>NC_066852.1:4915859-5237526 GCF_001640805.2 Lates calcarifer
GGATACCTCACTCAAAACCCAGAGAAATGAATGTTCGGGCAAGCTGCTGGCAGTGACTGATTTTGTTGTTCCACTTGAAGACAAGTGCACATTCAAGGGCAGGGATCTGAGTCTGTTTATATGACATCTCTGAGCGGATGGCACCTCAAAGGTTGAAGGAGGCACTGACCAAGAATAACACCTATTTTTCACCAGACAGATAGAACCTATTCCAAGTGTACAACACTCTTAGTTAAACATGTATTTAATCCAATCATGTTACTGATGTCAGAGCAGTCTACATTCAAAATGACTCATTTTTTGAACTTCTGTGCCATTCTTTCATTTCACCAGAAGGATAGTATTAATGTCACCGTTTTTGTTTTCATCACCAATTTTATCATGAAGGACCAAAGGTTTGCTCTTCTGTTAAAAAAAAAAAAAAAAAAAAAAAAAAAAAAAATCAAAAACAGCTCACAGAGATAAACTCTTTAAAATGTACTGAGTATAATCCATCATTTTCAATTATGGATTCCTCTGACCTTCAGTCCTGACTCTATCATACAACAAATTACTGCAATTAATGGTAATAGTGTGGAACTATTCCATGGTTTCTTCTGATGTCATATCAAAATCTGGCACAAATGAATTCAATTTGATATGGTTCAAATGATTGTGTATAAATGTTAGGAGAAACTCCTGGTTGTCTAATGTTATGGATGATGTTTGTTGGCACTATACTGTAACTCCCCAAGCTCTTTTTAATGTTAAAAAAATAAATAAATAAAAACAATGGAAACCTATGAGAAAAGGAGTATGTTATGAGAGTGACAAATACATCAATAGGTTCAGTGTTTTCATGGCAAAACAAGCAAACAAAGAAAATAAACAACAAGAATGAAAAAAACACACTTATTATTATTAGCAGGATGAGGCAGGTTTTGCAGAATGACATCTTGAATCTGGTCAAGTCCTCATAGCAGAGACACATAGTACAGTGGCTGCATGCACACTCTCCCTCATATAGAAATGATTTAGTGTAATGCAGGCAGACATTAGCCACATGGTTGACTGGGGACCATAGCAGTTGTGCAGGGCTCTGATCTGCTCCCATTCCTCCAAGCTATGGCCTTGACCTGTTAGCCTGCTGCACACACACACACACACACACACACACACACACACACACACACAATTATGCCCATAGTATTTCATTTGACAGTCAGTAAATGCATCATCACATTCTTGTTTTCTTTATAAATGCAGTCCTGCATTCAGTGGTTCATTTTCAGCTCATAAACATGGATTATTCATCTCATCTGATCTCATCTGAGTAAATACCAGTGACTGTGCAGTGTTGTATTCTGATTACTTCTACTTACTTGGGTTAAAAAAAGTTATTATTTTTTTATAACAACCTTTTTTATGCAGAAGGTGTAGTTGAGATCAAGATCTCTTTTTATGGTTACCTTACTGTGGCCATGAGGTTCAGTGGGCATGATTGTAGGTGTTGTGGAGAATTTGCTTATGAAATACAGAAACCATACAAACTTAAAAATGATGGTGAGGCAGAAAAAAATAAATAAATAAAAAGAAAAAAAGAAAAAAGAAGAAGAGGAAGAAAGGAAGGCAGAGAGGCTGCCAAATATTTCCACTATTCACAAGCAGATACATGGGGCAGAACTCAAAGACTCAGATGACTAAAAGATGCCTCAGTTTTGTCAGCACTGGCAAAGAGTCAGAAGAGTTGGATTTAATCATGTGGTTGGAGAGAATGAACAAAGAAAGACCCGTAAGAATACCATCACATGCGCCACTCATACTTTCATGTTCTTGTTTTATGGGCTGATGTCTTTATTTTTTACATGTGGTGATTTTTGTTTGCCAAGTGTTCTGTTAATACAATTGTAATAGTAGGGTGAACTAAATTGAATACTGTTGATAAATGGAAAAACTGTAAGTGCAAGTGTTTCTTCAGCAAAGTGTGTGAAATCTGTCACTTTAAGTGTCCCTGGTACTATATTTATGGTTGTCTAGAGAGAATTGTTACAGTGATTTGACAGGTTTGACAGATTATTTATTTATTTTTTTGCATATGTGATGGAAAAATGTTTGGCAAGGTAAACATACAGTACATGACATTATATTTTCCTAACATTGGCGTTTGAAGAACCACGTTGGATGTGAGCAACGTGATTATCACACCTAGGAGAACCTACAGGAAGATGGACGTCTGATATTTTTGTATTTTTTAGCTCTAACTACAGCCATTTAGAACTCCCCTCTTTTCTTGAGCTCTAGTTTGAAGATTGAAAAGAATAAATATCTATGTAAATTGAGGCTTGGAGAATACTTGAATTAATCATCACGAAGGTAATTTTGAAATAATTTTGTAACTTTCTATTAATTTTAACCTTGCTAGTTAAGTTAACTGGGGCGTGCGAGAACAAAGCAGTGAAAAATAAAGTTCTGACTGATTGATGATTCATTGGTCTAACTGCTTGCAGTGTGTACAAGCATGAACTTCACCTTGCATTACATCTGTCTGCAGATAACCGCCCCATTGAATTCATTATGTCTGAAAGACTGTGCCTGCAATTGTGTTGTACTTTCATAGTTGTGACAAAGGAGAATGGAGATTCTGAGAGATGAAACAGCAAAGAAATGAAGCTTAGCGAAAGTTCAGTCAGGAAGACTGTCGATCTGCACTTACCTGCTGAATCACAACTGTTTCCTGCTATCTCTAATCCCCACCTGCTAACTCGTTTTCACCTCGCATTTCCCGCATCGCTGTTGCATTCCTGCATTATGGTCTTCTCCCAGCAACTGCTTTTTCTTGTGCATTCCCCTGCTTCATGGTACTCCCCTTTGTTTGCTTCCTTTCTTCTGATTTAGGTTGCTCATCAGGTACAGGTCACCTTACTTTTACGGGGAAGTTTCCTCTGCGCAGTCAAGGCACAGGCCACGCCTTACTGCTCTCTGTTGCAATCTTCTTCCTGTGCTCAAGTCTATTAATCCATGCACAATCAATTTATCCCTCTTCATTTTTCTTCTTTCTCACACTCTTTTGTTCTCCTATCACTCTGTCCCGATTAAAACAATAGTTCAGTCAGGAAGACTGTCCCCCCGTGCACGTCATCTGAATTTTATGAACGTCTCCCATCACTGCTAAACTCCCCTACTCACTGCTATATTCATTCAATCACCACCTTTCACAATCACCTAGAGCATCTCTTCATGCATCATATAGCATTTCCCACTCCTTTGACCTTTGACCACTTTATTTTCACCAGTCCTTTAATCCCTAATAGCTGGCCTTTCTTCCCAGCATTGCTACCGCTCCTTCCTCTTTACCATACCATGGTAACTGCTTTATGTGCGGATCTAAATTTTTGCTTCTTCTCCCATTTAGCATGATGCGTCAGGTATGGTTTACCTTTATTTTTTTGGGGTAGTTTCCTATATATCAGAAGCACCACTTAAAATCTGAATGCTTCCCATGGTGATCTACTTCCTGCCAGGGTATAAGTGCCAAAACTCTGTTTCTCCTGTGCACAATAAAATTCTATTCTAATCTAGATTCATGCTTTTGTTCTAAGTCTCTCCTGATTGAAATGCAGTTATTTTTAAAAATCTGTCAAGCAAGCTTGAGTATTACTGCATGCTACCAGAAAATACACAACCCTCATGAGGACATTTTACACAGTCTAGATAAACACATACACATAAAAAGATATTGTTTTATTATATTGAACTGGTTATAGGCTATATCTATAAAAGCAAAATCACTCTTGTTCCTTCTTTCTTGCTGACTTTGGTCTTAGCAAAAAACAAAAAAAGGGTTTTGAATCTCTCTTCAGAGAAAAAGCTTTCTTGTTGAGAAGCTTTTCAGAAGATGATTATTTAAGTTTGCCTGGGTGAAATGGAACTCATAAATTTGTATTGTAAAATGACAGGGAATTTCATTCATTTCATTGTGAAAACACAGCAAAATGTCCTTATTAACTTGGAGAGGGCCAGCAGTAAACTAAGCACACTAGTGGCAGTTGTGATAGTTGTGAGAAAAGTGTTCACCAAAACCTTGAGGCAAGAATTAGCATTAATATCTCACAGATCTGTCACTGGAGTGCATCTCCTGCCATTCATTTAAAAACACAAATAGGCAATGCACAGCTTGACTGACACCGCAGTACCAAACTTGTCATGCATGTTTGCTCTTTTAACAGCTTTGCTCTGATAAGGAAGTAACACTGCAATGAGCCCAGGATCTAACACATGCAGATATCGATGTTATTGTCCTGAGACTGTGAGAATCTCTATCAGCTCTGACAGCACTGACACTGAATATTCTTGTTTATTAAGTATAGTCCATCCCTGCTACTGGTGTGCAGAGGTAGTACTGACAGGAATAGGGGACAGAATGGCAGAAATGCTTGTCCGTAATGCAGATCTGATGCAGATATTTAATTGCCTTTTACAAATAAATACGCAAAATATAAAATCTTTATTATATTGGGCTGGTTTGGCTAATGCAGAGTGATGCAAGTTTGAACAGAGTTCACATCTGTAAGCATATTATCTTTCTCTTCCTATCATACCTGTCAATTATCCAAGCTTTCAAACCACCTGCTGTCCTTAAAGCTGCAAAAAGGGAATTTTGTCTGCACACTTGTAACTATTAAATCTGATTACAATACTGACATACTGTATTATCACCTTATAACATTTTAAGACTATATATATATATATATATATATATATATATATTATATAAACTATGACCTATCATAGGTTCATGCACTTGCATTATCCCAGTCATGTAGCAGACATTTTAGGGTACGGCATTAGGGTAATTTGCTTCTCATCTGCAACATAGATCAGTTCCAGTTATGACTGATAATTTTTTGTCTTTTGTGGTGTACCACATGGTTCTTTTTAGGCCTTATTTTATTTGAACTAAATATGCTTCCCCTGGAGTCTGTTTTTAGAAAATATAACACCCTTTATCAACACAATGCCAATGACACACAACTGTTGTTTTCCTCAAACCCTGACAAAGAACACACTCTTCAGTCTCTGAAAGATTTGAAATATTGGATGATCAAAATTTTCTTCAGACTCATGAGGGTAAGACAGAGGTCTTCATCATCAGTCCCACAAATTCAGAGTCACTTTTTTTCTTGGGCTTATGTCTTCTGTTTTGATTCTGCTTTTAAATTTGACAAACCTAAATCCTGTGTCTTTAGTTCTATTACCAAGAAGTGAAACCATACCTTCCTCCCCAGTGGCCTCAGATATCTCAAGAGACAAATAACTATGTTCATCAGCTAGTCTTTTTATCTTTGTCTGCTGTTTGGTGCTGAATGGGAAGTCAAAGTGGTTGTCAAGCCCTTCCTTCATGCTAAAACAGTAAAGCTGCAGGTAGCAGAATCAAAGCAGTGAGTTGAATGATGCTAAAATGTCCCATACAGTGAAAGGAACAGCAGACTTAGTGATAAGTCTCTGCAGGTTTATCACTACAAATCATTTTTCACGTGGGATGTAATCATTTTAACCACTGTTAATATAAAAGTGTTGAATATTGCAGCTTTGAAAAACAAATGAAATGATAGTAATGTGTTGAGTCATAGTCAGAACAAATAATTGGCAACTTGAATTCACATTTAAGCAGTTTATGGACAATTTTGCAATTTCTTAATCAAATGATACAATGACTATATACCGCATATGTGACTACTGTATGCTGAACCTCCAGTATAGTCAGAGAACATATAAAACAGGTCAACAATGCACCCATTGATGGAAGAATACATTGCAAAACTCAATTGTTTGGGGAAAAAAGGACAAATACTGCAAACTTTAAAATGCCCAGAGAATTATGCTTTGAGGAGGTGTATACATAATGTGGAATGCATAAATGCAAAATCCTTAAACCATAAAAAAAACAAATTACAACTTATTATATGCAAAAATACACCTTAAGTAAATTCCAGTATCAGTTCTGTTTTAATGGGGATTTAAAACGAATTGATTCAAGCTTATTGACATCAATATTTATCATGTTCATCTATCTGGGATGAAAAGCATTACAGTAACCCTTCACTTTAGTTTTGCAGGCATTTTAACCTCACCTTTTTTTCTTTTTTTTTTCTTTTTTCTTTTTTTTTTTTTTTTTGCAAACCCCCAAAAAGTGAAATCACATCCTGTGACATAGTCCGCAGCTGACTGGTTCACCATCATCACAAGCACATAACTTAACATGTGAGTACAACAATAGCATTCCCACATACATCAATCTCATCCCTGTTGTTTTGTCTTCAATACACTTCTTACTCATAGGAATGCACAGGAGTGAGTTGGACAATAGCAGAACATCACACTATCAATCACTTGTGCTGTAAGTATATTCTCATCACTGGAAATTTCTGTGCAAGGCAGACTGAAAAATGTCCCTTGAAAATGTCTCCACCAACCACAGAACAGTCACTCCTGCAGTCTTGAGAAGAGTGTCTGCCATTTATCTCAGGGCAAACCAGGTTAAAAGCACACATTCATAACACCTGAAAAAAGCTTCATAGCAGCTACACGGAACATTCATCCAAGTTGACTTTATTGTCCTGTCATTCATGAAATATTCTTACTGTGGCCTGGATGTGGACTGGAGTAGTGCACCACTTTTTTAGTTAAAATTGACAAAAACACATCTGCCTCCACAGACACATTTAAAATTAAAGGGTTCTAAATCAAGTCAGTTTATCCAGCTACTCCAACACTTCACATTAAAATCAAAACATTTTAATACCTTGGTGATAAATATGATAAAACATCTTTTTTTCCTGCTTGAGTATATTTGGGTATTAAACTTGATCATAACAATAATGTAAATTAAAGAACATTACTATTCTAAAATCAACTTACAGACTAAAATCAACTTAAGTTTTAAGTATCTGTCACAATGAACATTTACTTTTTTCCTCATCAAAGTTATGTTACTGTAGTGTGGTAGAAGCGCAGTGCATACTTTCATATACATTACCACACAACAATTAACCAAGTAACCATAACACCAATAAGTTAAATTAAAGGTAATAAAATACTAATAATAAGAAAAGATAATAATAAAAATCATACAGTTATTAGAAGGAGAAAACAATCGACTGCCTGGACAGAAATAAAGATATATAGTGTACATTATTTTGCAAGTTCTCATTTATTGGTAGTGGATACTTGAATGTGTATGTATGGTTTTAAGAGATATGTTAAATAACATAACCATTCACTATAAAGTACTGGACTGTTTATTTCTCACCTGCAGATCAATATGAAAAAAATAAATAAATAAAAATAAATAACCCCAAAATGATTTGTGATAAGCTGCAACCTGTTTGGCTTTGCAAATCAAAACAAACAAACAAAAAAATATTGCATAAAAGTCCACTGTTCAACTAAGAATACTTGAGGACCACTGTGGCTGCCTGAGAAACTTATTGTTAAGATTATATATTAAATATGAATGCATTTTTGTAGGTTTTTTAGATAACTTGATAACTTATAAATTATACTAGTTGCAACTTTCAAATAAGCCAAAAATATCATCAGGTTTATAAGGAATATGTACTTTTACAAATTACGTGTAGATTCCTAAATTAACAGCACCACTTAGTGAGAAATCAGTTCAGTGCCAAGTTGCTAATTAGACCATTCACTAACATGACCCTTCACTAATGCCGTCAGCACTACCTGTAGGTTAACAGTTCTGTTAAACAAGTTTAAACTTCATATAATTTGTCACTAGAGAGAATGAAGTGACACACTGGCCCACACTTCTACCCTAAATGATACTTGACATAAATGTTTAGTCTGAAAATCTCATTTCCAATTTTCTCTAGTGAGCATGAATATGCCATGAAGCTGCTATGACACTGTGATTAGGTGTTTCAGAAATGCCATTTGATAAATGTATGTATTTTGAAAAACAACAGTGCAGGAACTGTCTGTACACATTTGTACATTTTCTACACACACTAGAACAGAAATAAAAATTCTGATGCACTATGATGTAGGACATTGCCTGAGAAATCATGGTGTTCTATTTATTATTCTGAACTGTTTATCATGAATGATCTGTTATTCTGTTTTGCATACAACTGTAAAAATACAGTAAAATTCAACAATCACATTGCATTTTTTTCCCTTTTTTGTGGTTTACTTAAAAAAAGCTTAATGGTATTGTACAGATATTGAACAGGACGTGACACAATAATAATAATCTGAATGTACACTTCAATATTGGGCAATAAACAGTCAACTATCAACAGTTACATGTATATTTTTTTCTTTTTCCCTTTCCACATACAAAAAGGTTTGGGGAGACACAAACTCAGTAGTTCTACCATCATCAAATTAGTGCAGGATTCAAATTTTCCCCCTCCTTGGATTGATGCCCCTCACTCTTGGCGAGCCAACAGAGAACAGACTCCATTGCAAAGCCAGAAAGAAAAAAGAAAGTTAACTAAAGGTGAACCACTGGCACTCTTGGATTTCCATTCTTCTAATAGGACTAATAGTCTGTTCGTGCTGTTCAATGTTGAGAGAAGATTGAAGGTTGTCACATTTCACATCAGAACTTCAGCAGGTAGATTAAGGTTACAGTCAGCAGGAGACATACGGAGCAACGGGGCAACACTGCAGCGCCATTCACATCATGCATCGCACCAGGACCTGGAGGAGAATAACACAACACATACCACATCATCAAGGTTAGCATGTCTTATAGTTTTGTCTTACAGAATTTAAACATTCACACATGACTTATTCCTTCGGCCACACAGAAGCTATACATTGGTGTGACAATTGGAAACTAATGAATGTGAGAAATGAAAAGGTAACTGCGTTACATACAGAGGATGACTTCTCCTTGTTTTGTTTGTTTTTTAATGTGCACAGCTGCTAACATACAAATAACTAGCTACTAAAATTCATCCATTTGAAAATTAGTCATTCAAACATATTAACACATAGGCTACATTAACATAACACATCAGTACACTGATGAGTAGAATGAATGAATAAATAAATAAATAATCACCATTTATGCTCTTACCATAAAGGATTATGCTGGCATTAGTGATTCCCATGGTGTTCATGGCCACGCAAGTGTAATTTCCATAGTCTTCTTCCTGAGACGTTGAAAAAGACGAGCATTGACTGTTTACCTTGATTTTCTATCTTGACCCCATTTAGTCCATTGAAAAGCCTGTAAAAAAGATGGGAGCAGCTTTCAGGGGTTGTGCTGGTGAGCAGAAAAGAGAAGAAACTGTGCTTTTCTTGGCTCCTCTGTGAGGCCATGTGTCTGTTTGCTTTGGCATATTGTCAAATCTCTTGCACATGTACTTAAGATTTATATCTGCACAAAGTTAGAAATATATTAACACTTGTAGGCTGTGAGCAGCATGCATTTTCCTGTACTAGAGCCAAAACTCTGAATAGAACTCACTGCCTTACTAAAGTAACTGTATATTTGTGAACTTCATCCCTCAGTGCACGACAACCTTCTCCTTTGTTTCACTCATTGCTTTTCCTATTCCTCTGCTACTGCCTTATTTCATATCATTTATTTTATCAGCATCCTCTATCTTTTTGTTCTTCTGGTGTGATTTTGTCTTTTGGGGACTGACGAGCAATGTTGCTGTCACCGTCAGGGACCATTTAACAGTGCAACATAGCCTGTGTTTATATCGGCTTATCAGCTCTAGGACTGCTCATAAACATCAGGGGGTGGGTTTCATTGTACTAAAATATTTTCCAAATCTCTGAGCTAAACCCCACAAAGACAAACCATTTGCACTGTTTTGGTGACCATGTCTGGTTTGCAAACAATTTGACATTAGGATTTTTGTTTTGTTTAAATCATAAGCACAATCTAATTTGAAACAAGAATATGTGTAAAAATCCATAACCTATAAACAAAGATGATCCAGTCTGGCTTATGTCAATTAAAGTCCACACCCCACGTCAGAATAGTTGTCTTTGTGTGACTGCAGTACTAACAATCCCAAGCCTGTTGAAGTCACAGAGCGCAGGGAAGACACTTGCCTGCGGTCTTCTTTGTACCACTCAAAATCTGCCCTTGGGACGGCAGAGGCTTCACATTGCAGAACTCCTTTTTGTCCAACTGGGGTACCTGTACTCCTTGCCTTAGAAATGAAGGGAGGATCTGAAAAGCAAAGTGAAATAAGTATTTAACAAAAAAATAGAATCATATAGAAATGTAGCCACATTACTTAGTGTTTAGGGATCCTTTATACCCCTATTTCTTTAAATGTGAACTGACATGATGATGAATAAGCAGTGGCCCAAATACAGACTTTGAGGGAGACAGACTAAATTATTTGGGACTGCATCCAGTTGAATGTTCACTCAAGCATGATGAACTATTCATTTTTTGAAAGCACAAAACCTCATGAGTCTGTCTGTGTAAACCATTTTATAATCCCAGTACAACCGAGACAACGATTGCTTATTTTTATTGTAGATACAACAAAACAGTAAAGTAAAAAGTAAAAGTAAAAATCAATTACTTTGAGCCTCTGAAATTGTGTCAGTATCAGGTAGAGTGACTGATTTTTCAAAATAAATCTAAAGAGAAACTGTTCCCTTTCACAAGAGGCTAGAATCAGGACTGTAATGAAAATGGTTCAAGAACAGTAACCATGTCATTTTCAAGGCTTGCTTACAAAAAGGGCTTTAAACAGTCACTGGGTTTATTTGAGGATATTGTATATCCAAAAAAACAGCTTTTGGCTTTTTTTGTGTAACCAATATGACCTGATTGTTGTGTTCCCCTATATAGTTTGACCATAAATGTGATAGTGTTGGTCCTTACAGTTGACGGTGACTTGAACTGTCCGGACATCAGGGCTTAAAATGTCATTAGAGGCAATGCATTCATATGATCCTGACTGCTCTTTGGTGATGGCTGTCAGCTCCAGATGTTCTCCTTCCATCACAAATTTATGGGTGCCTGCGGAGAGGGAAAGAAATAGAAGAAAAGCACATTAGTAAATAAGTCTGAGGACTGGTAAATAAATGACCTATACTGACCTTGATATAATTTAAAGTTCCTATATGAGTGGTACACATCACGGTTGCTGATATTGTATTGACTTACAGCAGCCTCAATGTGACAGAAGAGATCAAGATGCATTGTCACGTACAGAGCAGCCATCTCTGTGATATCTAGCTAACTGTCATTGGTGAGCCTCTGATGTTACATCTTTCTCCACCATAAAGTTATACTCCATCCAACCATCCATTATCTATACTGCTTATCTTTAAGGGTTGCAGGGTGTGGGGGGCTGGATCCTATCTCACCTGACATTGGGCAAGAGGTGGAGTACACCCGGTACAGATCGCCAGTCCATCGCAGGGCCTAAAGTTACTCTCTCTCCAACACAATTGATAAACTGATGACATTCAGACAATAACAGATGCACATGTTCTTGGCTCCACAATTGCAGTGCCCTGCTGGTTTGGCATTGCCAAAAAAGCCCTTAGTCTTTTTATTCCAAATAACTTCCAACTGCCACTTTTACTGGTGGTTAAGATAGAGCACACAGCCTTTTCACTCAACAAAAAGTTGTTTCTACATGCAGTTGTTGGTGTGGTTTACCTCTGTAAAATCACTGGTTCCCATATTTCCCATAATGTAATCAGTCTTTTGTAAGGCCCACCCTGCCTGTAAACACATCACAGATATATCCAAACCAGTGGATGTAACTTATTTAGATAACATATGGGATGTTTGATACCTTGCCTTTTTGTGTAAACTGAGGACAATCTTGTGATTTTCATCAGCAAATATCTGAATTTATAAAAGAAAAACAAGAAAAAAGAACCACAGTCGGAGTCTATGATTTTGGGTTTTTCTGTCTCTAGAAGGCAGACAGCTAAGGGCATGGACTTATTACACAAAGAAAATAAACTAATTGCATCGAAACAAGCCCACTTGAGTAACACCACAAATTACTCCTGACACGAGCAATGTTAAAAGCATGTTCTGGTGACAGAGAGACCTTAAGCTATTGCTGCGTGGGTGGGAAAATGGATAGGAGCACTAATCCCAATCAGGAGAAATGTCAATCCAGCAATATCTCTGCATTAGCATAATATCATTATGTTTTCCAAATCCTCAGCTGCAGACACTGTTGCAGCTGGCTGGGGATTCACCGTAAAGGTTGTGGGCTAGGGATAATCAGCTTGTTACATATAACCAAGGGAACTGCTAGCACAGGTAATTGAGCATTTTCATCATGGATAACTATATTAGTGTGGGTGACAAAATGCTGTTGAGTTACTTGCTGGTACCGTGTCACTGCTTTAATGATAGCACAGGGTGGAAGGAAGTTTACTTTGAAATTATGATCTGAATACCTCATTTTCTCTATAGTATATTGAATAATTAATCTACAGTGCATATACTTTTTGCATTGTTGTTTCCTTTAGTATACTATACTGTCATGGTTCCCATCCCATACCCAGCTCCAGTCCAGTTTTTGTCTCTGTCCCGTCTTCCCCTCCCTCTGTGTTTTGTGTGTGTGTGTGCTCTCCTACAGGGGTGTGGCGTGGCACCGGCACAGCTGCAATCAATCATTCATCATCTACTACTTATCTTCCCTGGTCCTACCTCCACTCGACGCCTTGCCTTGCTATCCTAGCTTTGCTCAATCTGTCTTTTTGTAAGAAGCGTATCTTTTGAAACTTGTTCTGTGTTGTCACAGTTCTCTGCCGGTGCCCTCGCCCGTCCCTGAGGATCCCTCACCAGTTCCTGCTAACTTCTTGGCTTCTCCCCCTGGACCCTTCCCCCCCATACCTGACTCCTGGCCCTGGACTTTTCCCTCAGTCCCTGTTTGCTCACCCGTTTTGCCTTGCTGTGATTATTAAACCACTTTGTTCACTACTCCCTGGCAGTCCTGTTTCCTGACTCAACGTTGGGTTCAACATTGATAATCCCTAACACTATACAACAGAGAGGAAAATTCTACTAGTTACTTAAATCTTAGTTAAAAGTATAATAACAATTAAGCATTGTTTAAATTCTTCTCATTTATTTCTGGGTATCTGACATGTTTCTTATTTTATGCTGAACTGATGCAAAACAAACAGTTTGCCTTATTCAAACTTTCTCGAATTGGTGATACAGTATTTTGGAAGTCATCCAGCCAAAAACCAACTCATGCAAAAGGTAATATGCTATTTCAGTGCAGTATTCTTAAAATTCCAGCTTGGGTGTGAAAGCAGCTGCTAAAAAAGAAGAACAAAGAGTTTGAAATGTTTACCTCAGTTTTTGGAAATGTCTGTTTTTGTCGCAAAAACAACAACAATTAAATCAAGTATTTCTGATTCTGATTCTGAAACAATTGTCTCTTATTTCCTATTCAAACTTTCAAAACTGACTCACAGTGTGCTGACAGCCCAAAACTCTACTTTTTATCACAACAAATGAAGGCAGCTACTGGTGTGTGGGTTTTTATCAACTTTCTGCTGATTCCCACTTAATCCACTGCTGAGACTGGATGTGTGTGAGCACATGTGCTTGTACTTCTATCTTTGTGAGGGCCAGTTTGAGTTGTAGACTTTCTGGAGTGAGGATATTTTGGGAAAATGAGGACATCTTCGTCCGGCCATCACAGATTTAAAGACTTGATTTTAGTTTTCAAATTAAGGGTTGGGCTTAGACATTTAGCTGTGATGGTTGAGATTAGGGTAAAGAGCTAGGGAATGCATTATGTGAATGAGTGTCCTCACAGAAATAGAAGTAGACATAGCTGTGCACATGTGTGTGTGTGCTTGCATTCCTTGCATGTGTGTGTGTGCTTGCATTGTTAACAGTAAACTGTCAAACTACAGTTTGAGAACAGAGAAGTGAATACCATACAATAAGAGCCAAGCTTATTTATTCCCATTGAGAAACTTGATCCTTCCACAGCCAGTGCAGAATATACAACAGAGCTGACAAAATGGGAAGTTTACATAACACATCTAATAATGACCAGAAATGTTTCCAATCTAAGTATTATAAAATAAATCTCAACCTACCTTACCCAGATAAATTAACATAAAGAAGTCATAATCCTCACATATTACTCTGGATGAACGGATATAAAACATCAGCACAACACCAGTGTCAGTATAGCATGACTGGATGACTAATAAGAGAGCCATTACAGTACCGGGTGGCAGCTGGCACTAATGAGCGTCTAAAAGCACTCAGTGGAGCACCTCAGCAATATTAGCCATTAGCTTAAGGAGCTCTGCTGCCTAGACACCACTCTGCACAGCTTTTGTAGAAAGATTACTGCAGTTCAATTACTAGCATTACAATAGAAAAGACCAGATATTATAGGAAACAGCTTGATCCATGACAGAGATCAAGCAACAGGTCCTCTTTAGAACAGGTTGTAAAAAGTCTATTAAAATTTAAAAAGGCCTATTTGGTAAACACTATGTTGACCTCACACTGATAAGAGACTGACAGGCACCAATTTTAATTTCACAGTAAAGGCTTTTAATTTTAGTTATTGATATGCTCTGCTAAAATGTACCCTTCAGTAATCAAGAGAAAGAATGTGATCTCTGTCTTGCTTCTAAGTTAGTACAGTGGTGCGATGACTATTAAAATATAAATTGATCCAGCTGGAATTGTACCTGTACCACTTTGTAATCCATCCCATCTCTGTTCTTTGTTCTCATCTCTGTTTCACCAAATTTAAGACACATAAGCTGAGATTTTCAAGATGCAGTCACACTTCAACTATTGGCAGTGTGAAATTTGTGTAGGCAGTGCTAACAAATCACTTTTATAAAATGAGTCCCAGGATTGCTTTAGCATACTCTGACAAGACCAAAAAAAATCCATATAGTACACATGCTTAGGCGTCACACTACAAAGTGATTACTAGTGCTTCACAGAAAGTCCAAAAAGTCTTTGATTTAAATCTGTAAAATTGTCCTTTCTGTGTGAAACTGGTATGTTCTCAACATGTCTATGTAGGATTCCTTGCACAATCCAAAGTTGGTGATAGACTGTCTAAGGACACACTGGTGCACATACTGTAGGATACGTATATGTGGATAATGGATAGATGGATTCCACTTATGACATACTTTTTTGGCAAGATTTACCAAGAAAATGGCTCAGCACAAATAAACAGTGAGATTTGTCTGAAAACATCAATCAAAGAAAATAAGTGATTACACTGTGATCTTCTGAACATTTATTCTGACTACATTCCAATAGCACCTGAGGTTTTTCTCAGGTGCTACTGAAACAAGAACAAATGTTTTGATCCAGTTGTATTATTAACCGATTTAATCCCACTGGGATTAAATGCTATAGGAGTTAAACAAACTTCATGGACCATGGTGTAAAGAACACGAGCTACCACAGCAGCTCAGGGTACAGCAGGTTGGTAAGAGCAAGTGGAGATATGGCTGATGTTTCATGATAATACTGATGTAAATGTACCCAAATGCACAGAGGGTACCTAAATGTCTAATTCAATGAAAGAAGGAGATCAAATACTTTCCCAGTTTTTCCAAGTCAAAATGTAATTGAAGTTTAATGAACACAAACCACAAACCTGCGTGGCTGTTGTTACTTTTGCTGGATAATATGTTCATTTATATAATTGCTCTATTTTATACCTTGAATGTGTTTATATATTGACATATATATATTTTTAGTGTGGCTCTGGGGATGATAGTGTTCAGAGGTAGGGTTCAGATTGATTATCTCAACAATTATGGATTGCCATGAACTTAGGTACATGTATTGTCTGATGATGAACTCTATGGACTCTGGTAATCTTCTGACTATTCCTCAACAGCCACAGTGAGGTTGACGTCTTTCATTTTGAGTTAAATGATAGGAATTTTTGAAAGGATTGCTATGGTGTATCCTACAGATAAAGGTGCTGAGAGAGGATAAATTTGTTGATCCTTGATGTTTCATCCGGCCAAAAGTTGGACTCCCATCAGCCCCGACTGTACTTTGTGTTTAGTGCTTATTAGGAAATGTTAGAATGCTAACACCGCCAAACTAAAATGCTAAATTCAGTAAATATAATTTGTTAGCAATTAGTATTTTATCATTGCAACTGTGAACATGTTACCATACTGATGTTAGCTACAGCCTGACAGAGCTGCCAGTATGGCTCACACTGCAACTTTCTGTATACTCCTGCCACAACTTTCCTTTTTTTTCAGATTTTGAAAGCTCTCCCCACAAAACAGTTTATAATACAAGCTGATTATTATATAACAAAATACACAATCAGGCTCTGTTAATGTGTCTCTGTTATTTGTGCGATCCTTGCCAACACATGACCTGCACTTGTTTCATAAATACAACACATACATTTGGGGCAGAATGCATCACATCTGGAAAAAAAAAAGAAAAAGAAAAAAAAAAGACAAGCCAAATAATAATAATAATAATAATAAACCCAGAAGCAAAGGCTTTATTAAATGTGGCCCAGGGTATTCTGCTTACAGCAATGCAGCTCTGCTCTGGTACAAGCAGGAAAAGAAAAAAAAAAAAAGAAAAAAGAAGACTACAATAATAGAATCAGGCACAGAGATACTGGCTCTGAGCTGGGACTGGCATTATACATGATATGATCTGTCTAATCAAACCCCAAATAAGCGTGTTTACATGCAGTGCATTCAGAAAATATTCAGACCCCTTCATTTTTTTCCATGTACAACACAATGACAAAGCCACAGAATTTTAAAAATGTTTGCAAATTTAGGAAAAACTGAAGCCAGAGAAATACAGCATTTAGTCAGGAATGTATAATAGCACAACTTTAAATATCATTTGGACTGGACTCTTCACACAATGAACAGTAAGAACTGAAGTCCATTCATCACATCATGTTTAGTGTCAGCATCACTAGCAGCTGCATCCTCAAACACAGGAACAGGCAGATACAGTTCAGACCGTATGTATTTGGACAGTTATACAGTTTTTGTTCTCCAGGCTCTGTGCCTCAGCAGATTAAATTTGAAATAAAATAATGGTACTATATCAAAACAGATTAGCTTACATAAAAACAGAAAGAACTATGTGTGTAGAGACATCTGGCATTAGCCTGTCGTCAGCCTGGTACCTATGATCAGGTCTATCACAGGATTCATAGAAAAGAAAAACATGAACATGTGCCCAGAACTGCCATGAGGTAAAAGTTTGGTCACTGAGATGTATGACCTAAACATCGATCTGCTATCCACCCCAACATTCAGTGATAAGAAGCAAATGTAGAACTTTGCCTCCCAAACCAGGGTGAAAGGTCAAATGACCTGTTCAGAGGAATAAACTCTAATGGATTGGAATGGAATTCATTTGAACCTTAGAAATAAACATTCTCCAAATCTTTGTTCTATACAACAAACTTTGTCTCTGTGTTAAACATTCAACTGTTATTTTATCAAGAAAGTAACCTGGAAAAGAACAATGCAGATTGACCTCTCTCAGATCCACAGACCTAACCAGGGTCTGACCAACATTTCCCACACTTTTCCTTAGGTTTGTTATTTGTTTGTTGTTTGTAATTTATTCTTTTGCTGGATCAGTAAATCAGCTTTATTGTGTTATGATCTGTGAGTAACGTGCATTGATTCATGTTTGTATTAATGCATTGTCTTTCTTTAAGTATTAGCACCACCAAAGTATATCTCGTCTTGTACAGCTGCTAAACGCCTCTAGTTGAAATCAGCTCTAAGTTATACAGCCACTCACACTTTAATTCTCTGTGTTCCTTTGTTCTCTTTCCACCACGTGCTCTGCAACTAACGTGTTCTTTTGTCTATACACGGAAGTGACTTTCTTGATTCCTCAAGCCAAGCAACGTCAAGTAAAGCCCAAGAACTTCTTTTTGATAATCCTGCATTTTTATCCTGAATATTTTAGAATCTGGCTGACACCAGCCTCCTCTAAAGTTATCCAGTAAACATTAAGTACACTAGAATTTATTTTTCATCAACCCATGAGAGAGATCACATGATGGCCTGCAGAGAAACCTGCAAGAAACCAAGTTTACCAGGAAGTCTATGGGTAAACTCAACTAAGGCTGAACCGCTGAGACACGGGCAGAATCCATCACCGGAGACAGGGCCTCCGGGAGAACCCACCAGGATACTGCGTTTCCATGGTTACCACTGCAATCTCAGGCACCTGGATTCTTCAGGTACCACACCTCACAGTAGGCCGGTCTTAACATTCTGCTTATGACAAGCACTGATGATAAAATAAGTAACTTTAATTTATAGATTATAAAATAGATTATAGTTACAGACTAAAACTATTTGCTTCCACCAGATCACTCCGCACATTTTACCTGCTGTTAGTTCATCATGCTAGTTTGATCATCCTTACACCTGTTTTATTTTATTTCTATTTTTATATTCACCTTATCATGTATTCACTTAATCAACAAACTTTAAGTACACATTTAGACCCAGCAGTTGTGAGTGTTGAATGGATCCCTAAATCAAGAAATCACAGTCTCAGATATCAGACTGATAGGATTTCCAGTGTGGATAATGATATAGAATATTAATATGGACTATTGACATTGGTCTTGATATCAAAATTAATATCCCAGATTTCCATTGTTTCTATATTCGTCTAAACCTATTCAAATCGAAACTGATACTTGTCATTTTAATGTAGTATCTATTAATTAAACTATTATTTTATTTCATTATTTACATTACATATAACCACAGTCTATACTGCAAATCTTATGTGTCATGTCTAAATATGAAATTGTCCACATACTTATGCACAAGAAACAGAGTGCAGTGGTGGTGTAGTGGATTCGTCTATTTCAGAGAACAAGGATATGGGACAGGAAGTCACTTGCCTGAAAAAGACACTTGTGGACACTTGATGTGAAGCAGTGTGTCTGCACTGACAGCAGCCAGCAGGTAATTGTAGAGTTTCATGGTTTCTAACCATTGCAGAGCCCTGTGGTCATTCTCTAAGCTGAATTCTGCACCCAGCAGAAGGTACTTGAGACGGTCTATGGTCCATTTGATGGCTAGACACTCCAGCTGCCCCGCCCAGCACGCTGTTTCCCCCAGGACTGGTTTCCTGCTGACACCAGCCACTGGCCTTTTCTCTTCTCCCTCACCTTGCTGTCACTTTCCACCAATACCTCTGCCTGAGGCATCAGTCTGGGTGTTGAAGGGCACAGTAAAGTTTAGCTGCATCTGCCACCGTCTTTATCTTTTTTTGATGACCTTCTTGGACCACCTTCACTCTCCTTTAACTGCTTCCCCTGGGAATGAAAACACTGCAACAGTATGGAGGCCAGGGTGGCCATATTCTCTGGATCTGTTTGGTCTCAAAGGAAGTGGCTGGGTAAATGCAATCCTCTTACAGTCCCTTCCTCCTACACCTGTACTGTAAGCATTTTCCCCAGAATACACACTAGCATTTCTCGCACCAAATGCAGAAATAAGCGCAGGAATAGTGATCACAGTTGCAGATGTGACAGTGTCAGGAGAAAAGACTTTTCAAAGTTCAATGGTTGCAAAGAAATAAGTTTCAAGCACTGAAGACCTTTGGTCAACAACAAAAGTGTTCAAAAATAGACTTTAAAAACAACCCAAAAATAACTCAAATGAAAATCTTTATCTCCAAAGAGATAAACACCCCCTTTCTTGTCCACTGACAGTCACGCAATCAGCAGCATTGATGTGGAACAGAAGCTTATGAGACAGCAAATGTGATCAGTCCAATAGCTGGCCCCTTATTTAAAAAGCAAGGTGGCTTGACTAGTATGGATTCTTTATGAAACCTGTACATTAGCTGGAAATACATGCTTGCCCTTGTTACTGGCTATCCTTTACCCCCTCCTTTGCATGTAATACAGTGCATGGACTACAGGACTAGGCACTACATCCACGCCCATGTCCCAAGAGGCTCTGACAATTACCACACTGCCGCAGAGCTGCTGTGATAGCACCAGTCCCACAGGACTGAGTGCATTAACTGCTGTAGCCACAGTTTTCTGCTGTTTAATTGTTTCATGCAGTTGTCGAAGGTGAATCTTCCTGCAACTCTGCATTCTTGTGTAATCCAAACTCTAAATCAAACTCACAGAAGTAAAACTACTTTTTGCTTTTGTTGTCCATCCTGCTTTAGTGGGGCTTTAACACCTGCACACTTAAAATTCTTTGTGTAAATTCTGAAAAGAGCACTGAATGAGACCTTTGATAAATGGCAGGATTTATTAAGATCAGTGAGTTTTAGCTGACTAGCCATGTTTACACCTTTGGTGCCACTGGTCACAAGGTGTCTCTGACAGTTACCATGGAAACATAGCTCTACTCCACCCTGATGGCCAAGTGCTTATGGCGCGTACCATGTGGCCTTAGTGCCCTGAGCAGCTGGACCCCGGTCAGACCTTTGCTGCATGTCATTCCCCTACTCTCTCTCCTTGTTTCCTGTCTCTCTTCACTGTCCTGTCCAATAAAGGGAAAAAGCACAAAAACAATAATATATATAAAAAGAGTTGATTCACATAAAAGCCTTTGGAAAGTATATGAGTTATGCCTAACACAAATAGTTGTTGAGCCAAGTACAATTTAACTGTATATAATTTTGAAAAATGGCATGATGCGAGCATGGTGAGAAAAATGAAGACCACCACTGTGTATTTATAAAATGTGAATATTTCCAGAAAAAAAGATGTAATATCAGAGAGAGTTTCTTTCTCTTGTGCCCTACTCTAATTTGTGCCAATCTGTTCTTATTACACCCAAGAGCCTGCCATTTGGAAACAAAGCCACAGATATTTTTTGCAGCAAAATGTCTCAACAGGAAGTGTAATTAAAATAAATAATGGTTACAGAAGCTCTCTAGTTGTCTTAGAAACTGGTAGCCAACCAACAGCAACTAAAGCGTACACCTTGGGCAGGGGAAATGTGTGTGTATAATAACAGCTGTCAAACCATCAATGCTAAATGCTCACTCATACCACATCTACAGGGAATAAAAGGCAGCTGGAAGTGTTATTCAGGAAGAAGAAAAAAGTGTTTATTCAGGGAAACAGATGACAAAATTCTTTAATGTTATATCTATAAAAACAAACCTATTCATCACTACAATTACTACCAAACTACATAATATAGACAAATGTGCCTTAATTCAGAAATATTCTTATGCCCCGCTACTTTGTCTTTCACTTTGTGCTGCTTTTTGCTTAAAATAGTTTTTCTAGATGAGTATATTTCATTTAGTGACAAAAGTGACTGTGAGCTTTAGATTCTGCTCGAGTTTCTGCTCTTAAAGGAAGTTTTCCTTGCACTGTCGCTAGTGCTTGCTCTTGTGGATTTGTTGGTCTCTCTCTGTAATACTATTTTAAGAGTATGGTCTAGACCTGCTCTATATGAAAAGTGCTTGAGATGACTGTTGTTGTGATATGCGCTATATAAATAAAATTGAATTGACATGAATGAATAGATATTCATGGATTCAGAATGCTCATTAAAAGGGAATTGACCACTAACAAGAAACTGACCTGATTCTATGAAGAAATCAATTCACCCATGAGACTATATCAGCACCACTTCCACAATCAAATAAGGCCTACACATTAATGTCAGGACCTGTTTGTTGGCTGGATTCTACAGGGCAGAGAAATTCACAGATGAATCTCTGTTTTAGGAAATATTTACAGAGCCCCTTTGTCTGTATCCCCATCTTTGCTACGCAATAATATTTTATAATCAAACTTCTATATCCATGCGGAGGAGGAGAAAAAAGAAGCCGGAGGAAACATGTTTTTGTTCATACACACACACCTTAAACAAATTCATTATCACTTAATAGTTCAAACGCTCCTTGGGCACATTTACAGTAAAGAAAAGGGTGAAACACATTGTATAAAATGTGTGACTTGTATGAAATTTATATAAGAAGGTGGAAGCAACATAGCATACATATGTGCCACCTGTACTAGTTGTCAGGGTGGAATTAACTATGATTTTTTTGTGTGAATAAAAGGCAAACAATGTATTGAGTTCATATTAATGTAAATTTCCCCATTGTGGGACTAATAAAGGATTATCTTATCTTATCTTATTAATGTGCATTTGTAAGGTAAAATTGTGGCCTCTACAAGTATCAATAGAAGCATAGGGACACAGATATACAGAACAAATACTGGATGTAAGCCACATATTTTTAACAAAAGAGACAACATTCACAGAGAAGACAAACCCTTAAAACTGCCTCCAGTGGTAGGTCTAACGGCTGTGTTTCACCTTCCTAAAAATAACTAATTACCACTTGACATGTGAACACCACATCAATTTCCTTAAGTCATTTTGTGTGGAATGTTTCATCACTCTACTTACTAACCCTTAACCCTCACCCTCTCCATATGCTAACCAAAAGAATGACTACAATCAGAGAAGGATCAAAAAAAAAAAAAAAAAAAAATCTAGAATTTATTTCTTTAATAAACTTTGCCAACAAACTTAATATTGCTAAGGTTGTTCTTCAAAGACGTCAGCCTGCGGTTTTCTTTAATTTCTATCGATCGATCTTTTGCTCTGTCATATCCCGAACTCTTTATAATATCACATTACAGTGTTATCCTATTTTCATACTGAGCAGCAGCTGGCATCAGAATATTTATATCATGGTGCATATGTTGTGTTAAGCAGGCAGTGGCATAATATGAGCAGTTCTTCTATGTAAGCAATACATGAGCATGTCATTTTATATGATGTAATCCCTGTGATGTCCATTGTAATTGTGGGATTGAAATATGTAACTGCAGGCATTAACTACTCTCTGTACCAGCTTGAGGAGCTCCCACTGAGCAAACTAACAGTTAGCAATGTTGTCACCTATCCACCAGTGCAATGTGCATCATAATAGATTATGCAAAGGTTGTTTTGTCAGCTTAAAAGGGGAAGAAGATATTGGCCTTCTGTTCCTGCCAGCCATTTAATTCCTGTATGACTTGTGCCATATGCCCTTTAAAGCTCGAGTGGTCGTTTAACATGCACCCTAAATATTAACCACCGTGGCTTCAGTCAATTACCATCTGTCTGTGTGGAGAGAGACTGGCTCATTTTCACCTGACTTTGGAAAGAAAAAGTTATGTGTGAGAGAGTTGAGGCTGTTATTCAAACACCTTTCAGTGTCAATAATGACATTCATAATTATGGACAACATTTACCTTTAGATTTGTTTGCCAGAAGGATCGTGGACATGGATGGATTCAAGTTTACAGTTTGCAGTAAAGTATACAAGGTGTGGGTATTAAATAACGAGACTACTGCTGTAATACAATTTTATTGAACATAATTTTTCAGTGTCTTTCTCCTTCAACATCCTCCCCTTCTGCATCAACACACCACTGCATTCAGGTCTTCTTTGGACAGTTGTCTCAGAACCTCTGTCGTTCTTTTCTTAACTTTTGACACAGACTCAAAACGTGTTCCTTTGAGCACAGATTTGATCTTAGGAAAAAGGAAAAAGTCACATGGTGCTAGATCAGGTGAACAGGGAGGGTGATCAAGCACTGGGATTTGTTTTTGGCCAGAAACTGCTTTATAGAGAGCGCAGTGTTTTGGACCATAGACCGTTTCAACTTTGGCACATGTTTAATTATTCATGCAAAATTTGCCGAACTGTCTCTTTATCAATGGAGACCATTTCTGCTGTCATTCTTATACTGAGTCGTTGATCATCAACGATTTGATCAATTTGTTGAATGTTTTCAGAAGTGTTTGATGTGCATGAGCGCCCAGAACGTCCATCGTCTTTTGTGCCATTCAAACACATGTACATGTGACATGCAGTGTTCCCCATACAATGTATGAAAAGATTCAGCTGCTGTTTTGTTCAATTTCACCAAAAAAATTAAGTTAATTCGTTGCTCAACTTTTAAGCTAATCATTTTCCAACACCTTAGCAAAACCATGTGCACTTCAATTAGTAGCTAGCAGTGAACTGAAGACGTCACTTACAGCAGCTGTGCGTTAATACCCAACCTTTAATATATAACACTTGGTGTGACTGTGAACCATGTAGTTTTATCCTCCTTAAGCACAGTCTCATTATTTAATAGCCATACCTCGTATTCAACTTTGTTTTTTGTTTGTTTCTTTTATATTAAGCCAATGACTTTTATATAGATAAAAAAGGGGAAAATACATGCAGACAAATTCTAATAAACAATTAATTATAATATTGACTTTAATTAGTGAATCAAAATGAAAAGCAATAACAATGAATGACATAAAGAGTCTTTTAATTACAAGTTTAAGCTATTTAATTTACTTCAAATGAACTTTTTTGGACTAAGAGACGTTAACTTTGTTCCACAAGGACCACCTTAATCTCATTCTAGGTGTTGAAAATATAATTACTGGTTGTAAATGTTCGAAGAGAAAACTGGATCAATTAAGAGCATATAGAATAAACACTTATTGTAGAAACAACACAAGCCAAAAACTGAGGATTTGTGTAAAGTTGTTGCTACAACATCAAATGCCACCTGAAGACCTCAGTGTTTAGATGGGTTTCTATGCTGCTGACTCCAGCTGGTGTTTTGTTTTAGTCTCAGAGAGTGCCACCCTCAGTGGCCTCACCTGGCCACAACTGCACTCATTGAGTAAACTGGAGGTGACTGTGGCTAAAAGTCCATGACACTTGACCACAGGGTGCACTGTCACATTCAGCTCCTCAGCGTGTTTCAGTTTCTCTCCCTCCTATGTCCCCATCCACTTGTTCTCTGTGTAGGCTCTACAGAGTAAACAGACCACTGCTCTTCCCCACTGAAGGCTCTTTTTTTCATTTTTCTTTTTGCTTTGTATTTCCCACCTGTCCTAATGTACATTTACTTGGTTTACATTTCTCTTTGTTGCTCTGTAAGACATTTGTTTTGCTGACGCTACACAATATTGTTCTAATAATAGATATATCATGTTCGAATAAATCATTACACTATTCAAGTGTCAGTCATATTATATGCTTACATTGTTGTTCGTACATATGTATAGACTAGTGATTCCTTCTTGTTGCTAAGGGCACCTCAAAGGACAAGATGGGATCTGGAAAAAAATGTGTGAACCAAGTTACACCCAATCACTGATGCTGACACCATGGCTCTGCAGAGTAAACAGACCACTGCTCAGTTCTCCCACTGAAGGCTCTTTTTCTTCATTTTTCTTTTTGCTTTGTATTTCCCACCTGTCCTAATGTACATTTACTTGGTTTACATTTCTCTTTGTTGCTCTGTAAGACATTTGTTTTGCTGACGCTACACAATAAAAACACATATTGTTCCTAATAACTAGAGTAGATATAATGCATGTTCGAAGTAAATCATTACACTATTCAAAGTGTGCAGTCATATTTATGCTTAATTGTTGCTTGTCAACAGCACCTTGAAGTAAAGTGTTTGTTGTACACAGTGAGCAGGATATCAGGTATAAAGTATATTAGTGCTACAACTCAGGCAACATAAATATGACTATGTCAGTGTTTCCAGGTGGGAGGCCAGTGAGGGATCAGCTCCTTGTCACTAGACTAGTGATTCCTTCTTGTTGCTAAGGGCACCTCAAAGGACAAGATGGGATCTGGAAAAAAATGTGTGAACCAAGTTACACCCAATCACTGATGCTGACACCATGTGTACTGAAGGAGAGGCTGTTGACAGTCTCCTCTGCCAAGTCCTCCATAGGTTGTCTGCCCCTACCCTTGGATAGAACCCATAGGACTGTACCAGTGACAGGCCTATTGGACCTTCATTGTCATGATGATGATGATGATATGACCGATGACCTCTGTCATCGTGGTTACAATAATGTTTACACCTGGTTAAGGTTATGGAAAATCATAGGTTAAAAGAAATGACAAAAACTACTGGTTTCACACAGGAAACAAACAATGGTCTCCGGTGTTTTGTTGACCCATCCATGCATTGTTCTGTATAAAATCTGACCACCTACTTTATTCCCATCATAATTTCTATGGCTGCTAGATGTAGTCTAACAATAAGTTTTTTTCTCCATTTGCCTAAAGGTAAAATAATTTATTTTTTATTTTATTTTATTTTTTACCAAACTATGAAGGTGGTGACTTAAATGAAATCAAGTCAGAATTAGTACAGACACTAATCTGACAAGACACTACCCTTTTTTTTCCTCAGTGGCAGAGATAATTAGACCTTTGTTTATAGACCTTTACTAAACAGGACTTTATTTCTGAAGCCCCTCTTTTTCATTTATTTGATCATATCTTCGTAAGAAGCCTCTGTGTTGTCTAATTTGCCCCATCTTAATTTGCTGTTAATGCAAACTCAACACTGTTGTCTTGGTAAGTGTTGCGTGTCAAGAGGATCAGCCCTCCTTAATGATCATTACCCTTCTGTTACAAGAAAACAACTTGTATCATTTCATTTTAGAATATCCTGCTGTGCTTCCTTGTATTATTAATTCTCTGCTTCCCAACTGATATGAGGTCAAGCCTGCATCTGCATCTAACATTCTGCCTTCATCACTGTCCTCTGCTCCTGTTCCAGTCTGTTTGTTCAGATAGTCAGGATTTTTCCTGTATCGCTAATGCTGACATGATACATGGTATCATTTGAGCAATTATTACATTCCTCTGCGCTGACCATCACTGGTGGCAGCACCTTTAATTGTGATATGATATCATCCCTCATGTGAGATGCACAGAATAAGCTTCCCTCAGACAATTGTGACTTCCCTGTAAGCAGACTAATTAAAAGACTGCTGACATTTGATAAGAAACAAGCTATAATGAAAAATAATGGGCGTGCAGAAGGGATGCTTCTGCCCTCATGGGCAGCAGAGGAACTAAACATCCTCATTACTGGATAGAAGGTACATCCAAATTTATCAATAATCCTTAAAATTTGCAAACCCCAAAAACTTACCAAACAAGACACGATTCATTTGCATTTAAAATGTTAAATATTAAATATTTCATCAAAACACCTCAAACATGTATTCACATTCAATTATCTTTAACAGAAGTTGCCATTAATAGGCACCTATGTAAACACATACAATAATCTCTTAGAGAAAATGTAAAACTATAAACAAAAATAAAGTGAGAAATTAAATAAATAAATATGATCCAAATACCAGGAGTCAAATTATCCGTACAGGTCTCCTCTCCTTTACAAAAATGCTTTCATTTGACTGTGTACGTTCAGACACTAAATGAGATACATTTCACTAATACCTGGAAAAATGGAGGGAAACTTTTGACTGGCATGTTGTAGCTGTAATATACATAGTCTTCTGTCCTATGTAATTTTGCAGAGTGAGTCAATTAATGGAAAATGGCATACTGAATAATTGCAGGCATGATTGTGTGAGTGTAAAGATAGCCACACAGACAACAAGTGACTTCCCACTGCAAAAAAGAGCAGTTTGCACCTTGTTATTTGAAAGCATTAGAGCTTTAGCAACCTAGCACCAGGAGCACTACACATCAAATGCAACATAAAAGAGCAGTTTTGCAATTGATTTTATTAAGAACCAAGGGGCATGATTCATTACAAGTGCCATCAGCAACATTTCTAAGCCACAGCAGCCTCACACAAATATCCTCTATAAGGAAATGCTTGTGTGCAGGGTAAATGTACAGATTCTGTATAATCCCACTGCACATTTATGGCAGTCACATATATCCCCCTCTGATCAGTTTGTATTTGTGTATGTGTGTGTGTGTGTACGAAAGAGAGAGAGAGAGAGAGAGAGAGAAAGCTTAGCTCTATGACTCATCATCAGCTACTTAAGAAAAAAAAAACAAACAAAAAAAAAAAAACAGCACCATTAGGCTACACGACCTGCTAGTTAGCATTAGCAACTGAGCCATTAGTGAGCAAAGCTTACAGAAAATGGTATGGATTCATGGCGATGCCACCAACAATGTTTATTACACAGTGCCCCGATATGTCATTTTGCAATTATCTCCATTTCAAAAGCATTAGTACAAAACAGAATGGCAAGATGTCACCACTGCATAAAACAAACTGAATAGCTGATACTAATCCATTTACTCATCTATCCATGTTTTCTGAGCAAATAGATAATGATCTTTCAAATATTTATCATACTGGGAACACTTCGGTGTTTGAGCTTCTCAGTTTGCTAATTATTAAATAAATAAATAGTCAGACATTCAGACATGCTGTCTCATTCTGTAATACATTTAGTGATTCCAGATTAGTTGACCTACTTTTTTCAGCCCTTCCACCTTATCACTGTGTTTTTACTGGTTTAATTTCCAGCAAATACCAGTATTATCAATTCAAAACATCTTGTCAAAGGTACTGAACAACTTTACGGATGGGTGTGAAAAGCATAATATTTAAATACCATCTGCAGTGCATGCATTAACTCACTATTTATTCATTCAGTTACATCCAGCAACCCTGACTGTTCTCAATTCTCAGGTTTTCACCTCACAATTCTTTTTCTTCACTGTGTACTACTACTTGCTTTGGTTCATGTGTTTTAGGGGGAATGTAATACCAGGTAAATCACTTTTTTAATTAGCATAGTAAACATTTATTGTTGAGCGTACATGAAAAACATGTACTCTTTTTCATTTGTTTCCCCTGCAATATTTTTCCCTTGTACAAAAAATGCTTTCATGAAGGTTTAGAAAGATCAACGTGTGAGTGAAATAATTAAAAAGCCAATGCTATTTTGAACCATGAGACAGGATGTGCTTTCATGCAAAGTGTTTTACACTCTTCTTCTTATTCATCCTACACACCTACAGCCTGCACATTCACAGCCTGATGCCGTTGAAGCTAACAATCAGGGGGCAATTTGTGTTCAGTGTCTGACATGGAGGAGCTGTGGATCAAACCATTAACTTGACCATGCAACAAGCTCTGCCATCTAAGCTGAGGAGTATAATTTAGGCACCGTGGCTGTATGTTTCCTTCAAGACATATTAGCCAAAGCAGATTACTTGTCTCAATAATTTGTAGAAGGCAGGGTTGATATTATATGTGTCAACAACAGAACTGCAGTCTTGTAGCAGGAAACAAACCAGGGCCCCTGTTTCCAAACAATGATCAGTCTTAGAGGTTAAAAGTTTTTCTAAAAAATGTCTAAATATGTGTGAACTTAACATAACTTTGCATATTTATCTGCATATGTAAGCTGTGCTCTATATTATAAATATAAACATGACATAATAATAATAATAATAATAATAATAATAATAATAATAATAATAATAATAATAATAATAAATATATGTTTTAACTATAAATGATAATTATTCACATTGAAACTAACATACAGCAGTGACAGTTCCACTAAGTACAGTATGAATATACAGGACACTGACTGTGAGCATCACAAGTCTTCCAACACAAATGACCATCCAGGTCACAGGAGCATGCCAGTGGCAAGTATACTGGAGCTTATTCATCATAGTAACAATAATAAACATGTGGTTAATGACCCACCCATTCACCTCAACCTATTCCTAACATGGACTTTCTCGCTCTTCATACTACATCATCTGCTTTGTTCCAGTTATGATTACTACGACTGCTAAATGTCACAAGGCGTAACTGTGGGCCATAATAAGCTGCTGCACAGACAACCTAAAGGCTGATTTTTTTACAGGACAGTCTCAAGTACCATGATATTATCATTTCTGTATTATATCTGCTGTTTAAGCATGTGGCAAACAACATTCACAGCATAAAAAGAACAGAAAAAATATGCAACAGGAAAGTCTTATTTCAGCCCAAACAAATCAATATGTTTGACAAGAGGGAGCATTATGGCAACACTGATCTACTTTGAATCCATTTGTCTGTATTTATTTTATTTTCTTATGTTTAACACTAAATGCTCTTAGGAAATACCTCTCAAGCTCAGGAGGGTTCCTAAGTTGAATTTATGGTCATTGTATCCATCCAAAATGTTCTATAAAATCTGAGTAAAAATCAGTGAGAAAGAAAGAGGAAAAAATATGTAAGAATCAATTATTTTAATTATTCAATTATTTTTACCTTAGTTTAAGGTCACATATATACATTTTGAGTTTTGATATGAGACCCGGTTGCTTCCCTAAATCCCTAAATTTGTTGATGTCTAGAAATTCAAGCAACTTACATCTAATCAAAACTGGTTTAGGTGAAAAAATGAGATCTGGCAGTATGGGCACAAAACAAAATCAGTAAATTATTATTATTATTTTTTTTTAACTTTAACATTTTTGCTTAATTTTGCTCATTGCCCAGTTTAGGCCAGACTTCACAGACAAAACAGCCGTGTACTGCTGACCCACTATGTGAAAGGTCTTTCTCCCATTGTAGCTCTTGAAGACCTCAGTGCTATGGAAACTGCACTGCATTACAAAATGTGAAACAAGTTTGTACACTGTAACTGACAAATAACAATATGCAGAGGATACCTCAAGTATTATGACAGGGAACATGTATGGTATCCAGTGAATGACAGGATCAGGAGAAACTCTAGAAAAGGGCTCTGCCATGACAGTCACAAAGCCTTTGTGGGAACAGAGACACTTCTGAGCTGACCTACTATATTTAAGGTGATACAGTGTTTGTCACATGCTGCAGTCTTGGATCGTCATGCTGTCAAAAATCTGTCTGCCCCTATCAACTGTTAGCACAATCTGAAGAAATTCAGTGTGACGGTGGAGTGTGAAATTCCCAAGCCTGTGTTACATCAGCCTGATAATTCTACCTGATGATAATTAATAATGATCCACCAGTGAGGCATTCATGCACACCATCTCAGCTGCACCCCTGTGGCATTTGACAAAGCCAGTGTGGAGACAGTGGTTACACATGTGAGATGAAAGGAAACATGATGTGAACTGGGAATACGCTTTGCATTCAGGCTTCATCAGGTGGGCGACTGGCTTTATAATATGTAAAAAAGAAACTCGCTATGCGCAAAATGCAGCTAAGGGTGGCTCGGTAATGATCTGATATAGGAGCTTTAGCTAAGAAGGTTTTAGGGAGCTCTCGAGAGAGATCACAAGCCATTAGCCATTGCTTTAGGGACCAAAGAGCCTAAGTCTATTGAACAGTTCATTAGTGTTTTTGCTCCTTTGAAACCTACAAGAGGAGTAGCTGAAATATACCCAGGGGCATTTCTCCGCAGGTGGGTTGGATTAGAACAAAGGAGATTTAGGCTAAAATTGAGCAAGACAAGTGGAAGGGCTTCAGGATGGAAAGCAAGCATCCATTACTTTAGATTTCTATTTATTTATGCAAGCTGCTGCAGATTGGATGATGAATTGCTCTCAGGACACAGCACCATTATGTTTACTCTGAACCAAAGATTAACCTCTTTGTGAAGGCACTGATGTCACACAGCTTTAATGATGACAGGCAACTCGAGGTTCCACTTGCCACAATTTCAATTATATTTACCTACCTGTTTGCTCTGTGATAACCATTATAGGTTAGTTAAACATAGCTTAATCAAACAGAAATCACTGGGATAAAAAAGTCCTCATGATGCCAATAGGCAGCGGGATTCCACTCCAAAGGCCTGTGGAGGAACAGACTTGCTTAATCACTTAGCCTGTGAGCTGAGCCTCTGACAACCATGTCCACCTACGTAGATAAGTGACTGTCATCTGTTCTCTTGCAACCCAACGTGTGACAGCCACTTAGCATGTAGCATTTCTCACTTCTCTACAGATGCCCTGTCATCCCTGTTGGGTTAGAACAGCAATACCTGAGGATCTGTCTGTCACAGAGGCTTCAGCTCAGCAGTGACGGAAATCTGACGTTAAGACACAGAATTAGGCACTTAAGCAAGAAACAGGGAGCACACTGACATAGTACAGGCATTTAACATTGTGAATACAAAGGACAAAAAATGACACTCTCTCCTCTCTCTCCTCTCATATGTCTATCTATTTATCTACACACACACACACACATACACACACACACACACACACACATATCCAGTAGTGTGTCAGTCTAGATGTTATTCAGATGTAGGAAAATATGTCTTGCAGTCAGAAAGTAAAGTGGAGTTTCAAAGTTGTGAGTGAAAGTGGATAATTTGGCAGGACGCATGTTTTCCATCTGGTGATAGACTACAGATGCCTACCTGGTTACAGAGGGCAAGGCTGAACAGCTAGTAGACTTTAGCCACACCTTGTAGGAACTTTAACTGGTTCCAGATGCGGAGGCAGGTGTTTTTAACAGATCTAATCAATAATGCAGCAGTTCCTTGGATAATCCCTCTCCAAGCCCAGCTGGACGATGTCTCCCAGTGTTTGCTAGTAAATATAAGTTTGGGGGGAACTGATGGATACCTCAACATGAGCTGATCAACTCTTTGCACTTCTTTCTCTTCAAATCTTCAACACTGTGTGGTCCGTTGGTAGTCTATAGTACATACAGTAGCTCATCCACCCAGAATGTGTAATCAATACATATGAATAATTTAAAGCTTGTTAAAATCTTGCGGTCAAAAATAAATTTAAAAGACTAAAAAAATAAAGGATGCTGATGATTGGCCTTTTTCCCAGCCTGAGTTACGGCACTTGCACTTCATAACTTCAGCTCTGAAAGGCTTTTAATTCACTCAGCGGTTTTAATTTGAAAGGGCCTGATGAGGGAAAACACCTATTGATTGATCATTGTTCTCAGGAAAGGTCATGCATTTAAAATAAATGAGACAAACGGGTGGGGGGAATGGCAGAATGCTCAGCAATTAAATTATGATGCAGCGGGAGGCGGAGATGGGGAAGCTTCAAGTGGAATAAACAGCACATTCAGGGGAGTAAACGTGAGGCATCATCAAAGGCGCGTGGAAGAAAAGGAAAAATGATTCTGCTGTCAGAGAAGCCGGTGCGGTGTGGAGGGAGAATGGGAGGGCATCATGACTCCAGGCTGCTGTTGTACCTCACTTAATAGCACAGATAGAGAAAACAGACAAACAAACACACACACGGAGCACGGAGAACAAACAAAACCCTGCACACAAAGGTACACAGAGGAGCGCACTGGGCCCTACCTGCTTTTCACAATTTGTGCAGAGCATGCTGGTGCTCATGCCAACAAAAGGAGGACTTCTAATTTGTTCAGCCAACTTATTGGATATGTCAGGAAAGTCAAACATGGGAAGAGTATGAAAGGATATTATGTTATTGCAGACCAGCGGTGGTGATGGCAACCTTTAGTTGAAATGAGAAATGGAGGAAGGCGTGAGATACTGGCACTTATTGCAAGGTTGTTCTATTGAAATATGGCATTCTCTATCATATAAAGATGTGCCATGGTCACTCATAAATATGATAATGATAACACTCATTAGGCTGTCTCATGTCAGTCAGATATTGATTTACAGGGAAATTATTGCACCAGTATGAGCTGGTCTGTAAATCTAAATCCGTCTTTGTTATTTGTCAGAGCACAAGGATTTTTTAAATATTACTACATCCTATGTATATTTTAGTCATAAAAAAACTGCAACATTGGGTTGCTGAGTCATATGAATTAATGCAAAACGTTGTTCGCCATATGTTCAATAATATGGTAGCATGTTACATTGCTTTGCAAGTGTTTTATGTGTATTTATGGAGCACTCTGGGTGTCTCACCTTCCCCACAACTTTTGTTTTTCTCCATTCATTATTTGTCAAATGTTTACACAACCTACATACTGGCAAAGTGAAGTCATTTTTTTCATAATTAAGCTGTTATCTTGCCATAATTAGGGCATTGTGAAATAAAGTGTAACCATTTTTCAATATATAATTTGTTATGCTCTGCTGAGAAAGCAAAATTTTTATCGCCATATATCAAATTAGACTGTCCCCATTCTGTCAAGATGTGAGAAACTGAGCCAAGAATGTAGAAGTACTTTCTTGGCTGTGAATGGATTTTTTTCTTTCTTTTGCTTGCAAAGAATGTGGGTCACAAGTGAGTGAGACCCAATCTACATGACTTTAAATTAGATGCACTGGAATGAGCTGATATGATTAATCTCCCTCATTTGTTCTAGAGTTGGGCATTTTTGATACATTTCAACTGAATCCAGCTGAATGATGTTTTTCTCTGAATGATACCTGCATATTCTTCCATTATGGGCAGTTACAGTAATGTAAGGTCATCATTTTCTACTACATGTGCCAGAAATTCTTACCAGAAAATGATAACTTTATACAGGCAATTTAATGTGGAAAGCACATTAAAGGAATTGTAATGAGTACATGACTTTTTATCTGTAGATCCATGCGTGTTGACTGTAAAACTCTCCACTATCTGCCTGAGGAGTAAAGGGAAGTTTGTGTGTCAGAACTATGTCAGACTTGTGATAGAGATCAATGCCATGCTGTCCCTGTGATGATGCTAATTTCTCCCCTCTAACATGATGAAAAATGGGAGCATAGAGACGAAAACAATGTCTGGTGGCTCTGTTTTCAAAGTACTGACAATCAAAGCAGAAATAAACAGAAGGCATGTTGCACACGTCTATTGTTGTTAAAAAAGCACTGTATTCCAGTTATTCTAATTGATGCTTTAATTAAGCCAATGGATAAATACAAATAAATTAGGACTTGACTACTATGTAAATTACAATTTTCTTCCTCCTACATCTGGATTAGGCAGATATTAACTTACATTTTACCTGGATTACATATTAATTAAATAATGAATGGATGCGGTATTAAGAGCACAGGAAGTGTAAACCCACACTAGATGTGGATGTTATCTGCTGAAATAAGCCTACTGTGACATTTAATTTAATTTAACTTAATATAATCCTATCTGCCAGATATGATGTTTATACACTATTGATTTGCAATAGTAAATATGTTTCAGAGGAATATAATCCCACCAGGATTATGTCAAGATATTTAAGAAACATGTTTGATGAAATTACCTTCCAGGACACAAAATGTTAATACTGGCAATATATTTAAGTTGTTCCCTCTCTACTCATTGGTTAAGTTTAGGAAAAGATCATGGAATACCCTTGTTGTCATGGTTGCAGTAATAAACCTGCAGTAAGAGTTGTAGAACTGTCATGGGTAAAAGAAACAGTAATGATTATAGGTTTCACACAGGAAATAAACAGCAGTCTCTTGTGTGAAAGTCCTGTTTTGTTTACCCATCCACCCAGCCCGACTTCCTCCCAAAACTGACTTTGTTGCTCCTTATTCTCAGCCACCCGACTTCCTCCTTTACTCCCGTCATAATTACTGTGGCTGTTAAGGGTCACAATAAACTGCTTGCACAGACAAACTGCAGATTAAATTAACATTTCCGTGATTTGTATCATGACACAAAGTAACATAGTGTGTGCTCAAACAACAATTTGGGGACAACAATTTTGCGTCTCCTGGAGAACAGTAAATAGCACTCAACTGTCTTTTTTTATTTCCTTTGTGGTTATTTACAGTATTTTTTTTAAATAGCAAAACTGAATTTTAATTCCAGTTCCACTCTAAAACTTATACGTATATTACAATTATTTTGTTTTTAAAAAGAAAGCTTATGATGTGTCTGCACTGGAGGCCTTTCAACCATGTTTATTTATCCATCTCAAACATGTGACAGAACAGATACACTCCTACTTTAATTAATCCGGTTGTCTGCAGAGGTCACACAATGGCTCAGATTTTATTTGTACACCCATAAACATAACCCCAGCTGGAGCTGCTGCTGCTCTGCTAAAGTGCTGCTCATGCTATGTCATCTGTGAGGACATCGTGTCAAGAGTTTCTTTTATCACATATTCTATCCAATAATCTATTGTCTCCTCTCAAGAAACTGTCTGCCTTCAAAGACTGATGAATGACTTCAAAAGTAAATTACTGCAGAGAACTTGACGCTCAAGGTTAAAAGCTGAATGTCAGTGATATTAGATGATAAGAGTGTAATGGCAATCTGTTTAGTTCCTCACGAAATCAGCTTCTGTTCTCTCATCAGTAGGTTTGCATGACAATATTTCTTATTTCAGCTCAAATACAACCTGGTGTCAGGTGTTAGGATTAAAGACAAACTATTTTCTGGGAAAAACAAACACAAACAGAAACAAACAAACAAAAAACTTTGAATAACTTTAGACTTCTTGGTGGAAATATCCACTTTAATTTGCACATGCCTCACCAGAGTAAGACAAAGCATTGGTGATGCGAAACAAGTTGCTATGGAGGGGACATCAGGGCACAAAAGGCAGGATATCCTTTTATCCTTTTAATTCTTAAGCAGTGGAGAATCCCAAGAGTATGCAGAGCAACAAAAATTGATTAACTAACACACTGCCAGCACCACAGCAGGTTCAGTTTTCATAAAGAATCTTCATGTCCAAATTACTTGTTATCTCAACCTGGGTACAGTTCAGTGAGCAGGAGAGGAAAATCTCCAGTGATTTTGGTTGTGTATCAATGGCAGGAATTCTCAGTGGAGGATTAAAATATTGGCAGGTCACTACTCTGAAAGCAAATATTGAAGGAGTTATTTCCCCAGCAAAAACAATTTTCTTTACATTCATGTCGAAACCAACTGCTTGTTTAAATGTAGTTCTATCCTTGTTTCATTATGTTGCTTGTTTAGCAATTAATTAGGAAACATTATTCTTTCTAACCCACAGTCAAAAGACAAGACAACCCCTCCCCTATACTGCACTAAAAAGGGAAACACCTGAGTGCAAATGTCCTACTATGTGTTATTAATGGTTTTGTTTCAAGGGGGAATTACTTGCATTGGTTTTGTGATTAATGATATAGGACAGGAGAGCAGAAACCATTCCCTCAGAACAGTCTGCACCTGTCTATAGCTTTGTGATGGCTTTTACCTGCAAAATGCTCCGGATAAGACACCGCTAAAAGCAAATTGGGAGCTCCTTGGTGCACTAATCTTTCCTTTAGCCCCCTGTGCTCCTCTGTTCCTCCTCAGCTATTTTTTTTCTCTCCATCTCTAGCTCATTCGCAGACTTGCTGCACTCAGACCCTCTCCCTTTTCACTAACTCTTGCCCATAGTTTTTCTGAATGCCTGGCACTTCTTTCTCACAGCCTTTTGCACCTTGTGTGGGTGGTAGGGTGAAACAGAAAGTTTGAGTGAGCCCTCCAGGTCCCCTGCAAACCACACACACACACACACACACCTACATCCGCACCCTGCACTCTCACAACTGCAGACTACTTTGCCACCTATAACAGCCAAACAACACCCCACACTTCCACGCTGTGATTTTAGAAGTGCATTTGGCCAATAAATTTAAAAAGAAAGCTTGCTTGGAGACTTCCCAGAAGTACACAGGCCACAGAATAGGTTGTTGCGAAATGCTTATTTTAATGTTATATCCTTAATTTCACCAGCCAGCACTGTGTTTTGATCTGGCTGGCTAACAATCAGCATCTCCAGACATTTTTCCAAAACTAGACCCTTTCTGATTTAAAGTAATTGGCTTGCAGTACCAAAGTGATCCCTCTACAGACATGACATCCTTCTGTATACTAACTACTGATTGCTACTGAAGGCTTAACGAAAGAAACTGAAAATGACACTCAGGTAATGTTACTGCCAATTGTTCTAGAATAGGTTTTAAAGTGAAATTCACTTCCTCAAGGCAGGGACTTGATTTAAAGTCCCTCTTGACAGACATTCTGTATACATATTAATACTTGGGATGCTGTCTGCCACAGAGCCACAGCTGTCTAAACTAAAGGCTGACTGTGAAAAACATTCTGTCAACACTCAAAATGGGTCGTAAACCATATTGTTTTTTGCCTTGCTTTTGAACATTTAATCTCAGGTGCAGAGGGATAGTAACACACATTGTGATCCCACACAAAAGTGCAAAACTATATATGTATACAGTTTTGCTTTTTTGTGTGGGTCACGGGGGGGCTGAAGCCAATCCCAGCTGACACTGGCGAAAGACGGGGTACACCCCGTCATGTCACCAGTCTATTGCAGGGCCAACCTATAGAAACAAACAACCATTCACACTCACATTCACACCAACAGACAATTTAGAGTCACTAAATAGTCTGCATGTCTTTGGACTGTGGGAGGAAGCCTAAAAAAAAAAAAAGAAAAAGAGAAACAGAATAGAACACAACACTGGTACACCTGCTTATTCATGCAATTATCCAATCAATCAATTGTGTGAGAGCAGTGCAGTGCATAGAATCCTGCTGATACAAGTCAGGGACTTGAGTTAATGTTCACATTAAACATCACTTCAGAATGCAAACAAAATGTGACCGTGGCATGATTGTTGGTGCCAGTCTCTAGAGTTTACTCAGAATGGTGCCCAAAACAAAAACACACACTGACAAAAAATGTTAATAATAATAACAAAAAAATAAAACTAAAAATATCCAGTTTTGGAAATGCCTTGTAGAGGTCAGAGGATGACCAGAATGGCTCCCTCCCATCAGCCAAGAATATAAATCTGAGACTATAGTAGGCTTGCCTCTATGGCAAACAAATGAGAACTTAAATATATTATTGGTTGTAGCGGCAGTATAATTCTGGGATGTTAACATATACATTAACATATTTAAATCAGACAACAAAACTTGCCACAGAGTTGACAGCAGTGACAGCTTCTGTCTGTATAGAAGGCCAGTATGGGCATAACCTGATCTATCGTTGTCTATAGTTGCCTGGGGCTTTTCTGTTTGGAGTTTGCATGTTCCTGTGCCTGGGGTTCTCTCCGGGTACTCTGGCTTCCTCCCACAATCCAAGGACATGAAGTTAGGTTAATTGGTGACTCTACATTACCCATAGGTGTGAATGTGAGTGTAAATGGTTATTTGTCTATATGTGTTGGTGCTGCGATGGACTAGTGATCTGTCCAGGGTGTAACCTGCCTCTCTCCCAATGTCAGCTGGGACAGGCCCCAGCTTGAACCACCTCAACTGGCTCCTCCTCCTCTACTGATGCACTGGAATAACTGCTGTCAATGGAGGAATGACACAATGCTCACTGGAATCTCCGCTCGATCTTTATGAATTGAAAAGAAAGCTCCATGAATATAGTGCCATAACCATAACATTGCACAGTAACCAGTTCACTGGCCCATATGCAGAGGGCTGTGAGTAAAACAAAAGACAGTTCAAACCAGTAAGTAAATGAAATCATTCAATGATTAAGATGAACTGAGAACTTTAAAGATGATCATTGAAAGTCATGGGATAAGGATGTTTGGATGCCTGTCAAATTAGAATGAAAATGGAGTTGAGAGAAATATGTTTGTTAAGATGCAATATTTGGATAAAAATGCCAGTGGATACCGTTAGATACAGTTAGAGAAAATGATCAATTATCAGTTATTGAATTAAAGCAAAATGATGGCTGAAGAGATTACTAAAATGGAAAATGGGTTAAATACTCTCAGTGCAACTCCCTGAGGGAAGTTGAGCGCTTGCACACGTAAAATGAATGAACTTAGATTACTGTTTGCTGATAGTGGAAATACTGGAATTAAGTGGTGTAGTAAAATTTAAGAAGACACTCAATGAATTTAAAGATGCTCATCTTGCTGTCTAAATGCTTTTGCCTACTGAAATAAAGGAAAATGAGATAATAGACTGGTATGAGCCTAAAATGGAAACATTTTAAAAAATACTTATAAGTGTATTTATGGAAACAACTTCTTTGAGAGAATGGAACTGGAATGGATCTGGATATGGACATCACTGCATCTGAAGCAAAATTAAAGGTTTTGGACAATTTTCAGGAAGGCAAAATACACATCCAAATACACATGACATTTTCTACAAGGCAACAGTTTCAAACTCTGAAATAACATCAAACAAATTGGTAGGGTTCCTTAACCAAACATTTTAACAGACTTCGCTCTAATTCCCTCTGTCACTTGTTAATGTCACATGTTATTGCTAGTGCTTAACTCAAATTCACAGTACTGCCTGGGACCCAAACAACTATCTTCAGTCAACCAGAGCTTATACAGTATAGTGCCCCCATAACAGTCTCATTACAGTCATCTTACCCATGTAAAATATGTTTAGGACAGTATTTTGCATTAACTCAAAGTGCATCAGCACAGCTGCTCACTGATATCACAGAGCTCAGAGGGCCCTCTACTTACCTTTTCCATACTTTGATATCGGTTCAACTGGTTCATTCGTCAGGAGCATGTTGTTTAGAAGTAAACCCATTGAGCAAGGCAGAGTTGTATTTGTGAAGCTAACCAGTGAGCTGGGATAGAGTAGTTCTGACCAGTGGATGTGCAGGCACTCTGGTTTATGTATACAAATATATAAACCCTCCAAACAAACAGTGAAGACGTGTATTATGCTGTATACTGTAAAAACAACTTAGAAACAGCTCCTGTGCTCCATGAAGGACACAACAACTAATTCTGTATAACCATCTTTCAAACCAACAGGTGGTGAGTGTTTGATACTACAAAACAGCAGTTACGGCCAATGTGTTGCTTTTAAGGTCCTTTTCACAGTTTTCAAATCACTTCATGGTCTTGCTCCCGATTACATCATTGATCTCCAGACAGTTTCTGTGAGGAGGCCACTGCATTCTGGTAGCTCTCGCACATCAATTGATCTGTGACTAAAACCCTACATTCATGCTGTATTCAATTCAAATGTTCCTAGACTCCGGTGCTGCTTCCTCCTACAAATGATGCTTAGCAAAAGTTCAATCAGGGAGACTGTCTATCTGCACTGGCCTGCTGAATCACAACTGCTTCCTGCTATCTCTAAGCCCCACCCACTAATTCTGTTTTCATCCAATTATGACCTGACACGCCCATCTAGAGCCAATCATCTGTAAGGTGTATCAGTTTAAAATGTTCTCTCTCTCTGCTGTCATTCAGCTGTCATTTCAGCATTGCGACGTTGTACGACCCACCTCCTCCCCTTCACCACCTCAACTGTGGATGCCTGGCCACGTTTCATCTACCCCTGATCAGAAGTTCCCTCACAGGAAGTTGTCCCAACCTCAGACCTCATTCTCTCCTCCATGTCTTTCTAAACCCAACTGGTCGAGGCAGATGGCCGCCCACTCTGAGTCCGGTTCTGCTCGAGGTTTCTGCCTCTTAAAAGGAAGTTTTTCCTTGCCACTGTTGCCTAGTGCTGCTCATAGTGGGAACTGTTGGGTCTCTCACACAATAACATAAGAGACAGTCTATGTACTCTATACGTTAAGTGCCATGAAATAACCTTGATCATGCCATAAATACTTGACCTGACTAAGCCTCACTCACCATCACTGCCACCAGGTCTAGGCTCCAGGGGGGAGTAGTTTCCTATATATCAGAAGCACCACTTAAAATCTGAATGTTTTCCATGGGGATCTACTTCCTGCTGGGGTCTAAGCGCCAAAACTCTGTTTCTCCTGTGCACAATAAAATTCTGTTCTAATCCAGATTCATGCATATTTTTCTTCTAAGTCTCTCCTGATTTAACCATGTACCTAAAGAAACCTTGAACAACTTTTTGCAATTTTCTTTTACCCTGGGTCTAACTGTATAAAACACCAATTATTGTTGTGTTCTTTTATTTGTGAAAAACATAAAGCATCCATTTGTGAAAGGTGCCAAGTTTGTAGTCATTATTTTTAGGGTGTTATGCAGTATCACCTTGTTACATGGATTAAAACTTTTAGAATGCTACAGATTTACCTCTAAGTCAACCTTTTAAAATAAGGAAAAAAATCTACTGAATATGCATGGCAAAGAAATGTTCAAATCATTACAAGACTGATATAGCACTGTTATGTGAAGCACAGTTGAGTCTCTGCACCAGTGAATTCTTTATTGGGTGGTAATCAGGCACCAATTAGTTTGACCCAGTTTTATATGTGAGAAGCACAAGTAGCTGCATTTTTAACAGTTATTTTACTTCTTTTTTTTTTTAATTAAAGCAACACATTGCGATTCTGATTCAGACTTTTATAACTGGCCCTTGCACTTTTGTCAAAATAATATATAAACAGTAATATATATAAGAATAATATAATATAATTCTTGTATAGTAATAGTAAACTATATGTATATATAACGATTTTTATTGTTTTGATGTAATATTTATACCGCATATTGTGGTCTCAGATTTATATATATATATATATATATATATATAATAATATATAGTGTTAAAAAGCTGCCTATGAGCTGCAGCAGTTTAGCTAGGTAGTCACACAGGTGAAGTGGTGTGGCCCAGGTTATCTCTTGATTTACATTCTCATGATTAACAACTAATTAATGTATTATGTATTCAATTAATGTAACCACAATGACTTATATTGACTTACCAGCTAATAATCAACTTGACACTGATATTTGAAGTAGATGCAGAGGGTGTCATGGCTCTTTGTATACACACTTATCTGGTGCACACAATTTAATTAAAATGTGGGAAATAATTAATTAAAACGTAGGAACGAATTGTATGTCATGCACATGAAATAGCATTTTGTGGCTTGATGTAGTTAAGTGTGGCCTAAATACATATAGAATTTTTCTCTGTATGACCACTCCACACTTGTGTGGCCCTCAACTTCATTGACCTTGTTTTTCATAAATGAAATTGTTGACACACACCCATAGATTGTCTGTTCAGCTTATTATGACCCATAATTACTTTACGTTGTTAAGCAATATCTGGTGGCTCGACTGCTGTTCGGTTCTTGTTTGAACCCAGAAGTCACTGTTGTTTCATTAATCCATAACTTTTCCACAACCATTTTAACCAAAACCATGATCTTTTCCTAAACTTAACAAAGTAATTTAAGGCCTAAACCTAACTAAACTGAGAACATTAACCATGTGTTTATTATTAGCCCCTTCTCCACAGAGATCACATAATACTGGCATTAGGAAAACCCTCTAATAAACCCTGTGACTACTGCTTAAAAGTGGGGTGGTGTCTCTTGATAATAATATTTATGTTACACAGTGAAAAGCTTCGTGAAGGCCTATATATACATCTACAAAAAAAGCTAAAGAGTAACAGCGTCAAAATTAAACATATTTTTAAACTGAAAGTTTAACCAGTGCTGGAAGTTCAATTCATATTATGATTAAAATATCTAGTGTATCAAGGTGGACTCCTATAACTGTTGTAGACTGAGAAATGTCTTTTCTATCTATTTCTCGTTCAATGTCAAAGTAAACAGAAATCCTGTTATGTATGTTTTGGATGAAGGCACTGGTAAATTAGACCATCTGCTTTCTTGAAAAAAAAAAATGTTTTATTATCAAACCCCTGAATATAACCAATTGCATAATAATTATAGACTGTACATCTGTGGTGAGGTGCTTGCAAAATAAATTACCTGGCCATACACAAATGCAATGTATAATTGATTGTTTTCATAAACTTTAGTCTTTTGTAGGGCTGTATGGGGTTGGCCATTCATTGTAATTTGCATGCACATACTTTACCAATTAGGATGAGACTGTTTCTGTATCTGTCATGTTCTCTCACTTTGGAAATGTTCTTGTTGAGCTGGTTGCTGGTGAAAGGCATGCAATGGAAGACAGTTGATGGGGAGTTGAGGGTATCACTTCATTTGAACATCACAGCCTATCTTGGATCAATAAACTACTTGTCCTCAACTACACTGAGAAAGGTGAATGGAAGTTAGTTGTACATCAAGTTAGTTTGTTAATACATAAAAGCTGAGTAAGCAGGAGAAGGCAAAAGCTTTTGTCAATGTCAGACTTTAGAATGGGTGAATATGGCTATTTACTGGAATCCATAATTATTTATCAGAGTAAATGGAGGCCAGCACTTGTGTTGCCAGGCATGTCATCTACTTTAGATTGATGAACAACAGGCTAGCTGCCATGGGGCTCTTTATGGTTTCATGTATCCATGGATTGCAACAGCCAACTGAGCAAAGACAGTGGAAATGAGACTTATTTCTACCCCGCTGACCTCTATTGTTGATGCCAGCCATTGACTGAGGTGTTGTAATGTTATTGCTGTGAATAGATAGGACAGAGTGGAGGCCTCCTCCACTGCTTTTATGTCCTCTAATGTTCTTCTTGGTGAGGTGTTACAGTAGTTCCAAACAAGGGTTTGGAGGAGGAGAGGGTCATACAAACGAGGTTAGGGAAGTTAGTTAGAGTAGGGATAAACCGATTATCGGCCAGGCCGATATTCTGCATTTTGACGGATATCAGCATCGGCCGTTTTTTTTAATCCAACGGCTGATAAGAGATCAATTTAAAACTGGGTTATTTTGGCTCTGATGCAGCCGCGCCTCTCTGTCTGCAGTCACTACTCTGTCTCCAGCATTGTCCCACCCACAGCACCATCTGATTGGTTACACACAGAGCCACAGCAACAGCCAATCAGCAGCGAAAACCGTGCATGCACTGTGCTCACACACACTGAACAACTCTGCTTTTTGCACCACAATCTGGTGCTGCTCAGTTGGGACTACTAATTGATTTGAGACTCACATTTCTGTGCAAATTTTATTTAACTTTGTTTTATTTACTTTATAAAACTTCAGGAAGCTATTTATTTATTTATTTTAAATTTCAGTTAACTTTATAAGAGATGCTGCTGACCCTGGGAGCTCCCTGCACTTTTTGTTAGAATTTTAAAACAAAGATGTCTATTGTCTAAGATTAAAAAAAAAAAAAAAAAACCCTTTAACATGTTGCAAATCTGAAAAGCTGCTTAATAAACATATGCTTAAAGACATTTAAACAAAGTATAAGTTTGTATTATTGAAAATTTCGACACCAGTATTTTCACTTTTACTGCAAATGAATATCAGCTCCAAATATCGGTTTTCGGCCTCCTTAACTACTAATAATCAGTATCGGTATTGGCCTTGAAAAAACCATATTGGTCTATTACTAGTTATGAGCAAGGCTTAATAGCACGAGGGTGTTGATGTTTCTCAGCCAGAAAAAGCATTGGACATGACTATTAAGAAGGAGTTGAATGGTGGAAAAAAAACCTGACTTGAAATTCTTGCATGCAAGTTGACTGCAATAGAATAAAAACCCAAAGCCGTTACTGAAGCGTCTGTCTTTGACTGTTAGATGTGAGATCTACACAGAGATTTACACATGCAGTATGTAGACATGAAGATTGTCTATAAACCTGTGAGATACCTTCCTACATGATGTATCAGTGGTATCACTGTATAGCCTTCATTTGGGTATTTCCATTTCCTACTGGCATCTTCTCAGCATGTGGGGCACAGCTCTCTGTCACATTATCTTTGAGCTTATATTTTCATAGGTCCAGTCTGGAAAGTCTAGGTCATGTGGAAGCAGCAGTACCACAAGTCAGCCCATGTATGTCATCCCATGTAGGATAACTAGCTTTGACTAGCAAGGACAGATAGCTTGGGAAGCTAAGAATTACTGACATTATAAACCGCATGTCTTTAGAGTCAATACTGTCACTATATAAACTAGGGATGTTCCTGTCAAACATTTTTGTCCAATCTAAGTCCTTTAATATTGGGTATCTGCATATGAATGAAGTCCTCCAATCCAAATGGCCATTTAGGTCATTTGTCTCTACCCTTTGATATGACATGAGATTACACCCCTACAGCAGCAGGTGTCTGGACCTATGGTGTTTATTATTGTGAAAATGTTGCAATGTTTTTGCTGTGGATAGATTGAGAGAGTGGAGGTCTCCCCCACTGTTTTAGTGTCCTTGGTTGCAATAATAAACATGTGATTAAGCATATGGAACAGTCACAGTTTGGTTAGGCATAAAAACTACTTGATTAGGTTTATGTATAGATTGTAGTTTCAAATAAGTACTTAAGGTTAGGGGACCTTCATTATCATGCTTATAAAATACAATTAAGGTTGTGGTAAAATAATTGGCTGGAGGAAATGAGCAGTGGTCTCCTGTGTGAAAGTCCTATGTTTTGTCATCTCATCCACATCCATGTCACCCAAGCCAACCTCCTCCTAATGCAGACTTTGTCACTCTATGAACTAAGTCACCTGACTTCCTCCTTTGCTCTTGTCATAAATAATATGGTTGCTACAGGTCATCTGACAGTAAAGCTTGACTATGGGTCACAATAAGATGTTTGCATGACAACCCATGGGCTAAATCTTTTATTTTATTTTTCGCTGATACTGTCCTCCTCCAACACACAATATGTATCTGACACATTAGCTGTAGCTGCTAAATATTGCACACCTTATTTTTACTTAATAAGACAGATTGTTAGTGTTAGAGTTTAGTGAATTCATGTATTTTTGCCAACCTCTGAGTAAGAACTCAAAGTTAGTTGGAGGGCCCAAATAAATTTTTCACATTCCATATATACCAATTTTCTCTTGTCTAAGCAGCAGGATGCTCACACTGTAGAACTGGCTATAGTAAAAAAGAGCAGCACTGCAACACTGGCAGGCTGAGATAGACATAACACAGTGGAGTAAAAAAAAAAAAGCAAAAAAAAACATTGAATTCTTAGCTGTATTTTAGCCACTACCTATCTATTAAAATGGAACGATGAATGGCCATCCTTCAATTTGGAGCAACCTGCTAAACAAATGCTACAATACCACATATAGACATGTTGCCATCTGCATCTGAAATGGTCAGATACATTCATTATTTCCTATTTCGTACCTTGTGATGGACCTTGTCATTATAGTGAACTGTTTTGTTTTCTATGCAAAAAGACGAGTCTATTTTCCTCTAAAAAAAGTTTCTGCCAGCCCCAGTACTTCAGTTATTTATTTCTTATTTCTAAGGATCCTTTTTCTCCCAGGTGACAAACACCTGCACACATCCCTTATACTAACTCATAACTGCTTCACCAGTGTCAGCAGGCAATGCTGGGGTATTGTTCTTATTGGAGGGCAACATCACTGCAAATAGCACACCATTCATTTCTGCTGTATAACACTTTGAATGGCACTCATCAGGAGTCTAATCACAAGTTGACAACACCTGTCTGTGCTGCTGTGGTTCTGTCAGTCATGCTCCACACTGCCAATTTTACAAAAGATTGGCTCTCAGATGTCATGTAAGCTTTTTGCCTCACAATTTACTTGTCAGAACTCAAAATCTGAAACTCAGAAAAAATATTAATGAACGAAAAATAAAAAATAAAGCCAGTTCTGTAGGGGAAACAAAATGAAACAATAAAAAACAAACAAACAAACAAAAAAATATTTATTATTATTTTTTATTTTTTTTCATTAGTTTTTGTTTGTTTGTTTGTTTGTTTGGTTGGTTGGTTGGTTGGTTGTTTTCAGTAAACATAGTGATGCATTCTTGTATTACATACAAAAATGAATTGTGGTGGCTGGCGGGTGTACAAAGCTCAGGACTTTAGACCAGAGACATGGGTTCACATCTTGAGACTGCTGTGTGGTTAGGTTTAGGCAAAGAAGCATTTGTGTTTAAGGTTGAGTAAACTTCACAGTTTTGGTTAATAGACATGGCTTCAAGTCTCTGTTGTTCTTTGCAAAACTGGACCCGCCACTGTAGGGGACCATATTCAGAGAAAAAGCCAATCAGGCAGAATATGGCAGAATATTTAACCACTTAATAGCCAGATATTTCACTCAAGAGTTGGTACAGACTTAAAACAGAGCTAAATGAGAGCGAATGTTGGGTTTGGACACAAAAACCACTCCAAATGAATGTGTCAATAAGCAACTGTTTGCGAAGAATTCAGTGATTCAGTTCTCCATGTTTTATAGGTTATTTTTATTTTCTCTTCAGTTGTCTGTAAACTTATTCTACTTTTTGGGTAGCCACCCATTTAAGCCTCACATTGTCATTGGTCATTTTCCACACATTGTACATGTCTATTTGAACTTAGTACATGTGTATGTGGAAATAAATAAATAAATAATAAATAGATAAAAATAAGTGACCACGTTAACCATTTTAGTTCAGCTTGTTGCATTAAACAAACACAATACAGTATTTGACAAACTAAAATTTGCATTTAATGATGGTGCACAGACAGTCAGGGAATGATATTATTACAGTTGATCAAGAGGGGGGCATTACTGTGTATGCCCAATGTCATCATGACCAGTTCAGTGGTTGTCAAGATATACTGAGCTCAAGTGGTGGACAGACTGACAGACCGACTGCCATACCTAGAATACAGGGTAACTAGAAGAGTGTGTATTCCTTAACATGAAACCATGAAAATCACTAAAACCAATGGTAGCTTGTTGTGTCATAACATTTGTTGTTTCTGTTCTGCAACTTTCAAACTGCAAAATTCAATACCAATAACAGCCACCTTTCAGTCTGTAGTAATTTGAAAAGGAAAAGCACAACTGAAACACGTGAGAGTGTACATTCACAACCCAACTACTTTGATGTGTCTTAATGGGTCGAAAGGATCCATATTGCATTGTCCCCTGAATAAACTGTTTTCTCCAACCATATATCTTCTAATCCTTTTAGTGGCCAGCAGCCAGGGTTTCAGTGGACACTGCTGAATAATTTATGTAGTCCCTACTGAGTTGAAATGGGGACACAGTCTTGCAGTGCACAAAATAAAGATGATACTTTAAATGACAGGCTACATACAGTATATTAAATAAATGACCATAGAGGGCATGTGTTCATGGGCTGCTACTGTCTGCACAAAGTCATATGTGTGTCACAATTTCTGTTGGAGGATTTATTGGCAGACATTGTAGCAGCTTCAGCATCTCCTCTCATTCAACAGTGAAATGGCAACATAATTCATATTCATCAGTAACAGGGAATATGACAAAATCACAGTTTACATTGTTAATTAAACTTCAGGCTCAAATTCAGAAGTGCAACTTTAATATTGTTCCCATATTCCCATATTCCTGCCATGTTTGCCAGAGCCAATATTCTCATGTCACTTGTCACTTTTCACATTGAAATGTGAGGCATCTTTCTGCATCATCAGCTGCTACAGTACATTTGCTCATGTTCCTGGCACCATGTGAGTGTGGAAATTTTAAATGATACACCATGGAAAAACAACTATCAAATGGTAAGGCAAGCTACATTGCGGATTTGAAATTTTCTAGAGATGTAGTTTGACTCTGGGAGAAGGCTGCTCACTTCAGTGCTGTACCAACAGACACAAACAGTATCCTCTGAGGGAGCAGTCCATTATCGCTGGTGACAAACATGAAAAGCAAACGGCGAGGAGCTAGTCAGGAAAATGCCACTCTGCAGGAAAAACATTTAAGATTCTGACTCCCTGTGAGAATTTCTTTGGCTGCCCAAACATCTCCCCTTTTCATTAGTGCAACTCAGAGAAATGTCAAGTAAGATAACCCATTATCTTCCCTGTTGAGAATAAGATACACACACACACACACATAAAATGTAGCATATCAGGCTCTCTGGCCATGGATGCCTGTATATTACGCTTGAAGTGTGGTTCTATTGCTTCATTTGCTCCTCTTACTTAGCAGCGAGGGGTGACTTCCTTTCTTTCTTCTATCAGGGCAGTTTTAAACCACATGGAACTCTACTGGCTTATTTTATATTATTTTTTCTCTTGTAAAACAGAAAAAAAAATGTATTGTTAACAGTGTTTAAAATAAAATCATCCGGTATGTTAGTTTCTCTTCTTTTATGAGCAGAATGTCTGTCTTCTAGTTTCTCTTTGTGACTTTGAGCTAGCACGGGACAGAGGGATATCAGCATTAAATATACATTATGTAATGTCACTTTTATCAGCTTCTATTGTCAACACACTATTTATAGCATCAACAGGTCACTGGTACAGTTTGCTGCAGCTTGCACTGGACAATAATATAACAGTATTACCCATTTAAACATCTAAAATGACATAATATTAGCTTTAAGTGCTAAATGAGTGACAAATCCTATGAACATTCAATGTAATTTACAGTGCACTTCAAGCAAATGGTTTGTGAAGAGATCATGATACTTAGAGTAAATATTGGGGAACCAGTAAATGAAGAGATGGCTGAGGTGGTGGGGGGCCTGTGCTGTGAGAACCAGATTTTCTGGCTCTAGATAACGTGGAGGGAGAGTGGAACAGCTGGGCTGTAAGCATTCATGTCATGTTGGAGGCTGAACCTCTGATCCTATAGAGAAGCAGCGCATGACTCACACTGCTGAATGCTCAGTGGGAAGCACAATGCCGACACAATTAGAACACAGAACACACATGCATGCACACACATACAGGCACGTAGAGCTTCTTGGCTCTCTTTCAGGCTGTGAGGTGCCAACACAACAGAACCGACCAAACCAGCTGTGGCCTCTAGCCAAATCATGGTTGATTGGAGCTGAGTCCCTGTTAGGCCACAGGTTGTGCAGCTATAACCCCGTCAAATCCACCAAAACAAGATCTTAGTCAATTGGTTCAATCCTGGTGCTATTCAGTATAAATCCTCTCGTGCCTATGTTAACACAAAAGCTACAGATAGATATCCTGCTGGAGGTAAAAGGCTATTCCGCACGTAGGCAAATATTCATGTGAAGCAAGTGTTGGAGGTGTGTGTTACGTAGGAATATCGACATCAGGTCACACGTGTGGGAGGGGTAGTTCAGTCACCTTTACACTAAGGTAATAATGTTGCAGCTTTGCCTGACACATTTGTTTTGTAAATTACCCTTGACAGTTAAAGAAAATGATGAAAACGTTCTGAAATATCTACATTACAGAGTTGAGGTAAGGATTTTAGATATATGAGATGGCATTGCACAAAACATATACAAATCTGTTAAGAAACATAATATAAATCTTTTATTTTGTAACATTCCAACATCTGATTCTGTACTTTACCCACAACATCTCACAAATTCAAGCTGCAGTTGTTAGTTTTGCACATTTATGGCTCTAAATAGTAGAAGATTGTATCCTAATAGCACATCTAAATCTGCAAATCCATCGAACTGCGCTCATCAACTTATTATTCTACTGGCAGAATGGATCACTGTGTGACAGGGTTTTGACATAAAAGACATGTTTAAGATAATAAAGTAAAATAAAATAAAATATAGACCTTGTGGCTTACCTCTTGGTGAATGGTGCTTCCAGATGATGTTGGCCTCAGGTCGACCGACTGCCAGGCACATAAGATTAACACTGCTGCCCTCGTTCACTGTGATGTCCCTTGATATGTTGGTGATCCTGGCTGGTACTGAGGGGAGAAAGAAAATCATGATTGATGTTTTTAGCTTAATTAATGACACGTGAGCAACGGCCTTGCCATCCCACGTGATCAGAGCAGTTATGAGGTTAAAAATAACCCCGGGTTGGGGACTCAATTAGCATGAAATTAGCTGACAAATTTGACAATTCTCTGGCTTGCTGTGGTTTTATACATGATTGATTTTCTTCTTCATCATGTATCTTTGCCAAACTACTCATTAGCCAAGCATCAGACTGACTTGGAGTAAGACATGATTTAATCTCTCTGACTAAACCAGCTTGATATGTGTATGTTTGTGTGTGTGTTTGGGTTCTTGATTGGGTATACCTTGTGAAACTGTAGTCTCAAATCAAGGGTCAGAAGTTACCTTTGCTGTAACTTAACTCACTTATGGTAACTTGACCTTTAAGGTCATTAATGCAATTGAGCAAAAGTCAGAATATCCTTTTTAAAATGTAGTTTAATGTCATCTCGTCATTTAGTTTTACTAAATTTACAGTTTAGTTTTTTGCAATTAAAACAATCTTATTTTGACACTTCTGATGAATGGTTAGGGTGCTATTGTAGAACCAACCAACAATAAGAACTGTAGTTGAATTTACATCAAGGTAAATACAACACTTTCCACAGCTGAGTTATTTTTATTTTATTTTGTTGCATAAGGTAAGATACTGGTCTCCACTGCTTTATGCACAAGATCAGTGAACGGTTCTCTGGCAGGTGATGAACAGAGAAAAAAAACCCAAAACAAAACAAAAAAAACTTTCAGTGTTGCTGAATGTTATTTGTAATGCTGTTTAGGGTTTTTTATTACTTCAAAGGCCAACTCAGTGCATAAAGACCAACATTTTAGATAAGTCTGTAAGTTTACTGGTTTACTATAACTCTCCATAATAAATAATACATGTCTAATATTTCATCTTGTTTGAGTCATCAGTGGGATGTCATTTATTTCTCTGTAAATGTCAGAGCAGTTGTCATGGTTCCCTGCAGGGTTAATAAGCTGCTGTCAACTAGTCATATAACTCTGTAATCAAAGAACTTAATTGATTTGCCTTAGAATAACTTAAAACATAATGGTGAAACACAATTAAAAACATATTTTTTGTCCGTAAATAATAGTATTATATAAAATTAAACAATTTAAAAAATATAGTAGAAATTATCTGTTTTCAATATAAATGAAAGTAATGAATAATGTGGTCATAATGTGTGGTCTGTGCCAGGGGATCAGAGCTGGAGAGATATGCTCTTCTGCATCTCACTGACCTTTGAATTTACCGATACAATTAGCATGCACTGCTTAAAGCCTTGTCAGTTGGTTAATTTAGAATACTGTGTGCAGCCTGCTTTTGCTGTTGACATGGACCCTAGTTTACAACATGTGTAACCAGTATATATCCCTTAACTTACTGATATAATTCAGGTGACCACATGAAGCCATATTTTGAGATTTACACACAATTGTACTTGCTACACATAGGTGAATCATATCTGTATGTCTGTTTAGTCAAATAAAATTACAAAATGTAATTAACTGTAGGTAATTAATTGTAACTTTTGCTCTACTTCTTTTCAGACATTTACATATTAATGATGTACCCATTCACAAAACTGGATTACAGAAACAAGAGTGATGACAAAATAAATTGTGTTATGAGAAGGACAATTATACACAACACTTATTACATATAATTACAAAAATCAGACTTGAGCCATCCAATATTATATTCCTTTAATGCTATATGACTATTACTATATTGCCTCCATCCCAGTAACACAGTTATACACCTATACACATCTTGGTAATGTACATGTAAAGAACACACACTCACATAAAGTATATAAAATATAAGCAAATGTGTGATCATTTTGTTATCATTCACTGATGACAGAAATTAACTTTTTTCCCCTTTCATTTGGAAAATTGTGTTCTCTCAAACTGGTAAAAGTTGAAGTAGAGATTACATAAACAGTACATATTTTAATGCAACACTAAGGCAAAGGTCAGTACCCAAAGCCATGAAATGTTGGAATTCTACATTAAGTCAGACTAATATGTATTTATTTTCACTAAAAATTAAAAACTTAGTTAGATATTACTGCAGGATATAGATTTAGGAACATATTTAGTATCCCTGTACATTTTCATATTCAGTTTTATGATGTAGAATCACTTTAGGCTATAAATTGATAAAGTTTTCGGAGACAATTTTAAGATGAGTAATTTACGCCAAGCTGAAATGCAGTGTTCTCCCTGCCTGCTCTCATCTCTGACCACAGCCAGCATTATTGATGGCTCTATTTCACCTGTAACCACACCCAACTCTGATGGCACTGTGTACTGACACACCCTAGAGGGGGCTTCCTTATCACTACAGCAAGGAGAGAAGTACAATATTTTCAGTGGCTGTTAAGTTTCTCTTGAATGAGCATAATTGCTTTCTCTCCCTTCCTTTTCTGTCTATTTAATTAGTATACTTAATTACCTGTGGATCTCCTGGCTATGTTTAGTTTACCAAGGTATCTGCTACAACAAAAAGTCACAGGCACTTCATTACAAAGCAAGTCCAAATGTCAAACTTGAGGCTTTGTTGTCCCCCTCTATACACGGCTCTCAGCACCTTTTCTACATAAAAAGTCAGTAGTGGATAAGTATTTGGGAAAACACAGTGCTGTGTTTCAAAGTGACAAAGTGGTGCTGACAAAGTTGACAAAAGTTCAACAATTTAGCAAATTGCACATGATGTGGCACGCAGTTTTTGTTGGTTCACTATAAAGAGAGACCAGTGTACACAGCCATCTGGCTGCCTCCTCAGCCTCCTTCATTTTCTCTTTGCTGTGTGGAAACACAATACACAGAAACCCAAGTCACTAGTGCATTCACCAAGCACACAAGCTTCTATATTTGAATGTGTCAACTAAAAATGGATCTTGTATTGAGGGAAACGTTATCTGACCAGCTGTTTCATATTATCAAATATGGGTGGACCAGCCTGTAAAGTAAGTCTAGAAAAGTAAATGTTTTATTTTTTGTTTCTTCTCTTTTGTATCTTCACATCTAAACATGACTAAGTCATTCTGCGTAAAATACAACATTTTAACTTTATTTTCCTGAAATCTGTGTCACCTAGACAAAAGAGAACTTAATCTGTAACCCTAGTTACATAACTCATAATGTTGTTCTTTAAACAAATTGTGGTCCAACATAGTCGGACACAATTTGCTCTCTAACAGATTCTGGTCTGAGTACATTAAAGTACATACAAAATAAATAAATAAAGACTGAAAAGGTTTGGAAAGCACCTAGAATTTATCTAATGCAACCTATTTGAATGGGAGAGCAGCTGATGTGGTTATATGGCTAATGAAAGTAACTAGTGTAAAGTTAGGTTCTAACTGCAGTGTGTTATTGTGTAGGCCAGAGCAGGGGATTACAACAGTAATGTTATACCACATAGAGTATTTTGTCCATATGCTGTTGTACGTAAACCATTGTTGTTGTACACCACTAGGATAGAAGCACAACTTCTTTTTTTTTTCTTTTTTTTTTTTTTTGGAACTGACAGTAGAGAGAGGTGGTGAGATGTCAGGACACAGGCATGATGTTTTCCATGTCTTCCTCACTTTAGAATAACAATTTTCTGGTCCTCTTGCCAAAACCTGCTTCTTGTTGGTGGTTATGTGTTTACAAACTAATAAGAGTACCTTAATACCCCCAAAAATCACCTAGTGTAATTTTCAAATTGCCCTGAATACTGAAACAGGAATTAGGCTGTGTATTATGTGCAAAACAGAACCAGTGTCTCATATGTTCTGTGAAACAGGCCTTTTATAACAGCAGTAAAATGATCCAATAGATTTCCTGCCAAACGTACATGGTGGCAAAATGCAGTGAAGAGGCTTCCTCGCAATCGTCTTCTGTTTACAGCAATTAGACTAATGCCACATAACTAATGTGGTAATGATTCATAGAGGGTAAAATGCAACATGTCGTGCCTTTAAGAGGCTCTAAATATGGAGGGGTGAGGCACAGTGGTTTGAGGACACAGCAGGCACCACTTGCTCAGCCACACTGACCTCCAGCAGAGATGAATGAACAAGCATCTGTGTGCAGAGCAGGTGATGGGTCCTCCAGCTTGATAATGCCAGTGGCCAGGTGATTAAAAACACAGCTCCCCTGCCACCGGAGCTGCTGGTGGATGTGACTGGGGGCCCGAGGACACGTCAGTCTTCATGTCGGCACAGCCAAGGTGTTACAGCCAGTAATTAATTAGAAAATGGAATCAAGAGGCTGCCCAAAGAGGAAAAGGATGCTCTCCTTTCTGGGTGTTTATTTAACATCAGGGCTGGTGTGAATGTGGGGTGTATTTCTTTGTATTTTTTTAAAATGTATTTTTTATTTTTTTGAATGTCAACTGTCATTGTGTTGGTAAATGTGCTTCATTCACAGAGAGGAGCAGATACAGGGCAGAAGTGCAACAATGTGTCGTTATCTGGAGGGCACAAAACCAATATGGTATAGTATGCAATGTTACAATACCGCACATTGTTGTTTGTCAGAATATGAATTATACATTTATGCCTATTCTCCAGTCAGACAATGCAACAGTGAAATGTGTGGTGGATCTTTTAGCTCCAACTTTTCCTCACGAGAGTGAGAGAAGATTTAAGGAAACTGGGTTTTAACTGTCAGAACAAAAGTTTGAAACAAAGTTTGAAAAGTCCTGCTTTCATTTTGCTGTTATCACACATGTGATAACAGCAAAATGTACTTAAGCATGAAAATATATTCATTTTATAGCCCCTTTCATTATGTGTTAATAATGTGTACATATGTGAAATCTTTTATCTCAGTGTAGCTCTACCAAGTCAAATGAATAAAATCTCTGGTCCAAGGGGTATGGTTTTGAACATCCATTATTTGAAGAGTGCAGTAGTAGAAGAGAGGCTGAGTGGATTGGCTCTATTATGCACTGCAAATTAACCAGCAAAGAAAATGGACCTAGGGCTAGACTTAGTGGAGCACAAGGCTCTCTTTGCTTTAATATGTGTGTTTTTGTTGTTTACACCCAGTGTGGTGTTTATACTGGTTACACCTAGATGTTGATTTCCTTGGCGATGCTCCATCCTGCTGTTTTTAGAAGCATGTGGCTATTTGATTTATATATTTGCATGCTGCAGCTGCCTCTGTGTCTGTGGCACTTCTTTTTTTATTTATTGTTGATTATTTTTGTTTGATTGCATGTTTTGTATGTGATTAAGTCTTAGTGAGAGGTTAAATGTTTATTATTGGTAGCTGTATGCATAGGCTGCAAATATTCAGAATACAGAAGGAAAATGATGACAAAGAGTGTTTTTTTTAATAAAAAGGGGATAAAAAACTAATATATCACATTGACATAAGTATTCAGACCCTTTACTATGAGGTTCCTCTCATTTCTCTGGATCATCTTTAAGACGTTTCTATACCTTGCCTGTGGTCCTGTCATTGTAAATTAAGTTGAATGGATATGATCTGGAAAGACACACACCTATCTTTACATGGTCTCATAGCTGACTATGCATATCAGCGGAAAAAACAAGCCATGAGGTCCAAGGAACTGTCTGCAGAGCTCAGAGACAGGATTGTGTCAAGGCCCATATCTGGGGAAGGCTACTAACAACTTTCTGCAGCATTGAAGGTTCCCAAAAGCACAGTGGACTCCATAATTCTCACATGGATGAAGTGTGAAATAACTATGACTCTTCCTAGAACTGGTTGCCCAGCCAAACTGAGCAATCGGGGGAGAAGGCTTGGTAACAGAGGTGACCAAGAACCTGATGTTCACTCTGGCTGAGCTCCAGAGATCCTGTGTGGAGATAGAAGTGGTTGTGCTTCTGGCAGTTTCTCCTAAGTCTCATGTCTGATTTCCTCCAGATATAATGCATGTGAAAAAGTACAGGGGTCTTAATGTACTGGTGGTGAGATAAAAACAAGGCTGTGGACAGTGAGGCTGTAGACAAGAGAATAGCCACGCTGGAGGCTCTGTGAGGCTTTAATACTTACTAAGAAAACCAAACTGTTAGACAGATAAACCAAAGTAACAGTAACAGAATCTTGACTGACAATGATTCTAAATGCAAAGTTTACTGACAGTTCACACAGTTCTAAACCTTACATGTCAACCTACTGCTGGTGCTAGAGGAAAAGTCAGGGAATCACCAAAGATAGTAAGACTCATTCTCTGGGGACCATGAATGACCATCAAAAATTCCATGCCATTGCATCCAGTGATCATTGAGATATTTTAGTCTGGACCAAAGACACTGCCGCTAACTTGGCTACAAACTATAAATGCAAAACACCATCCTGATGAGTGGCAGTGACTGCACCTTTCACGTCAGGGGCCATCATGCTCCTTTTGGAAAATGGGGGATTGTTCCCTTTGGGTTGGGAATGAATCATTTCCATAACAAAATGAAAGTATCTCGGGGCTTTGTTCACACTAGCAATATGCAACATGGAATTGACAGGCACATTGTTGCTGTGTCTGGATGACGTACCAGACTGTAACAGTAAAGAGAGAACTGAGGCTGAAGGCTATGCTCTTGAGTTACTGGTCAATGTACATTTCAGGTTTGATAAATGGTCATGGGTTTTGGTTAATGAGATTGCAGATACAGGTCGCTAAAATAAGTTTCCTTGACTGGGTTGTTTGGGCTTACCCTTAGAGACAGGGTAAGGGGCTCCTACAACAGATTCTCATTATTCCCATAGACAGAATGGTGGTATAGTGTAACACATTCCCATACACACTCATTCTTTTCCATTTCATTCAATGAATCCATCCAAACAGCCACAAGATGCTCTGCCCGTAAGATTTAACAGTATTCAAGAGAACAGTATACACTCTGAAGCACAGCATTACCGTAATTATTTCTTTTATGAAACACGGAACATAAAAAAGTAAAACAATTAAAAAAAATCAATTGAACCATAAATGTGATTTGTGTTAAATAAGAATGAAGAGAATAAAGAAAAGAAGCTCTGCTCTAGATTCTTTTAGGGTGAGTCTGAACCTTTGACATCAAAGCATCTGCTCCTGTGCCAACATTCACTAAATCTATAATAGATGCTAACTCTTCTTTCATAACAAATTACGATGCAACTGGAACATCAAAGGAATCACTGTCAGTGAGTTTTCCAATCTGCCATCTCATCTTGGAACAATAGACATCTGTGACAGATATCTCAGTTACATTCAGTGTTCTTGTCAGTGGTTATTGTTAATTCAGAGGCACACCCTACACCAGGAGAAGGAACAAGAAAGAGCTCCAAACCTTCCAGCCTGGGAAGTATGATAAAACACTGGGGGGGGCTGCTCATGCTTTGGTGAGGTAGAAATAAACTAGGTTAGTTTTCCCACCGGCTGGTATAAGGCACAAGTGGTGACACATTCCTTCAAACTGCCAAGCTTTCTCAGTTCAAAGGCAGCTTTTCATATGGGACCCATTGCATCTTGTGTTCCAGGATCCAGTCCAAAGTAATGACAGCAGCACTGAAGTGAAACCAAATGGCAGAGTATGATGCATTGCGTAAATATATTACCTTGTGATCAGCATGAGAAAAGCACCACACACATGCTGGCTGAGATAGCTAGGTCTTTAATTCCTTCTAAGTGCAGACTTTCAGCCATGTGTTCACTTTATTGATGAGCTGACAGTGATTGGTCATAGTGCTGGCCCTTTGTATGTTTTTTTTTTATTATTATTATTATTTTTTTTTCAATATTTCTATATATTTTGTAGATCTGTCTTTATTTTCTTTTCAACCTTAGCTGATATTAAAGTAATCATGAAACAGCCACATATTTTACTTTTCAGACCTCGACAATAAGAATTGAGAGAATCTCAGTTGGAGAATCCTTCAGCATATTCTTCCTTTCTCTATTTCCCTCCACACAGAGTATTCATGCTAACCCAGCTCACACTAGTATCGAAAAGCATTTGAAATATTTCTGTGGCCAGTCTTTGTGTGTGCCAGCTAAAATAGTGTGCTGAAAGTAGACTAAAAAAGAGGAAAATGCATGTGGAACACTACCATTCAGTGGAAGGCAAAAATTATAGCAAAAAAAAAAAAAAAAAAAAATTCAATTTGATTTAAAAAATGCAACTGTTAGATTATTAACATTTCACTAATTCAAAATGTAATGGTAGGAGGTTCACAGTATCGGTAGCTCTAACCTAAATCAATCTGTACAGCCTCAGGCCTACACAGATAAATTGCATTCATTGCGACTGTGTTGATGTATTGATGATTACATTGTGGAACAGTCTCAGTTTAATTAAGTTTAGGGACAGAAACTACTTAGTTAGGTTTAAGAAAAGGTCATTGTATGAGTTAAACCTGGTTGTGGAACAGTCATGGGTTAAAAAACAACAATGGCCACTGGGTTAAAATGGGAACCTAATAGCAGTCACCCCGACCTCCTCCTATTATGGACTCCATTGCTCTTTAATACTACATCATCTGCTTTGTTCCCGTCATATTTGCTACGGCTGATAGAAAATAACTGAGTCATATTGAGGCAGCAGAAAGCACTGGCATGACTGACCAACAAAAACCTACAGTCTTAAGCCAGTGGCGCAGCATTTCACACACATAAGACATAAAGGAGAACAAGCAGAGTGGAGTTTAGATGACAGAACAGTGAGTCCAGTGTAAACACCAGTCAACATTCTACAGCTGAAGTCAAAGGCAGAGGCCATCAGAAATAAACTGGGTCTGGGTTTAGTTAGTAGATTCATGTTATTTAACTTCATGTTTTGCTCTGATATGGTGTCATCAAAAATTGAAAAAAAAAAAAAAAAAAAAAAAAAAAAAATATATATATATATATATATATATATATATATATATATATATATATATAATTATTATTATTATTATTATTATTCACTCTCTCCTCACCACAGTCTCTCCAACATTTAGAGTTTTGCTTATCTTTATATTTACTTTGAATTTGTGGTGTTTTAAAATATAGAATAAATATAGAACAGTTTGAATTCAAATCTTACACTCACACTCGCACACACACAGCTTGTATAGAGAGAGTAATAATAATAGTAAAAGTAATAACAATAATGTTTGTACAATGAAACACATGCAAATGGAACCCCAACAAAATCTTGTTGCATTACATATTAATGGTCAGTTTTTGCTGATATCACTTTAGTTGTTTATGTATGTACTCAGTTATATTTGAGAATGTAGTAGAGTTGAAGTAGACTTTATTATATGAAAATGAAACCCTGTTTATAGATAGTAATATTTTCAGATACTTAAACTTTTATAATAGTATATTACAGTATGATAACATGGCAAACATGAACATGTCTACAGCAAGTTGGTTTCAAGTTTCAACTAACACCACACTGTTACAATTTAACACTGCACACTGTCATTGTTTATTACAACAAGAATCCTCCATAAAATAAAGATATGTTTTGATGCTCTAAATGATTCAGAATCTTTTTTGTTTTGTTTGTTTTGCCGTCATTATTTGCTTGTCAGGTGATCAAACATGCATTGTTATTTGAAAAAACTAAAAGCTTTGATGTCACCTGAGTCTGATTAACAAGCACAAAAGATGCTGTACAACTGGGATTACTGTAAAAAACAAAGTTTGACAGGAAACGTACTGCATGGATATTTCCATATGCTGTGTTTGCTGATCTGCAACCCAATCTCATAATTTAAAATTCCATTTTGACAGTACTCATGAATTGTAACCGGTGACTAGTAAAAGTAATCTCTGGTTGATTTTACATGGAGAAGAATGCATCATTTGATTCTCATACAGCATGGCTCAAACTCACAAAATGTCCAGTCAGCCTACAAATTAAATGACTGGCAGTGTGATATGAATGTGCACTTTAAAAATGGAAAGAGACAAAGTGACTACTATCGAGATTGCATTTTCTTGCATTTTCTCCTCCTTTCCGTGTCCTGAGTCTCTTCCACTCCACATCCTTGGCTTCTGTCTTTTCATGCCTGAAGTCTTGTTTTCACACAACAGATTTTTAAGGTTTGTGCCAAATTAAAATGTAATGCATCCTGCAGTGCATCAAGGGACTATCTTGCTGAACATTTGTATTCTCATGCAGGTGGAGGCATTGTGCAGTAACAACAATTCAAACATAAGATATTGTTTGTACCTACACTGCACCCTCGAACTTTACATCCAGACTGTATGGATGTTCCCAGCTGAGTGCAACATTTAATATAAGCTAGCTCACTATTTTAAAGCCATGAAGTTACATATGTGCTGGTTGTTGTATATTTTTTGGAAACCAAATTTTGGTCAGAGTCGGTAGAATAATGCATTCTGAATCTGACCTTGTGCACCTTCAATGCCCAATGTCTGTGGCCAGCAGGTAACCACTTCATGGACATTAAGTACAGCAGGTACATCAGTTATGCTGCATGGCTCTACAACAGCCAGACAATGCAGGGACATTTTACAGCACAGCAGAAGCGTACCATAAAAAGCCACTGTTCCCTCATTATGTTCTGGTAATACTTAAACCACAGGCTGCAGAAGAAAGTCAGTTGTCTTTTCAAAAACCTTTCTTGCTTCCCTAATTACCAAAGAACTGCAATGTACAAAATGGAGATATCTAGCTCATTCCTAACTTTTTTTCTTTTAGGAAAAAAAAAAAAAAGGTCAGCAGTTCTGAATTTGTCAGACAGCCTGACAAGGAAAACTGAACCAATTACAAAGACAAAAGAAGGAGGCCATTCCCTTTATTAGATATTTGAAATTCGGAGTGTTAGGTGATGCCCTTATTTTGTTCACTTCCTGTTCAAGCAAAAGGACACTGTAGAGATCTACTCATAATCTCTCATGAGGAGGATGTCACTGACAGGTCACAGAAGAAGGAAGATCAGGATCATACTGTCATCCAACACAATGGGACTTTAAAAGAACATCACTGCATTCCCCAGATGTATACAAAGTATCAGGTAACAAACCTCTATAAAGGTTGAGTTTGGCTTCATTGATGAGTTGTTTGTGCATGTTTTGTTTCACAAAGGTCATGCAAATGATCTTTCATGTAATCCAAGCCTACAATATTACAAATACACCCTTTTCAGGCTGTAATAGAAGCTTTACTCTTGGCATGCTAAGTACAACTGAAGGCCCAATAACAGGATAAATCAATGGGATGGGAAAGGGATGTATCACATATTACTTTTTCAGTCTAAGCTCTTATCAAGAGAGTCATGCAGTTCAATGGGTACAAATGCTGTTTTACAGTGAGTGTGATATCCACAATGAATCAACATTCCAAGTAGCCAAAATCAAAGCCTTAATGTTAGACTGCGGACAGATAGGTAGTGTCAGATTATGGCTTCTTCTCAGTGGCTATGGGCAAACTTAAGAAATGTGTCAAAATAGTATTATATGGCTCCCACTTCAGATCAATACTATTCTGTTTCAAAGCACAGATGTTGGGAGTGGACAGAGAAAATGCACACACTACTGCTGAAGAGGTAAAAATATCTCCAGTAAATTTTACCAGCTCTCACATGGCAATACTAGCGTGTGTACAGATACATGACTATGGCACTTCATAACTCTGTTTCCAAATCAAGCTTTACAGTTTTTCTGCAAAGTGTTATAAATATTCTAGTTTTACACTGACATTTATTAATTTGGCAAATGCTTTTGTCTAAAGCCAGGGACAAATTTACATTTTTGATGTATATAATGCTGTCAGGAAGTTAGACTCGGTGGTTTGAAACTGGTAGATGGCTACAAGACTGACTGAAAGTTTTTTTTTTTTTTTTTTTTTTTTTCTACAGTTGCCAACATTGTCACAGTATTTGGTTAAGACTCAGTTTAAGCTGGTAAATTAAATTAAAAAGTAATTTAATGCAAAATTTGGTGGTTGGAGAAAATTTGATTGCATGTATGTAGGTAGGTATGTATCCATGTATGCAGAGAGACACCCACAGATACAGAATGATCATGACCAATGATATTACACTTGTTTTTAAATATACTTACTCAGACGACTCCTGAGCACATCCTCTTTGCTGCTGCTCCCTGCTGTGAGTGCATCACTGATTTCACAGCAGGGCAAGACAAGTTCCATCATGTTTGGTTTGATCTGTACCATAGTGCTGCCTTCACTCTGAATCCACATTTACCTTGGTACTTGTCATTGAGGATTTGAGTCTAATAGAACTTTCTGACTAATGTGGACTGTTGATATTTAATTAAGGAGACCGTATACACACCACTGATGTTTAGAAAGTTGGCAGTCCAGATGTATGCTAATGCGTCAGCATGTGTAAAAGCAAATGATGCTGATCTATCATCCAGTCATCAGTTTTGTGTGCTACTGTGCAGGAGAAATAAGCTTTCCCAACCCCATTATTAAAGAATCTGAAGAGTAGAGGCGGGGGATAGTGTACCTTCAGTGCACTATCCAGGCTACAGTCCGCTTTCTAATATAAGGTAATTCCTTAACTGTAATACAAAGAAAAAATGCTTTATTTCCATAATCAGGGTAAGGAAATTCCACAACTACAATTATCTTGGAGAACACTGATTTATCTGCTGTATACAGGTAACCAGGTTTCTAATCAGCTTTTTACAAGTGCACATGTGCATGACAAATATCTCAAACAGGGAAAGCAGCAGCTGAGCCGCTGGATGAAAGGAGAAATCATTACAAAGAGTAACGAGTCCTTGCATTTAAAATACCTCAATCAGAAATGTTATTCCACCACTGAACATTTGACTGGTTGTTAAATTCAGAAACTTTCAAACTGTGAGCAGTTCAGCTCTGTCTGCCTGTCATGTCACACACACACACACACACACATACACAATCACACACAATCACACAATGTTGAGAGAAATAAGATTCCTGAAGTGCCGCATGTACATGCAAATTAGCAGTAACAAGGTTATTTACAGTAAGTCCAAGTAAACACCCTCCTTGAGGGTGTGCAAAATATAGGCAGGTATGTAGTGGGGGGATGGGTGGATTGATGTTCTTTTGATTCTAGGAAATGATGCGTTGGGGCTAGTCTTCTCCTTAATATTTCTTAAGTATGGGTATTTTAAGTAGAAATGGGCAACCATTGTTTGACCAAATCTAGCATATGACATTTACTGAAGTTCTCAGCAGACAAGACTGAATAAATTTGTAATACAAGTGATATAGTTTCTTAGATGGAAACAGCCAAAATTGCAAAAAAAGTCCAGGCGGGACACACAACCCCAAGTCTTTCCTTTGCCAACATAGAATTAATGATTGGTGGATATCTTATACAGACTGCATACAATTCATGTTTCACTTGATTTAAAGCATAACTGTGACCTGAGTGCATCTAAGACAAACAAGACAAAATGTGGGTGACATTATTCTATATCTCAACCACATACTTGCCTTCGCAGACTGTATGCATGATTGGGTTGGCAGTTGCACGGAGAATAAGGGGTAACAGACTTGGAAATATCCCAAATATCCCAATCTGGCAAGTGTTCACTGACAACATTTTTCATTTGTTTTCTACCATAATATCTGAGCCACAATAACACATCTGCTTGTATTAACTACTGCATTACTACACTGTTCAACGGTTATGTACACACATAGCTCTTGTTTTAAAATCTTGACTTGAAGCATGAGACACAAAGTGCTTATTAATGTTTAACTGAAAGAATGATCTTTCACTAACCTTAATCAATCAAAGAGCCAGTAATTATGTAATTATGTTTGGTGCCACAATATATATTTGGGAAAACAATTTAGAAAAATAAAGGCATAATTTCCAGGAGACAAGATTGCTAAAACAGATTCTAATTAAACAGCATTCATGTAATAATATACTAAATCAAACTAATAGTCTGCTTTAGATATATGCTTCGGGAGATATCATACCAGTTGAGATTTGCCTGGCCTGATGTACCAAAGGTAGATCAACACCAAAACCGATTAGCATCTGTCTTAATGCTGGGATTCTATGCTTCTCTGCTTGGCAGTTTCTGTTAAAAAGATAGATGTGGGTTGAACCCCTGCAATGGACTAGCTTCCTGTCCAAAGGGGTGTATGGCTAAGCTGCTTCACGCCTCAAAAACAGGAGATAATCTCCTTAGCAATGGGCACCATCAGCTCAAACAGGGCTTCCTTTTAAGATTAGACAGACTGACTACCCATCAGTTGAGTGTATCATTGTTCAGTTTTGATGCTCTTTCATCTAATGAAAACATCTTAATAAAATCAGGTGGAGCGATTAGGATGCTTATGTATCCCAGAATTAGGCCTCAGGGTAGCAGAAACTGCAGGGTGAGATTTAAAATAGTCTCAGAGCAAATAATTAATACTACAGACAGTGTTGCTGAATATAAAGCATCAAAGAATTTATATGAATGAAAGCCAAGGAAGCTGGTTTAACATCTCTGCATGTGTTCATCATGTGAACACGGTCATTGTATGAAACTGGAAAATGAAAACACGGCAGCCTAGGCCAAACAGCCATTGAGCTCTGCAGGTGAGAAATTGAAAGTGAAATCCCCACCAGCCTCGGGAAAGAACAAGCACTTTTAAATGTGTTACACAAGCAAAGCTTATAGGGCTTACTCTCCAATTCGAGTTATCCTAATGTTGTGGAATATTTCAAATGCCTCATTACTTGCATTTTGTAAGAAAGGGAGAAGCCTCTCTCTACTCTATAATGAGCCCTGAAGCTTATTAGACCAGTGTGCATTGAATTGAAAGGACCGATGCTTTCTTTTTTCTCCCTCTCTTTATGGTAGAGACAGGCTTGGGTCCTAATCAGAAAAACACAGAGCCACATCATTACACTTGACGAAACTAAAGAGGATAATCCTGTAGTCCATTTAGGGTATTTTATAATTGAATTGAATTGCTCTTGCTTTCTAACATATCATGGTGTACTGGCATTGAGGAGATGCCATATGTTTCTCTCAACTGATATCTTCAAATGGACATGGACATGGAGCAAATGTAAGAAGCGTTGGCGATGAAGAGCCTCCCCAGGGTCCGGACCCATGTTGGCAATGTGTGGCAGTACAGCTGAGAAGGCTAAACAGAATAACAAGTTATCTGTTCACTGCCTCCTTCATCTTAACTCACAGTGGAAGCAATATACAGACTTGATTTTACCAAAAAAAGTCTAGGTGTAGTATATTAGAACTCTTGGCACCTTTGTAAAAAAAAAAAAAAAAATAAAAAATAACTGTCAAAAGCTAAAAGATAATCATTTGTATATTTTCAGGAAACAACTCTTTTTTTAAAATGCAAAGTTGTGACAAGTTACTATTACTTTGACCACTCTATACAGCTATATACACAGTTCAACCTCTGAATTCAGGGCATTAGGACACTAAAGGGGCATTAAACTGTACAACCACTGCACTGTGTCATGCATAGTGTATTTCAAGGCCTCCTCTCTTTGCACTCAGACTTTACATAAACCTAAGTGCTGACACTGACACTGGAGTGTTACAATCTGAATGCATGAGGAATCCAAACATGGGGCATTGTTAGTAGCTTCAAGATGCCCATTACTAGTTTATATCTATTGCAAATGGGTTTGTATCCTACTCCACTTGAATCAATGGGATCCCTGTAATCTTACTGATACAGGTAAATTTTTTGTAGTGACAAACTGTAAACATCACTCAAAATATGAATGTGTGAGGAATGTGGGTTACCACAGATATGGCACAACAAAATATCAATCTGGAATACTTTAAATCTTATATTAATCCCTGGGCATATGATGAGGTTTATGATAAACCCCAGTGTAACAACTACAGGCTGATTGAAACTGTTTTTGAAAAATTATCTTTCTTGGACAGCTGTTAAGATTTTGGTGTGGTGGTCATAATTTAACAATTTGTTGTTTAGATATGTATGTAACTATGTGTACTTAACATCAACAGGGTATCAAGGTAACAAGCTAAGTATAATTATGTCTTTGTTTATCCTGGTTGTAATGATGAGAGAAACAAATTATTTAAACAATACTATAAAATGATTCCAGGAAATGTTGAAGGAATACTTTAACATTTTTGGAAATACACCCATCTGCTTTCTTAGTACCATTTGTGTGGCCAGGTCTCCAGTTACTTCCCCTTGACTGCAAAATGATTTTCGACCTTCGCCAGCTCCACAAGTAATCCTGTTGACTAGTAATGGGGGATTCTATCACGCACAACATTAGATTAGCATTGCCAGCCACTGTTTACTGTCTACCTGGGGCCATAGTTTCTGACATAAGCCCCTTTTGCACAGATTTCTCACAATATTGGTGCTCAGAAAACTCTCATGTATACCACTTTTGCTTGAAGTGACTCTGACTACTTCTACTGCCAGCCTAAAGGTTGGACAATAAGGCCCCCCATTCCGCCTCCATACCTTTTAGACAGAATGCTAAGGAGAAGTAAAAGGGGCCATAGAGGCTAGTATTAGAGTATGCCATTACTTACATATCATAAACTCATGCACACTCCACCACTAGTTTTAGCATCATTGTAATCCATGTTGGTGTCAATAAGGTAAGGATGAAGCACTCTGAGATTACATGAGAAACCCAAGACAAAATGTTTGAGTTTGTCAGACACATCAGTCAGAATCAATTAGTTGTGTCTGGCCCCTTACACCCGAGGGGTAATGATGAGATGTATAGTCAGCTTACTGCACTGTCTAGCTCATCACTGTGGTTAGAAGGGATTTGGTTTTGTTGATAAATGGCCTTCTTTCTTGGGCTGTCCTGACCTGCTCTCTCTTAAATCTAGGACTATAAACAGGTGTCTATGTAACATTAGGGACTTAATGCTTGGCAAGTCAGAGTTGATTGGAGAGTCTACTAGGTTCATCAGTTGTGCGGTTTTGGATTCTAGTAGCTTCTAGTAGTTTTCCAGCCAAGGAAATCATTAGACAGTCAGACTGAGGCTGTCACCATCCCCTGCCATATTGCTCACAAGTTCCCTAAATATATGAATAACAAAGAACTAATTATAATCCCCACCACTGATGGTACTGAAGTGTCCCACAAAACACTTGATAAAATCCCTAAAAACTAAATTCCTGGGGTAATCACAGTTCCATACTGTCACATGCACGCCAAATTTTCTGCTAAAAAGAGTTATTCCAAGAAATGCATCAACTACTAGCAGCTCTATGCATTGGCAAATTACTAAAAGCTCCAGTCTCAATAAAACCCTCAAGTTTGGTTTTACAAATTTAAAATCATTACAGACTTAAGCCTTACTGATAAATTATGTCTGGATGTGATTGGTTTATGTGAAACAAGGCTTAAACCAAACCCATCTAACTGGTAGATGAAGTTTCTCCACCTGTGTAAACCAACGCCCATGTTGCTCAACCTACTAAACTAGGTGAACGTGTTGCCTAAATCTACAAATATATTTTCAATTTCCTTTTAACTTAAAATTACATTCAACTCATTTGACACTTATTTTGACACTTGTCATACTCTATAGCCACGTGGCCCTTGTTCCCAATTTTTAGGGGAATTTGGCAAATTTATCTATGTCTTTTTACTTGTTTAGATGAGATTCTAATCATAGGTAATTTTCACCTGAAAAAAGCTTCTGATCCTCCAAGTAAAGCCTCTTGCATTTGATACTGTTGGTTTCACCCTGTTTGGTCATGAAGCTACAGTATTTTGCAGCAGGATAGTGGTTTGTGACCTGTCTGTCTCTCCCATCATATTCATTATGTCAGAATAAGGTTTGTGCAAATGTAATTACCACTCAACACCAACCACTTTGGTGAGCGATTGTCATTGCTCTTGGCTCCTTTTTCCTTTTGTCATTGGTGGAATCCATACAAAAACTGTAATGTAAAAATGACAGGTTCTGGTCTCCCTTGTATTGTGACTGTGAGGTTGAAGGAAACCAGACCCCAGGAAATCACTCCCTTGGCCAAGAAACACTCTAGAAATAGTCAATGGAAATAGTTTACTTTTTACGAATGGTGACTATGTCCATACATCTCGCTGAGGTGTCACTGTGGAGTAATGTGAAGTCTCAAAAGCACTTGTGGTTTCTATTGGATTCAGTGTATATCAGTAAAAATGTTTATAGTATAAATTATTGACATTATATTACTAAAAGTTTTCAAAATTTAATTGTGCCAGCCCTCGCAGTGGCGTGATCTGTTGGAAATCTCTCTTTGGAAGCAAAAAGCTACATTTAAAAAAGCGCACACTCCCTCTGTTTAAAATCTGCATTTATTTATTTATTTATTTATTTATTTATTTATTTATATTGAAATGTGGTACTATATCTGTATGTATGTAGAGGACAATTAATTTGGGGAAATGTGTAGTGTTGATCAGTATTATTACAAAGAAACACCTTTAATTACTAGTCCACTAGTCAGTATCTCTTGGTGATCAGTCAAGAGTGTCTACAACACACAAATTAACAAAACAATTAACATTAATACATAAAGTGACTGAAAGTTACGGACAACAAAGGCAACAACTTTATTATGTAAAAAGTTTATCATTCTCACTAATAATGCTATGTCCCTGGTCTAGGGGAAACCTAGACATAACATGCTGCGAGACTCCCCACTCTTCCCATTACCAAGAAAGGCCAGCTACAGTTCAGAGTAGGAGTTTATTAAATTCAGAGCTGAGCAATGCCCAAAGCAACAAAAACAAGTTCACTAACTAGTCCTAAACTTTCTTGGCAAAGAAACAAAACAACAATTATCTAACCTAGGCTCCTAAACTAGAAACAAGAGAGATGGTGTAAAACAAACAAACAAAAAAAGGCTTCTTAATCTGACCAAACTGCAAGTAATAACAATATGCTTTACAGACTTTCCTAGAGGTTGGTCTACAGTTACTCTGCTTAGATAAAACTTGTGACAATAAACAGAAATAGACATCAGTTGTTCATTTATTAGGTACACCTAGCTAAAACTAATGCAGTTGAATACAAAAGTTTCTATTAAAACTGTCTTAAAGATGTATTGATTTAACTGTGTGATGATGCTGTTGAAGTGTGTTGGTGCTTCAACCTCTGACCACAGTTCCTACACATCACCTCAGAGGAGTAAGGCCCACTCACACTCTATGTCCCCAACCTCCCTTGGGATGCACAATAAATTATTCCAGAAGTGGCACATGAAGACCTCCCACGACATGTTTGGGTATGTTAGGTCTGCCTGGCAGCTTTCCCCACCATCTGACCCAACTCACTTTCACATGGTGATCAGTTGACAGCTCTGCCCCTCTCTTCACCCAGGTGTCCAAGACATACAGCTGCAGATCTGATGATACAACTGCAAAGTTGATCATCAATCTTTGGCCTAAGGTGTACTTGTACCAGGTACACTTATGAGCCATGTGAGCGCTGAAGTCTCCCAGCAGAACTATGGTGTCCCAAGATGGAACCCTTTCCAGGACACTACCTAGAGACTCAAACTCTTCTCACAGTTGCTGAGAGGTGACTGTCTCATTCCCCACGCTCCAAAACAACAGCGCTAAGCCCCTAGCTTAGCGCTGTTGTTTTGGGGGTCACCCGGTGAGTGTGGGTTATCCCCACACTTCTCACCTTCGGCAACTCAGGAGAGAGTCCAGCCCCCCTCCAGAGGTTTGGTTCAAGAACCATGCTATTCATAAAAGCCCAGGTATATCTAGTTGGTACCACACCACCTCCCACACCAGCTCAGATTCCTCTTAGGGGACATTGCATGTGCCTAGAACCCATCTGTAGTACTAGGATTGAGCATGCCTGGGTCCCTGCCTTTCCTGGCCTGCAAAGCACCTGAACCCCATGCCCATCCCCGTGGGTGGTGGGTCAGTGGGGCAGTGGCTCCATGTCACTTTTTTGGGCTGAGCCCGACTGGGACACATGGTTGAAAGCCTGGCTGCCAGACACTTATCATCCTCTCCCACGTCAGGCTCCGAGAGAGGGACCTGATTTCACTTTTCTAGGAGAGGTAACACAGCTCCGTTTGTCATGTTTCATCAGGGTTTGCTTTGTCCTTATGGTAACAATAATAAACATGCAGTTAATGTTGTGGAACTGTCATGGTTTGGGTAGGTTTTAGCATACAAACTATTTGGTTTTGTTTTAGAAAAGCTCTTGATTTGGGTTAAAATAGCTCATGGAACGGCCATGGGTTCAAGAAACAATGGCTACTGGGTTCAAACAAGAACTCAACAGTGGTCTCCTGTGTGAAAACCCTGTATTTTGTTAACCCATCGATCCACCTCCTAATTCCAAACTGTGTTGCTATTTACACAACATTGTTTCTCATAGTTACTACGGCTGCTACAAGTAGCATAACAACAAAATATAACTGTGGGACATAATAAGCTACTACACAAACTATGGGCTCATTTTCTTTACAGGGTGACACTCTCTAAATAACAGAAACATCTCTCTGTATAATGCAATACAAGTCAACAGGCCCAGAACCACAGGCTCCAAAATGATTATACAGCTAAATCACCACCTCAGTGACATGGTTTCAACACAAACTGAACATTCTAGTTATCACAAAGGGAGATTTATTGCTGGACTGTTGTATTAGATTACATTACATTTAGCAAGCTACAGCTAATAAACTGCCAACTGAGTGTATTTTTCCATTACATGACAGGGTAGCATGACCACACAACTCACACATGCTTTTTTACTACGTACTACGTACAACGTTTGAATCAGTTAATAATCAGTTAATATCAGCCATTTATTCCATTGTTGCCTGTCCTACAATTTACACATAAAAATGATGGTGATTTTCTTAGTGTCACTTAACAATAACATACTTTATACCCAAAACAATCCAATTTGTAAAACATAAATCAGGACCTAGCACCAAAACCTTCTGAGGTTTTAAAAGCTGGGTTGTGGAAAACTCCTGGTTTGTTATATTAAGTAGGACAGGCAAATACAGTGAAAGCATGTATTAATAGTGTTTTTACCTGTTATGGATGAGCTGTTTTCTACTGAAATAATCAAATGGGGAGAATTACCCACTGGTCTATTACTGGGAATTCCCCAAAGGAAATTTGGAGGAGCTCGTGAGGCAACCCACTGGCAAGTATTGCAAGTATTTAAGCTTTGCAGATTCGACCACAAAAGATGCCTCCCCGGTGTGTCTCAGTGTGGTGCATACAAAGCTGCCTTCACTGGCCCTCAGACTGGTGCACTGTCACCGCTTCTTAACAGTCCACCCTGTAATGGCATTTCTCATGAAAGTAGTGGTTGACTCTGCTAAGCCTGATGACACACTTTTCCCTGGAGCTAAGCGTCAAAAGATTCTGAGCCCAACAAAGTATTTGAGTCTACCTTTCACCAGAGTGATTCTTCCCTTTAAGCTGCTGGAACCCAGACCTCATACATCTCTGTCACTGTTGCTGCTGGGGTTGTGTGCTGCCGGTCTTTTCTTCCATCAGCAGGATTTCATAGAATTTCCATGTGTTAAGCATGAGCCCAAGGAACATACTGAACATAGAGTTTAGTGTGGATTCAATCTATTTATAATGCATCAACATGAATGAGAGTATATTATTTCTGTAACACAAGCATCACTGTAACTAGCTGAATGTTCTATACTTGATCTTTGTCCTCAAAGTACAAATCTGACTTAATTCTTGCATTTAACCCCCTACAGTGGCAGGACAATGGGCTGCCAGGCAGCAATGGGCGTCTTTCTCCTCCATTGTACCAGGTGAATGCCAGTAAAACTTCCTAAAAAAAACGGCTTTATATATGCTATACTTCACATACTGTAGAAAACGTAAGCATAGTCAGTCATGTTTAAACAGCTTTTTCCTGACAAGTATATCAAAACACACTCAAAGAAGAATTTACTGAATAATGAGCACATTGTTAATGACACTTAAACACTTAAAAATCAAGCAAATGTCAAACTGGTTTATTTTCTATTACTAAATTCATTCATGTAATTTGATACTGCATCTATGAAGAAGATTAAGTGTGAGACAAGTGTGAACAAATGTGCCCTCTGACTATTAATCTTATTTCTGCTTGATGTGATTTAACACCAGTGTCTACTACACAGTGTGTAGGTATAGGTCAGGCAGTAACCTTTATCAGCAGATAGCTTAACTGCCACTGTGTTCATTTTACAGATGACTAAAAACTCTTATATATGTAATCTTGTATTAGCACACAGTGCACTGCTGTAAGAGCATGGAAAATGTGCACAGACAGTAAAAGCTTGCATATTGCATGAGTGATGTCAACTTTCTTGAGAGGTTATGGAATCTAAAATGCACCTACCTTCATTGGCAATGGGGCTGGTTGATTAAATACCTTTTACCCATAATTAGCAGCTACACACTGGGGCTAGTGTACCTAAATTAGCAGGGTTCCATAAAACCCCCACTATCTTGGTTCATTTGGGTGCAACAGCACAAAATGCAAAAAGCCTGGGTGAATAATCAACATAAATCAGAGGGGGTCTGGTGGTCTGGTAACTAATAAATACACTTCAACCAGTCACATCATCATCTGACAGATAGTGGTCTGATACAGAAAGACTTCATAGTGATTTTGGACACAACAGGTTAATTTACATTGAACAAAAATCTTTCATCAATCTTTCCCAAACCTTTCTCAAAATGCTTTTGTTGCCTGGACCACAGATGGGACTGTGGATGTTAACCCTAGACTCTTATTTCACAGCCATGCGTTTTGTATGCCTACCATCCACCTAAATCACCCCCTGGAGACATACTCCACTGCCATTAATAAATGTAGCACTTCATTCATTCAAAAGAAAAGGCTGCCTCTGAACATAATTCTTTTATTTATATATACTGTAGTGTATGTTTTAGCACTTTAGTAACATAGGACTTGCAAAACCAGCATTTTGATTACCTTTTACTGTACATATGACAACAAATTATTCTGATTCTGCAACTGCACAGCTCCCACAAACTAGGACATAATGTTTATAGTATATGGACATACTTTCCAGGAGATAACTAAATAATAACAACTTCCCAAATTCTTAAATTACCACAGCTGGTCAAAATGAATTTTAAGGTCAGGCACATTCAATGAAAATACTTTGCATTGTAAGTACTGTACAACATTGTGTAGTCATAAGATGCTTGTAATACATCACATTTCTCAAATAATTACTTTAGAAACATGATTAGTTTACTATAGTGTTTTGATCAGTACTTTGTGCAGACTTTCTTAAATGCATTTATAACACTAAGTGATTAATCTAATATCCACTACAAAAGCATGAGTTTAAAACTGATTAGATTTTGTATTTTGTAGAGATGTGGCAGTGGATGTGCTAAACGGGTAAGGAGGCCCTTGGAGACTACATATACATGGGGCCTAGATTTTTGTGCTATGCCACTGGCTGCACATGACATGTACTGTCCATGCAGGTAAGGTCACTTAAAACCACATATGAAAACAATCTGGGCTTTCTTGTGAATTGATTTTCCCCACTCCCACTGGTCATATAGGTATACTTACAGTTTGTAAATATAGCTGTAATTGATTTAGAAAAATGTACAAAGAAAGCTTAATTACTTGTATCAGTATCTTTGTGGGTACTCTCTCTGCCTTGTACTTCATTCATGCATTCATATGCCGCTCAAATTAAGTGGCATGGTGTTGACATGAATGGAAGATGTGCTGTTGCTGTGTGGCTGGAGTGATGCTGACATGACAGCAGTGGTATAGACTCTGTGTTAAGACCAATGTCCACCAGACACATTGATTTTTTGCCATTAGTCAAAACAGAGAGAAGAAAAAAAATCTTTGATAAAAGCTTAGTTTCCTGTTTGAATCTATGGGCAAGACTAATTATTATTATATTTAAAAAAAAATTAAAACCTACATTCAAAGTGATTCACTATTCCACAGTGAGTGGAAGTGAGTGGATGGGTGTGTTTGTGTCTGAACTAATACTGCAATCCTTGATAGACTGACATTTCTTTGAATTTCACACTTCAGAAGTACATCAATTCATGTTCACTCCTAGGCCAATTCAAATTGCAACTCACCCAATCCATCATATTAAATTTTATGCAAAATTTCTCCATACAGCTCTCTCTCTCTCTCTATATATATATATATATATATATATATATATAGCTGTATGGAGAAGTGTTGACAAATGTATTTGTCAGTAACTATAAATTCCCCTGTAACCAGCCATGAGTGGAAATTGCTAAAACACAGTGAAACAATGTTGTGATGTGATGTCTTATATTTATTGGACAAGTTAGAATTCTGTACATTAAAAAGTCCTTATATTTGCTTACAACTACATTATTGTGTTTTATATTATGGTTGGAGTTGCTGTGGCTCAGGAGGTAGAGCAGATCCCCCACTGATCGGAAGATCAGTGGAAGTTTGATCCCTTGCTCCTACAGTCCAGGTGCCAAAGTGTCCTTGGGCAAGTTATTCAACCTCAAAATTGCCCGATTTAGCACTGGTGTGTAAATGTGAATGTGTGTGTGTGTGTGAGTGATGTATATATAGAACAGGAACTGCATGAATGCATGTGTGAATGGATGAATATAGTGTATATATATTCATTTTCACTACCTCTAGAGTGGACTTTCTCGTGCAGAGTGTCATCTTCACACCTGTGTTTAATCTGATGAAGGGCAGGAAATAAGGACAAGAAATAATAATATAATATAATATAATATAATATAATATAATAGAAGTAATACACTATCAGGATGGAAAATTGTGAGACTGGCACCTCATCAAAAAGGTCTTTGCAAAATGCTTTGCTTTGTGGACATGCAGTAACTCCAATTACAGCTGTCCATTTTGGATTTGTTTTATACACACATGTATGCATGTACCTGGATGAATTAACAAAGTGAACACATGAAAGACAGATGATATTTGAGACTAATTCCATGAATAGAAGTTCCAGTACTCAGGAAGACCTTCTGAAAATATTCCAGAGTAGAGAATATTACAGGTCTGTGTAATGTCATCATCTGTGGCGATCTCCACTGTTCAGTATTGTTAATAAGAATAGTAAACAGAAATGCACATAACTTATGCCACTCTCAAGCAAATGCCAGCTAAATTAAGGAACTGACAATTTATCACAATTTATTAGATATTTACATTGTTTAGTTTCAGGCTTTTGACATCCCTGGGGAAAATGAATAAATAAACAACAACAACCACAACAAAAATGTTATTTAGTTGACCAGGTCATGAATGTACAGTGAACATCCAGTACCTTTGATTTTTAAAGTAATAAAAGTCTAATGTACAGAGATGCTGCAAACAACACCTGGGTAATCATGTCTGTGTCCTGGGCCAAATTGCTTAAGAAGTAATTTTATCTGTCTACACTGATTGATATTGACTGAAGGAGTGAGATCAAGATTGGTTCCAGGGACAGTGTTTTCTCAAAGCAGCTAGTGTGTAAGTGGGATTGTTCAATATAGAGAGTATAACCATGGTGCTAAAAATAAACGTGATGCATCTGTGGGATATTTAACACATCCATAACTTCATCATCATCGCTTCTATCAATTATTTAATTGTTGGCTTGTAATTCTGATTCATTACATCTGTCTGCATAATGTCATTACTAATCATTAAAAAATGGAATTAATTACTACAAGTCACACTAAAATGGCAGGTTTCATTTACCTGACCTTGGTAGCAACTCTGCTATAAGTTAATTAATGTTTTTCTGGATTATGACTGAGAGACAAAAATAGCTATATTGATAACTTGTATGAAAAAATAACATGAGTATATACTGAGTTAATGATCCAGCCTCTCACTGAAACTTAATATTAAAATCAAACCATATTACTCACAGTTAAGAAAAAAACTTTCCCTATGTGCTAAAAAGCATTAAATAAAATGCAATATGTTTTTTCTTGGTTGCCAAATATGCTACATGCAATCATTGCAATTCCTGTGAGCTTCCATGAACTCCCATGGAATCATGTTTTCTGAGGTCAGTGCATATACAAGGGCACCCACCATTTTTGCTCTTATAAGTGCAGCACAATATGTGCAAAAAGGTCAGATGCAGTGGAATACTGACCGAAGGAGTCATCATGTTCCTCTCAGCAGCCCCTGATATCTGATATATCTGTGTATCTTTTTTAAAAAGCTGTGTCAGCAGTGTACATGACAAAAATATGGACAGCGGAGACAAGACCAACTTATCTAAGTAAAGTTGTTTTCTGGGAAGTTGATTTGCAAGACACAGTAATTCAGCACTACAAATTGGCAGCAGCACTTTCAATATCAGCATAAAACTAAGCCATATTATGTAATGACTACTTTGTGGGCTTTAACAAAAATAGTAGATAGTTTCTTACATTTAAATGCAGCAATATTGCTATTGATGCAAAAACATAAACAAAAACAAAATAAAACAACAAGAACAAAAAAAAAAAAAAAAAAAACAGATACTGTTTGCATTTGTCATGTGCTGACAAAAAAGATCCCTAAATATCAGAATAAACAATAGATACACAGCACGGTGTCTGCTTTAACAATGATTATTTGTGCCTTACAGTACATTGGTTCAGACTTTCATCAGTCTACAGTATTTCATTCATCTTTAGAGTAATTCATCTGTAATTACTAAATTGTCAGGATTGGCTTTATGTCAAACAGACATAAGCAGATTGGATATATAATCATGAGTAATTCTTACAATTGGGCACCATCCATTTCAAGTATGTTTAGGCTCAACTGGTGTAAAACTATGGGAGTTTGAGCAAGAACAAACACTCTTGTCTGCATATAAATATCACAAATGACACACATTCTGGAGCTAACTGGGGCATATAGGTTTTCTACAGTGGCTTGTATGACTGTAAAAATGCATTTGCATTAATACAGCCTGCAGTTGTCTGGATTTAGACAAATAACCCAGGAGGAGCACGTCCTGAAACAAATGATCGTTGGGCCGTGCTGTAGGCATGACACCTTCATAGCCTTAGGGTTGAATACTTTGGGACTTTAACATTTTGAAGCATGCATGACTAGTAGCAACAACAGCCCAGCCTGTGTAGCCTAAAGCTGTTTTTGAAAGACATGTGTCCTAGAATTAACAATACATTGGATGATGAAGTAAAAAAATAAATAAATAAATAAAAAAATAAAAAAGGGTAAATTTTCATTTATTCATTTGCTTCACCAGTATTATCTTTTCAGGGTCACAGAGAGCTGAAGCATACCTCAACACTGCACTCAGAGGGCATGGCAACACCTTTAACATCTCCATCACAACGCTAACACAGATACACAATACTTCATTAGAAACTAAACATCTCCACAGTAGCTGACCTGCATGTGATTAGGCTGTGAAAAATCTGGCACGGGATTTTTCTGCTCTAAGGCAACACTGCAAACCACTGAGTTGCACTTACATCGCTGCTGGAAGAACATCAAAGAGGTGGTCGACGAAAAGCTGTCTTTAATAGTATCAACTGGTTTCATACAGGCAAACCAAGGTTGGGATAAATCTTCGACCTTTTCTCATTTTGAAAAGCAAAAAAAAAAAGCCCAATGGATGATCAGACTGCATGGGGAGAACACTGTGTGTGCTTGATGTGCTGAGAGTTTGAACCAGCATGCAGTGAAGAGAGTGGGACAAGTACAGTGCAGCTGATGCAAAGAAAATAAAAAAATAAAAAACGGGGCAGAAATGAAATAACAATGGAAATTTTAACTGTCCTCTGGTTAAAGATGTTGACTGGTGCTACTGAAATCTCAAGGGATTTTATATATAGCAATAAAAAGACAGCAATAATTGTAACAATAGCAATGTTTACTTCTCCACTAGTGTCATAGAGAAGGCAGAGAGAGTCAACTTCTACCTAGGAACATATATGTGTTTAGGCTTTTAAAATTTTGCAGAATTTACTATTTACTGTATACTGTGGCAACAACGACAACAATAATATGAAACCACCAAATTCAATAAAGTGAGACTCTGTCATTTGCTCAACAGCAGCTACTCTGGAGACTATGCTGTTGCTGTGGTGTTCTATGGATAATCAACAAGAGGGAAATAGCAAGGCTCTATGCTCATTAAAGAAACAGAACTGAAGTTACTAAAGCACAATGTAACTACCACTTGATGTTGATTCAAGGTCCTTGGTTCCTTCTCTGCCACTTCTAGTCCTTGGCATACATATACTATGCATTGCAAAGCACTCTAAGATTTTATTCTTTCTTGTGGTGTGGCTTAACTGCAGTCAGTCCACTCCCTGTGTGCAGTCACCATGGAAGCAGATGCCCTATATTCCTGAGGGTATCAGCTGACAAGGTCACTGAGCTGATTGATGTTAGCCTCCCGAGTCTTTCTCTGTGTACAGGTTCAACACCAATCTCCATTTTGAAGTGCTAGAGAGGAGAACGCCTGTGGGGACGAAAGGAACCACTAACATCCCCTATGGACCACCTGATCTGTCTCTGCCATTGAGGGGGCAATATGTAGCCTACTGTATTCATTCACTCATCAGTCCAGTGTGTGACATAAAACTGTGGCCCTTCCTACAAAAGGTTCTTGCAACACAAATGTGCACAAAGTTTGACAAGTGGCAGCAATTGTATGTTATCACTTTATGTTAACAAAATATTCATCATGGGTGAATACCAGGCGTATGGGTAATTAGGTCAATGCAGCATTGCACCACTGTCAGGCCTAAAACTAGTGCCAGCATGGGAAAAATACTGGGTCATGCTATTTCATGGCATGTCTGTCCCTCAACTAAATTAAACAGCAGGACTGCCTACATAAATATCACCAAGTCTGCTTCACTACTGTCATAACAACTGTCGTTATGGATTATCCTCACATACAGAAGCCATACAAAAATACAGCACAAAAGACAGAATGAAAGAATTATTATACACAGCTTTTCTCACTTCACTCACCCTCCAGTCTCCACCATGCAATGTAAGAACAAGGGTGTAACAAAAATTTATGGCAAGATCAGTCTTCACTTGCATTGTGAGCTACTCATATCTTTTTAAATGAAAGGATCAACATTTTCTGCCTTGGGACACTCGATCTCAAACCCCATCCAAAGAAGATTTTAATCCAAAAAATGAGAGAGCTGAGAAATATATTTTACAGTTGTCTTTCCCACTTGCATTAGCAACAACTATAAGTTTCCTCCCAAACATTCATTCCATCTTATTCTAATTTTTATTTTAACTTTTTTTTTGGCTTGTTTTTTTTTTTTTCTTTTTTATGGTGAATTTATATAATAAACATGTTATTCACAGTGGCAAGAAAAAGGAAACCTATAGGAATTATGTGCTTTTAGGTATAAGTTTATCTCAAAATATGATAAGATCTTCATCACAGTTACAATTATGAACAATTTATTTGAACTGATGATAGGGAAATCACAAATCACTGTATTGTTGTTGTATATTGAATACATCATTCAAACACTCACAGTGTAGGGTGGAAAAATAATGCAAACCCCTCAGCTAATAGCACTGACAAAAGCTAAATTGAGTCAGGAGTTTGAAAACCTGGAATCCAATCAATGGAACCAGACTGGAGGTGTGGGTTAGAGCCTTTATAAAAAAAAAAACAAAAAACAAAAAACATTTTGCTACTCACAAGAAACATCTGCTGATGCGAGCAATGCCTCATAAAAACAAGAACTGTTGATTTGTCTACACCTGGAAACTTTGAAAAGATAGATATTCATCTATCTACAGCCAGAAAAACTGCTGAGTTGTGTGGCTACTCTCTCTAAATGTGGGAACCCAGCTAAGATGACTCCAGACACAATGCTGAATGTTCTGTGAGGTAAAAGTGAAGCCCTGAGTAGTAGTAGTAACTAGTAGTAGGAGTAGTAAGTAAAGGCTTAAATAATTCATTGCTGGTTAACATCTCTATTAATTAGTTTAACATACCCAAACCATGGTGCACGGTGTCCATAGCAGGACGCCACAAAGGAAACCACTGATCTCCAACATCATTATGCACCTGCAGTTTGATGTCAGCATGTAGTGTCAAGCTGCTCTTTGGCAAAGGGACCTGGGTTTGTGGACCTGAACAGCTATTTGGATACAGAACTATGTGGTTGACTTTAAAGCAGAAAAAGTGCCTTTGTATTGAAACTAGTGATAGACCGATATGTTTTTTTCAGGGCCAATACCGATACCGATTATTAGTAGTCAAGGAGGCCGATAACCGATATTTGGAGCTGATATACATTTGCAGTCAAAGTGAAAATACTGGCGACAAAATTTTGAATAATACAAACTCCAACACTTAACTTTGTTTAAATGCCTTCAAGCATATGTTTATTAAACATCTTTTTTCAGATTTGCAACATGTTAAAGGTCTTAGACAGTAGACATCTTTGTTTAAAAAAAAAAGTGCAGTGAGCTCTCAGGCTCAGCAGCATGTCTTATAAAATTAAATGAAAACTAAATAGCTCCCTAAAGTTTTCTACAGTAAATAAAGTTTTCCAACATTTCAATATAACTGAAATGTTATTTTATCTTTCACTTACCTTTGTTTTAAGTTCAAACAAAAACAAAAAGTGCAGGGAGCTCCCAGGGTCAGCAGCATCTCTTATAAAGTTAACTGAAATTTAAAATAAATAAATAAATAGCTTCCTGAAGTTTTATAAAGTAAATAAAACAAAGTTACATAAAATTTGCACAGAAATGTGAGTCTCAAATCAATTAGTAGTCCCAACTGAGCAGCACCAGATTGTGGTGCAAAAAGCAGAGTTGTTCAGTGTGTGTGAGCACTGTGCATGCACAGCTTTCACTGCTGATTGGCTGTTGCCGTGGCTCTGTGTGTAACCAATCAGATGGTGTTGTGGGTGGGACAATGCTGGAGACTAGTGCAGTAGTGACTGCAGACAGAGAGGCACGGCTGCATCAAAGCCAAAATAACCCAGTTTTAAATTGATCTCTTATCAGCCGTCAGATTTTAAAAAACGGCCGATGCTGATATCCGTCAAAATGCAGAATATCGTCGCAGATAATCGGCCCAGCCGATAATCAATCTATCCCTAATTGAAATGGTGATAGCATGCCCATGTACAACCTTGTCATAGACACATCTTAGGTTTATTAGATAGATGTACCATTCTAAAAGTTTTAATTACTTGAGGCATATAGAGGGGTATACAAGATAAAATGAGATAACAAGATGTGGAGGGTCTATCGCACACCACCACCAAATAACATGCTGCGGGAGGCGGGAGCAAGAAATTGACTTGTCAAGGCATAACTTTTTCATCAAAGCCAAAGGCCTAAACAAATGGCCAGCTAGCCATCCAAGAGACTTCTGTGTAGCTGGCCATTCTAGTTAACTTCAACACATCCCTAAAAGCATCAGTAGTCTGACAACAAAACAACTAATCATAGCAGTATACAACTTAGAGCATCCTTCCAGCTGATTCAATCTACCACAAACCCACCTTAAGACATGACTAAACTGTGAATTGATTTGGGTTCTGTCCAATCGCAAACAAGTTTTGTGAAATGCTTTATGTTGTGAAATATACTGTTTACTGAAATGTAGTTTAGTTTTGACCCACAGGAATACTGTATCAAACACTTAACTGTCTTGGATTTTCTACTGAAAATGAACCATGCCAGTGGACAAAAAATGGTCTTAAAAAATGTTCCCTTTGTGTTGTGTAATTTTTATAATTAACCGACTATTCATTATTTATTGATTGAAATTTGCATCACTAATCGACATGCCAATGGCTGGCTTGTGGATTGTAACAAGCAGCACCACCAACGTTTTGTTGATGTATCAAAGCTCAGCTCTGCCTATGCTGCAGATCTCGTGGCTGCTTTTAGTTTCAAGTGTGAGCTTGAAACATCCAGATGGTTGGGTTACTCAAGGTCAGGAAAAAGGACAGATAAAATCATTGGGAAAGTATAATTGGAGACGTGCTTCCTTGTCTGTGCGAGAATATGCTTGTCTATTGTTTGACTAAAACCACGGCCTGATGCTTCTCAGTGTCAATTAAGAGTTAATGAGATATCATCATGAATTATACAGTGTGAAAAATACTCAGTGTTAATTATGATTACATGAAAGTGAATGTCATTAAGTTGAGCTGTTTTTTGTGACATTCATGTCAGTTATTTTTCATAAGATGTGCTAGTTGCAATGTTTTTCAAAAGGAAAAAAAAAAAAAAAAAAAAAAAAAAAAAAAAACTGAAGTTAGTAGTAGAGAAACAGGAATTATCCTTTTTTTCTCAACTTCAAATGGTTTAGTCTGCATCTGTTCAGATTGCCAGCAGTCCATTGATATAGTGCATTCTCTTTATTCAACAGGAGGTTTTCAACACAACTACCTGCTTAATCAAATTTTTAATTATATGTCAATTTAGTACAGCTACATGATGAAGACTCAGGCCATGGTGTTAATTGTTTGTGGAAACTAACCATGAAGGAAAATGATTTCATCATAAAAGTCTCAGTGCTGACAGTTGATTTGGTAGAACTTCACAATAAAACTCAGCCAAGACATTTTTCAATGTACTGTGCCCTGAATCAATATCTATCAGCAATCTGAAATTAAATCAAGATTGAATCCTGGTTTCATCACCAGGTCTAATGATCACTGAATTCCATCTAATCACAGCATCCTAAAACATAAGAGGGAGGATTTTATATTTGATTTAGCTGAAGATTTGTTCTGGTCAAATCCACACAAAAACAGGGTGAGTTTACAGTGCTTCATGTGTAAAAATGAACATCCAAACTGCAAAGAAGCCAACACACCTTACTGTTCCAGCTCTGATCTAGTTTGACACCTTGGTTATTTGTCACAGCTGAATACAATCACTGGTAGTGCGGGTAAGGTAACAGCATTTTACCTTGAACGATGAGATGCACTTTTGTGGATTTTGGTTTCTTGTTTGTGAGGATAGAGCAGACATAGGGCCCCTCGTCATGGACATCAACATTTTGGATCTTGATGCTGTACTCTGTGGCAGCTGTGTTTTCCATCAGGATGACGCGAGGATCCAGAGACCACTTCTCACTTCCTGCGAATAGAATGGTGGTGCGATTCAGCCATGCCACTCGTGACACTTTGTTGTCCACATTGCATCTGGTAGAAGAAAGAAAAAACACACACACTCATCAGAGATTTTGGCCTACAGCATAACAGTCTGTCTCTGTCAGAGCCCTTGAAATATCAGAAAAAGAAAATAAATAAATAAATCACCATATCATAAATTTTCTCTCTAAAGAAAAGCTAGAATTTTGATTTGATTGTGATTGTGGAATTTTAATAACAAGGCAGTTTAAGGTAAATAATGTATTTTAAAAAAAGCTCAAACTTTAAGTATATTCTCTGGTGAAAATAAGGATCTGCAGCTGTAGCTCATTACAAATTAAAACAAAGAAAATTCTGCTAACATGTTTATTTGTGGAACCTATGAAAAACAGTTTAGATGGCATATATTATACACAATAATATGCACTGTAAAACCATTGTAGTTAGATAGGGATGTCAATTTCAAGGCAGGTCAACTTGAATAGTTTCTTTATTGCGGTGGCCCTGAAGGTCAAAACACCACAACATTTCAGAAAACACATTTTAGGAGACACAATATTTTAGGAAACACTACACCATTTCACAAAACACTACAACATTTCACAAAACACAGGGTGGGACAACAGCCCTTCTTTGTGATTGGACAGAACCCCTGTCAATTCAGAGTTCATCCAGTGATGTGTTCACAGTCGGGGGGTGACAGAATTAAGCATAAGGATCCCTGGAATGATGGAGAGAGAAAATGAGTGTATAGGCTATATAATGAGGGCATGTTTTACTACGTTCCTACTTTTTGATTAATTTGTGTGCACAAGATAAGTTTATATATAGAGAACCATTACAACTTTTGTAGTGTTTTGTGAAATGTGGTTGTGTTTTCTGAAATGTAGTGTTTTCTGAAATGCTGTAGTGTTTTGACCTTCAGAGTAACCATACTTTTTTTGCTTTCTGAGAATGTAATTATTAGTTCAACCCTGTAAGTTACTTAAAATGAGCTGATTAAATGCCCAGTTGAATGCTGCTGAGTCCTTATTTTACGTGGAAGGTCCCACTACAATATGGTATCATACAAAAGTGCAAAGAGGGACAGATAACACCAAACATACAGAGATCAGGGGGAAAAAAAAACAAAAAACAAAAACAAATCATGGAAAATGGTCATACGTTAAAAACTATTACATCATTTAGTGAAAACTGATTTTAAAATAATTTTAAACATGGAAAGAGAGGGCTAACAATTCAGTTAGTTAAGTAAGTACTGCATCTCATTCTAAGCTGGCAGTGCATGAAAGGAAGAAAGACAGATTTACCCAGCTCTGTTAAAGTGGCTGCGACTATGAGGACAATTCTGGAGCAATATGTCAGTACACGAGATTTGTACTGTACTAATTAGTTACATTCAAATAATTTTTCAAGAACAGTAAATATATGCATTGTACAAGCACTACACATACCATCATAATGTACAAGTATGTACAAGTAAAGCAAACACAGATAATATGCACATTAACATTGCCCTTCACAACTCATCGCAAGAGCATCAAGAGGCAAGTGGTTTAAAAAAAGAAACATACACCTTGATATGTGCCTGTGCTTGATATTCAATCTAAAGGACACAGAGTGGAGCACATGTATACCTTAAACTCAAAAAAAGTAAAAGTATCTGCAAGTGCAAACTTACTATATACTCTCACTTGTTACATAAGAGAATGTTCATTGTTTTTATAATAAAGTTAGATGCACCTGATGCAAATTCAAAAAAAAAAAACAAAAAACAAACAAACAAACAAAAAAAGCATAGTGCAGTCTGTTACAGAATGATGTCACAGACTATTGTTTCTTTTCCCTCTCCCTCACAATCAGATTTGGCTGAATATCTGGCTTTTAGGGAGCACTTTAACTAGACCATTATGGAATTATATAGAATTACATTGATAAACTACAGCTGTGATGCTTTAAACATTTTAACCACCAAAAGTGGTTAAAAGCCTGCTGACTTTTTTTTTTTCACATTGCTTTTAGCCAATAAAAAGTGCAAGGAGCGATAAAAAGGTTAAGAGATTTGTTAGCATCAGACCTTAACAAACCTGGATATTAAATTGGAAACTGGATCCAAAACCAGTTATTGGAACCCAATCCTATATGTTAGTACCACATTCAGCTTTGCTGTGGAGAACTGAGCTAAACTGAACTGACCTGAACCCACAGATTGTGATGATAGCGTGGTTTAATGAATTTGAACATTTTGATTTTTTTTTTGTTTGTTTCTTTCAAAGCTTTACTGTTGAAAAAAGCTTTTCTATATCACTGAATAGTAATGTGAATGTATTTAATATATAGAATATTATATAACAATACAATATTATATATGAAGGTAATGATAAATAATTGATATTTTTAAAAAATCATTGTCTTGAATGATATCTCCATGCCCATCTGATACCAGTGAAGTCACACAGGTACTGTGCAGTTCTGCTTATACATGCATTCAGCCAGACTGAAACAACAGCATAAGCAAATAGATCCCTTAGTTGTTTTTGTTTTTTTGTTTGTTTGTTTTTTTGTGTGTTTCTTTTTCCCAGCAAGGAAATTACAGAGTATAAACTTATGAAAAAGAAAACTAGACTCAGAATGCACTGGGATATTTATGCCACTTATAACCAGGATTTGGCAGAACATTCATTGATAGTATCAGTAAAAGAATGGAAAGAGCTTTCTGTACTGGTACTTTTTTGTTTGTTTGTTTAAATTAATGGATATTATGAATTTGGCATGTGTTTGTATGAGCTGTGAGAACTGCCTTTTTAAATCCAAAATGCCCTGAAGTTTAAGTAAGCTCACAGATGTGGGAAGATGAATTTAGTGCACAGCCTCAGCGTCTGGCTGATTAGTCTGCAGGTCCCAGCACAACTTATCACACACAGTCCATATAGCACATCAACCAGGGTGCTTCACACATCCAGCAGTGTTTGTTCACCCCAGAGTGACACATAACATTCAGAGCAAATATAGCAAAACAAGAAATTTCAGGTTCACAGATTAACACGTGCTGAATGCTTGGGAAATTAAGGTGTAGGGGGAATTTGGAGGAGTGAGGCTGTAAATATAGGAGGACTCACTATCAGCAATCAGGCTGACAGTAAAGAAAGCCAAAAAGGAGCTTGTATATGATGGGAGGGGGCCAGGTGAGGTAACAGGAGACAGTTCGAATCAGACAAATATGCAGCTGAGAAAAAAAAAAAAAAAAAATCCAAATCCAGACTTGTTAAAGGTGTTAGTTGTATAAAGCTGATTACTACAGTTGCACTGCAGTTGCAATGTCACCATGTAATTTAGAATAATCAAAGAGTTTATTTAGTATGTTACAAAATGTGCTGGTGATGTGTCATGTAAACTACAAACAGGACTCACTGTGTGACTTCAAGAGAAAGATTTCCATGTCAATAATGGCATCTCATCTGATCTGTACCATACAGTTCTGTCTTTTACCAGAACAACATGGGACTACCAGTCAATTCAGATGAAATTACAGACATTAGAGGGAGACGTACATCAGAAACAAGACAAGACTGTTCCTTTGAAGAACTTACACTATCGAGTGGTACCACTTCCACTGCCTCACAACAAACATGGAATTAATCATTTATTGTCAAAAGGAACTCTAGCTTTTATAATGTTTGCCTTTGGAGAAGTACATTCTCCAAAGAACAAGGCTCCAAAAGTTATTATTGGATCATTTATATTTGCAAAGCCTAGAGGGAAATTAACACTTTTGGTCAGAGCCCCAAAAAACTATGTTTGCACAAACATGTCTTCTTGAGAAGCCTTAATGGTTTTAAAAAGGGAAGTAAAACATTAACGGGCTAAAGGTCAGCAATGGCCATTAAACTGTGTTCTGAGTCTGAGACACATTTTACATGGGATAAACAGTGCCTTATTTAGGAAACCTGTGAAGCTAATCAAAGCTCAGGTTATTAAAAAGTATGTCCCACATGCAATAGGATTAATTGGTAAGGTCTGTGCAAAGCTGCCAGATTTGTGTGCTTTCTGCAGGAGGTGGGCTATGGAGAGTGATGGAGTGAGATAAAGGAGATACCTGACATGATGATTTGGCATATAAATAGTGTAAATAATTCAAATATAACAGAAAAAAAGATAATTTCTTTCATCAGTTAATCGATGAGGTTTCATGTGTATTTGACTCAGCCCCATACTCCTACCCCTTTGTTGTTAGCTGCTGCTAGTCGGTAGGTCTTAATCCACTGTTAAAATGAAAAAGGTGTGTACATTCAGTAGTGATGGGCGATACCAATATTTTTTGTTACAATTTTAACAATACTGACGCAGATAATTTATTAAATCTGTATGTGATTTTTCCAACAAAAAAGATAATTACACATAACAGCAAATCACACAACACATACCAGCCATTAATATCAAATTCATCAAAAGCAAATAGGATTATAATTAAACATGAACATAATAAATAAAAAAATCCCACTGTTTTAAAGAAATACTATGATTAGATAACTAATAAAATAAGCAAATATTACCAAAACAAATTAAGCAGATATTTTTGTGAATAGTTCATGTGTGTTATACTGTAACAACAAACGGTTCTCACAGTCACGTGACACAGGCCCATCAGGACTGTTTTACATTAAATTCATTATACTAAAGTCCTGAAAACATTTGGAAGTGATACAGCCATATATTGTATATAAATATTTTTTTTCCATCTATATATGTTTCAAAGGAAGAATCAATACCAAACTAGTAGCAAAGTATCGACCTCCAGGATCGATCCGCCAAGTCCTGATGTTCGGTGTACCTTCAGTAGCTAGTGTTGCATAGAAATGCTTATAAACAGTTTGTGGAGCACAGCTGTATAGTTGTCAAACCCTGGTTGGAACTGATCCTTGTTTGACAAGATTTAAATCCATTCATTTATTTTTAATTCATCACTGTCATTTCATCATTTATTTATTTATATGTTTTCCATGTCATTTTATATTCATTCTATATTCCCTGAAGAAATGTACAGGAACCAATTTTTCACATGGGTTATTCATTGTAGTGAGAAATGCTCCAGTAGTAAATTCTGTCAACAAACAGATAAAAATATGAAGTTAATATCAGTGCTAGCACAGCAGGCTCAAAAACCCTGGCTGAACACTTAAGCTGAAAAAAGCATTCAACTAAGAGTTTCCCTAGTTGAGAAATAAATTAGGTCATAAAATGTAAATATAAGAGGTTATCTTCCTCTCCTGCTTCTTCCCTGGCAGGTGCTGTAGGATTTAGTTGTATGCATGCCAAGTCACTGCAAAGAAGAAAAGGCTGCAGGTGAAGATGCAATAGGGGGAAGATTTTTTATTCATTTTATTAGTCTTCCTCTATAGTTACTCTGTGAACATGGTGAGTGGAAGTTTTGTTAAGAATCTGTGCTGTGTTCAGCTTTGTCCTGCTTCATATTCATAAAGGTGCACACTTTCACACTGGGAGCTTTTCAGTTCAGTCCTCCTCTGCTGCCTACTGAGTCACTTCTGTGGAGCAACCAGAGGTTAACTGCTCAAGGGCACCTTGTCAGTAGCTACTCCGGAAAGAGAGGCATAGTTAATCCTTTTTTTCCTGTACTCACAGCTGCTCCTAGGATTCAAACCATTGACCTTCCAATTTGTGTCTTCAACCTTTAAAGGGGAAATTGACCCACTTACCTGGAGGGATATCTCTTTATCTAGCTTTAGTATAATCTGCCAAAGTTTTAGTTATGTTTCTAATCAACCCCAACAGTGGAGCTTATTTTTGGTTCTCACAAACAACAAAAACCAAACAAAAAGCTCAACAGCAACCAACATTTCCACAAATTGTAACATGGCAAATTGTAACATCTTTATGTACACAAACAATTGGCAAAAAAAATATACACCTTAGCAAAATAGCTCACAGCTGTGGATCACACTGACTAACCTTGTAAAGACTGCTGTAATAAAGACACATTGAAGTTAAGTTTTTCAAATGTAGCACTACAAACTGTGACTGAGTTCTATTGTATTGGGGGTGACAGCGAGCATTTCACTGGCAGACATCTCTAGACCTCAGTCAATTACACTGTGAGTTTGGAATAGATATACTGTTTACAGTATGCTCTGTACTTTAGGGAAAGTGTACAAAAGTACATAAAGTGTCCTAAACTCCTCAACACTCATGGGTCTGGTTGTTTGTTTGGCTGTGTGTTTTCTGATTTGCACAGATAAAAGGAACACAGACAGTTCCACATCCAGATATTTTTTTCTCAGCTACAATAGTGGCACTGTTCAACAGGGATACAGAGAGAAATCAATCATAAAAAAGGAAGAGATACCAATTTTTCTACTGACAGGAGACTCACTAGACCAGAATGTAATGCAGACACAATACCTGGCTGGAAACCCAGTCTGTTTCTGATACTAAAACTGTCACTTTGGCTTTTGCTCCCCCTTTCTATGCTTAAATAACCTGTTGGAAATTGTCCAGGCTCATTGTCTGAAGGATGATAAAATTAATGTTGAGTGTTTGATCACAAAATACAGAATGTGTCCAGGGAATTCCCTTCATAATAATCATAATCCAGTGAAAGCAAATTTTATCTGTTTTTAAAGAGCTGAGCTGCATTAAAAAAAAAAAAAGAAAGAAAGAAAGGAAATGAAAGAAATCATTACAGACTGTTTGACAGGGTTTTCCCACTAAGACAACTAAGACACCTTGCTGACAGGATGGCCAGATCCCAAACCTTAATAGCAGTCAACTTTCAAATTGGCTGAGAGATCCAGTACTTGGAGAGAGGCCAACAGTGGGTGGCACTGTCACAAACTGTCCTGCTGAAACACTCAGCTGACAGTCAGCGTACTTTTCAAAATTGCACTTCACACCAAAATGGTTTGTACTGTCTGTTGTGATGATACTTAAAGTTGTGTTTCAAATGAAATCCTCCATGTGCTCTTGAGAGCTCAACTCCATCAGAGCAGCAAGATATAAAGTTGATGCTAATTAAAGGATAATTGCAGCAGTTATTAGCCATTCATGACTCTGGGGAGGGCATGAATTCACATCTTATCTTTGGGTGCCACTGTGAGGTTGATATGTCTATTTTCCTATACTTGATTCAAATATCCTACTATGTATGGTAGATTCATAGGAAAACAGTAGCATGTAATTCAATGTTACTGTAATTCTGTTTCATTGATATCAGCTTTTGGGGTTTACTCGTCACTCACCTTTAACTGTATTATGTTCAGGCTGACTGTTTGTATTGCTTGCACCTAGGAAGACACAATCTCCAAAGATCATTAATCCAATTTGAGCTGTAGCAGCCTAATGAGTGTTTCTTGCACCCAGATTTCTGGGACCTTAAACCACACTTGCTGTTAGCATCAGTAATCACAAGTGTTACCAAATCAGTCAAGGAAAACAGATGTTCTATAGAGTCTAACTCTCCATGCCACAATGAGGTTAATGTGTGGTTTTAACTGAAATATTTCAACAAATACTGGATGGATTGTTGTGAAATTTGGTAAAACACTTTCATATCCCCATTCAGATAAAATATTATTATTAAGAATTATCCCATAACTTTATGACCAAGTATCTGCAAAACAAATATAAATAACTCATCTAATAACTAAATATTTGCATACTAAGATGCAACACTGAAAATGCCTTTATAGCTGCTAAACATTATTGTTATTGTGAAACACCAATTATTTCATTTATTATGGACTCTAATCATATCAAGTACACACAATATTCCCATCCTATACACTGAAAATCATATGGTGCACTTGTCAGGGTCAAACAGCACCTTTAGAGAAAGATGATTATAATTCTTGACACTTCCATCTTACATTTATAAAGATCAAATCATCAGACTTCTTCACAGTTTCCTATAAAAACGCTGTACAGGAATCTCTACTTTTTAACTTTCAGAGGGGATTTCATAAACTGCAGCAACTTGAACAAAAATATTCACTTCTTAAATAAAGGGGACAGATACAAGGCTCTACCCCTATACCAAAGATCCATTCATTTACTAACTGTGGTTAAAGTGAATTTTTATGTATTACCATTTATCCAATGTGTATTCAAGGTCCTATCCCTTTTTATTGCTCTGGCCTGTCCCTCAGGGTGTTCTCATGTCCTCTCCTGTTTCCTTCTGTCCTCCTAAAAACTTGATTTGTTGCTTATATTTTATCTAATTCTATTGCACACTGACACTGCATGAAGCCCGTCAAGGTGTCCAAACACATTTACTCAAATGTGTTTACACTCCACCAAACACAATTGGCAGCATTCAGAGGTGGGTTTACAAAGGTCCTTGCTGTCAGGATAAAAGTAGCAGCCACTGGTGAGTGGAGGAGTCAAACAGGTGGTTTATATCTTCACCAAGCTCACACTGTTGTCAACATGGCAACATGGACCATAGTGCACACTGGGAATTGTAAATTATTTCTGGAAACTAGGACAAAAATGACAAAACATAATAGAATGCACTCACCTCATGTGGTAATGTTTTGAAAACCTGATTTTCTCATCCAAACTTTGGGAACATGTTCTCCACAAGAATGTTAAGTATCAACTGTGAGCTTGATAAACAGTAAAATCCCCAGAATGACAACAATCACATGAAGGCTGTCAACACTCTGCTCTGCTCACCAACCCAACAGGTATATATATATATATATGTGTGTGTGTGTGTGTGTGTGTGTGTGTGTGTGTGTATAAGAGCAGCTTCTTCTGCAAGAGCATTTGAAGAAACTAATACATTCCTGTATGCCCAGTGCTGCTATAAGGACGGTGTACTAAAAATGACACTGAAAACAGATCTGTGAGTCAGCTCCCCCCTCATGGGTCCACAGGTATAGGTTAACACAGAGTATAGTAAATGGATAAAAATATGCTGATATGCAACTTGACACTTGTTGTCCTTGCAGACCTAAAAGTCATCACAAGTAAGTGAAGTGTGTTGTTCTGTGAAGTGCTGTGTGTTTGTGGCATATCAGGATGAAATGGGATATATCACTCAACGGTGTGTAAAATGATTCTTAACAGCAAACAAAGAGACAACAACTGCCAAACATAAAGTGAATGTACTCTGTAATGATCATCACGCTACATTGCCTGAAATGTCAGCACCTGTGAAAATTTCAATTTACCACAAATCTACGCCAAGTCGCAAATTTGCATATCTTTAGCATTCTCTGGAAAGCAGTTTGGAAAATGCGCCTGGAAAGAGAAGGTTATGACATGGCGAGCTCTCGCCCTTCAGAGTCCCTGGGACAGAACGGATTCATATTAAAGACAGATTATTGTTTTCTCACCACACAATGCCTAGCCTTCAATCCAATGGACCACACTGGATGAATAGCATTACTCATACTGTCATTTCCTACTGCCACTGCAGGGTCAGAGGAGACAGTGGTATGGGAATCCAGCTCTATCACAGTGCTCCATCAAAGTCGAGACGTGAATCAGAAATAGTGGAGAAATACTCCCCACAGGACAAGTGTGACAGACATTTTAAGTACAGAATATGTTACTCACTGCTGAGCCACTGTTGACCTACTGGCTGTACTCACAGCTAATACATTTTTTAGAAACTAAACTGAAATTGGCTTCGACAGCTAAACACATTTTTAGAATATATTTTGGAACAGTAGATGGTTCATTTACATGTAAATTGGTTGTGAACATGAGAGTTCAACTTTTAGATACAGCAAGGTTTTCCAACTTACCAGCACAGTGTAGAAGTTCCTTTATATCAAGACCACAGAAAATACTAGCATAATCCACTAAAACAGCGTCAAATAAAATTCCTGTCAACAGCTCCAAGATTCTTTTATATCAGTGTGCAAAGTAAACTGATAAAATACCTCAGCTTCATGCTACATTAGCAGTCAACTCTATCTCTTCTGTATTCCATTCACATGCAGGTAGATTGTAGCATTGACTAAGGTGAACAGTTTGTTTTAAAATTGATGTATGTACAATTTGAACATGGCCACAGTGGTTTCTGTGCTTAAACTTAGAGTAGTTCAGTTGTAGACAGATTTGTAGGAGTGAAATCATTTAAACATGTTTACACAACAGTAACAATGTGAACATTTTTCAGATAAGTTCAGTATAAATCGTAGTCAAAAAAGTTATCAGACCTTTAGGGTTATACAGTATGTTTCTACAATCTTGTCAACCCAGAACACTAGCACTAATAGAACTGAGCTGGTGGTGTTTCATAAAGAGGGTGTTTTATAAATGTTAGAAGAGCTTATAGTTAAAAGCCTGTCTTGAAGGAGCCTAATTATCTGAACTAGGGTGTGACTGTCTTTTAAAGCTAACTAACAGTTAATGAGATCAGAAAAATAACTGCTTATTCATTGACCAGAGAAATAAATAAAATGATATGTAAGACGAGACAAAATTGTGATTTCCACTGAGATGATATTAAATATATAATATTAAAACTACAAAAAGAATGAAACAAAATTGAACAAAACCACTGCAACTACAATGTTGCAGTTCACCAGTGAGCCCAGACTCTGAAATGATGAACATCACACACTGTTAAATGCAAACAGAGGTACACTCCAACAGTGGTGGTTTACTCAGGTATCGTACTTAAGTATAAATTTAAGTCACTACTTACATTACGTTGCAATTTTAAGCAACTTTACACTTCTACCACAGAAATGTGCTAGTCCACTACATGCAATAAACAGCTTACTGAACTTACTTGAATTGGGATTCATGATAACAGTATCACTGTTTGCTCCACCTTGCTTTTACCTAATTGACCAGCAGCAGTTTTATTTGAATTATTTAGTTTACTTATGTTGCATTTATGTTACTTCATTTTTTGGGGTGGGGGTGCTAGGTTGATACGTAGCACGTTAGCTTAAGCAAACAATTGCTTATTTCAACAATCCAGCAGTTACAACAACATGGTCATTGATTCTCTGCTAACTCCTTGGGGAGATACTGAATTCTCTGTGTTCACCAGCTAGTCTCTAACTGTGTCTGTCTGCTGTTTGGTGTGTACAGTTTTTTAGTGCTTCTCTCTGAAAATAGCTGCCTCCTGAGGTTGAAAACAGTGCTATGAGAGCCGTGAGAGTACACAACTACAGCAAAGTTGAAGCTCTGAAACAATGAAAATGGTTAAATGTTATAAATTAGTTGATACTGTACAACCACTGTATTGCTGTCATGTTGTGACTATTACCAGAGATCACAGGAGGCCTTATTAGTCTCCCCTCCCCTTCCTGGAAAAATTTGTTTGATTAAACTGCTCACCAGAACCACCAGGACAGCTACATATGGTGGAAGCACATTAAGTGCTGATGCTCTATGAACACAAGGCATTCAATGAATACAACAAATCATTACCATAATTATTCATAATTGTACATTCAGTATTCATCTATTCAAGGTCATGGGCACTGGCTGGTATATATATCAAATGCTACTGGCTTGTCACAATTAATCATTCAGAAACAGCTAACTGGTGGGCAGCCTCAAAGCTCATGTCAATGATTCTTCACCATTACAATGGTGGGTGTATGCACAGACAGCCAGACAGCTTTGAGTGCCTAGTGGCAGTCATTACACCATTAGTGTTGTTTCTTCTGTTAAAAAACATATGTATGTGTGTGTGTGTGTGTGTGTGTGTGTGTGTGTGTGTGTGAAATGTATGTTTGTAACTTTCTTCAGGAAACGCTGGCATATTGTCAAACTGGTCTGGTCTTTAGTGTTTCATCTCATCATAAAGGATAATGAAAAAAATACTGAATAGGTTTTTACTCTTAATGCAGTTAGAAAAAAAAAAGCTTCTTTTTTTTCCCTCAAATTGGAACATATGCTCTGTGTGACCATTATTCATTTCCACTTCTACATGTTAAGCTGATAGCAATCAGTGATTCACACCGATAAGGAGATTTTGTAGAACTACAGAAACAAGAGCTGGAGGAGAAGATGAAGAGGCAGGTTGAAATAAAATATTCACTGAATAAATTAATGATCAAATATCATCAGACCTTCAGTTAAAACATCAACGATAATTATATATGCAGCCAAAACAATCAAAATTTTAATAAACAGTGAGTAACGGAAACTTGTGATTGTCGGTAAATAAATGAATAACACTGAATCAAAGTTCTGAAAAAACTGACTGTTAAACAGAAAGATAAACAATAAATAATGTAGAATGAATGTACAGTGCTAGGATTTTAACTTAAGCTGTACATTACTGTGCATGGGCTGCATTTCCAGATTGAATTTGATCATCTGGAGCAGACTGGTAACAGTACAGTATAACAAGAACCTTCCAGAGGATCTGAGACTTGCCCTTACTCTAACTCCTTTTAAATTAATCTCAGAACGTTTATGTTCCCCTCTGTGTGTTATTAAAATTTCAGACTTCTTAAAATTACACTTTGCCCTTTTCTTCATTTTCTGATTTTCGTTTCTGTATCTTTAATCTTTTTTTTTTCTTTTTTTTTCTTGTTTATGCCTTAAAGCACTTTGAATTCATGGAACGTATGAACATTTTCTGTATTTCCCAGTCTTTACTTGCAGTTAGTTGCATGAATATCTTAACACAGAGGTGGTGGCCCTGACTTTGTTTAAAGGGATTTACAGTCCATGCTAAAACTTGGATCTCCTATGGATGTTAGATATCACAACTGCATTAATATTAATGTTTCAGATTTTCTAGGAACTGCCATTGTGTTTCTAAGGCCTGCACACATACAGTGCATACATACAATTTTTTTCTAGATTATGTACAAATTGCTTTAGCTCTAATGTGTTTGATATGCAAAACAGTCTATTTTGTACTTTTTCAGGGTTAAGCTTTTAATATTTGAAGAAATGTAGTGATAAATGTGTGTGGATGACCATACAGCTGATCTAAATGACTTCCAGGGAGCTGCATGCATATACATTGAACTGTCTTCCATGAGTCCCTCATGTCATAGAAAGGTTAAAAGACCACAACATTCAAAAAGTTTTTATTCTCATTAAGTACTTCCCAGTGGTTAAATTAGATTGGATAAAACTTTAATGATCCCTGTGAGGGAAACTGATGGGATGATTGATGGGATGTCACTTTACAATTATAAGAAAGCTGAAGCATTCCATACCTCATGGCACTTTATAAGAAGCAGCAGAGAACGGCAGCTCAGTCATTTGCCATGTACTCTCAGATTCTAATATTTAATAGTCATTATAAGTTATCTAAACTCTGTGGCTAGTGTGGGTTACAGTATATGCAGGATTGTGATGAGTAGTATGTTATACAGTCTATACTGTAATTTACATGGTGTGAAAAAGCTCTACAAGTTGCTGATCCTTCTACAATCAGGCAATATTAAAATGATCAGTTTATAACAAAAGTTTATAAGTTTATTCTGTTTATCATCAAAAAAACAGACTAATACATTTGGTATTAGTCTGTTCTTTTTTCAAAGTGAGGCGCACTCTCAACTGTCAGAACTTCTATTGCGTGTACAGGCAGAGCTCAATCTAGCCAGCTATAGCTGTACATACTGTGCATAATGCAACAGTGATTGTAAAATGGGTTATATTCCATGTTCATGGAGTATTTTGTTTAAAAAATGTCCAGGAACCATGGGGTGCTCCAAAGTTTGGGTATTTTCTGTTTCTGCAGTTACCTAGATTATTTTTATTATTGTTATGTAGGTTTAAAAACCAGTTGACTGAGGGTCAGAGAGATAAAGATGAGAGACAGATATGCACATGAGTGGAAATGTGGAACAAAATTTGAGCATTTCATGGCATTCAGTGTAATTCTCTGTCAGTGAAGTGTGTGGAACAACACTGCACACTGGCCATCTATGTGGATGACAACAACCAGAGCAGAGTCTTTATAGGTCCACTCAACCTGACCCAGGGCATGAGTCAGACCTGGTCTAGATTATATTAGGTGTGGGCTTGTTGATGCTAATGTTCAACTTGTACACGGTCCCTGTCCCCTTCATGCACTCACTGCCTCACTCCCTCTTTCCCCCCTCACAATTTTCATTTTTGTACTGTTGTTTAAAATATTCCAAAATTATAACTGTTAGATTCAAATTTGTATAAAACCCACAAATGTTCTGCAGCTTTTAGTGATATCATCATAAAAAGATTCTCTCAGTACCCCTGACTCTGATTCTCCCAATAGAGTCAACTATTATCATATCAGACATTATAATGTATAAAAGTTACATATAATATTCATAATACAGTATATCCTGTGTCTCATTTTCTTCAGTGTTGATGCTTGTTACTTGACTACAACACTGTAAGACATTCAGAACACTTTCTGTGTAGCTGTAATCTGACTGTCAGCCATGCTGCTTAAATGGAAATAGATCATGAATAGAGTGTATGCAGTTCTGTAGTGGCAAACAAACAGAGCACTGGTGTAGCATGGAATGGGTGGTTAGAATGTAAACAGCTCCACTTCAATTGACATAAATTATCACTTGCCACCGTGAGCTCATTTTCTAATCTGTCCTCATTTTACAATAAAATGGATTTCCAGATGCTGCATTGGTCTCTGGGTATATTTCAGTTCTCACAGCAGGTGTTTTGTTTGTACCCCATCTTTAACTCTTACCTTTAGCACATCACTGGTCTCACTTTTATTGAACATTTTTAATATAATTGACTTTTTTTCTTTAACAAACTCAAACTTAAATAATTTATTTTAATATTTAACACTGGTTTGATGGAGTGATAAAGTACATCATGGATCATCATCTCAAATATTAAACTAATACTTAATAATGAGGGGGTTTTCCTCTACAACATCCATATAGAGAATGCTGACTTTATAGTCAATTGTTGTTTCTTTTTGCATTGTCATTGTTGCTGCCCTTGTACCATGTGTCTCTAACTTAATACTCTTCACAAGCTAACAGATTCTAAAATAAATCTATTTCATGATTCACATCTCAGACTGTCACCACAATTTTACTTGCTAATACTCTTCCTACGCAGAAAATAAGAGATCCTAAAGCCCAGTTGTTTTCCCATTCCAACATCATTATTCTGTCTGCGCTAAAATGCTAAACAGGAGTGACAGAGGCATCAATGTGTGCTCATTCGAATCATCATAGTCACTAGAAACTCATTGTGAACTGATTTGGTCATCTTTAAATTGATTACAAAATGTCAGTTTTAGTAATGTTCCCAGAGCCAGATGCCACTGTAACCTTTACAAATGTTGTGTGCCAGCAGTGGTTTATTACTCTGGTGGGAAAAATAAAATGATACAGATGGGAATAAAATGAGCAAATAGAACGGTAATTTGTTCTGTATCAATTTGCGATATCAGATTATAAATTAAATAAGGGCACACTGAAACAGCAGCCCTCGCTGTGTTATTAAAGACAGATATGCGGTCAGCATCATCTAAGCTCAAACTGACATTCCTTATGAAAAACAAGCTGCACTTAATGTTGCTAAAACTGTTACTAAAGAGAGTTACTCAAAAACAATTATACTTTAATCATAATTAAGTCAACACTGTATTTATTCTAAAGCCAATTTCTTATTTAGGATACATAAACACATTTATCATATTTAAATTCAAGTAGGATACATTAAACAATGGTAATGTATTACAGCACTAGAAAGTCATCTATAAACTCAACAACTTATTCTCATAGAACTGGGGTAAAAATAAACAATGATTGCCTATTTTAACATGTTTGGCCCTTTAATAGGCCCTGCACTTTTAGGGACTGCAACCAAATGACTGCCTCCCAAACCCACCAGTAAAATATGAAAGGACAGCCATTACTCAAAACTAAGCTGTAGTCACTGTTGTACAACTAAGTGGACATCTGTACCCTCAACACAGTGGTACATCATAGCATGATAGAACACTGCCTCAGTGTCTGCATGTTTCTTCTTAGTGATAAGTTTGGACTTAAAAATTAGGAAACCAAAATTGTCATTCAAAAATTTAAATAGATTTAAAAATAAATAAATAAATAAAAATCCTTTTTGTGCTTTGGCAGAGAGCAGTGAAGAAAACAACACCAACCAAGTCCCATAGTGTTGAGCACAGGCCAGGAGACAGACAGAAGTATGTGGTAGACAGTCACAAGCTGCTACACCACAGCTATCTGGTGCTACTGGTCAGGGTCACATCAGCATGCTGAGCACACACCTAGAGGACAGCTAGTTTAACACAAGCTGCTACACCTGACCCAGTATTCCTGCTGCACAGAGGGGAAGCATTGACTGCATCCACCGTGGCAAGTATTCACAAGTGGTTAGAACCAATGATGGTGTAGACCCAGATGCATTCAAGAGATGGGCCATGGTGTTAACCAAGACTCTGCTACACAAAACAAAACAGCTAAAGGAGGGTCCAAAGACTGCAACTAATACAAAAGACTACTGCCAAGACCCATTCTAAGAGAGGTGACGGCATCATACCAGTCCTTACTGCCCTTCACTGGTTACCTTTGGTTAGAACTGATTTTAAAGATTTAACTGCTTGTTTTTAAAACCTTGAATGGTAAAGGTCCAACCTATACCTGTGATCTCCTAAGTCACTATAAGCCTGATCACCGCTTGAGATCCTCTGGCAGGGCCCTGCTAATGTTTCCTAAATCTCCACTTGTTATCAAAGGTGACAGGTTCTTTGCTGTCTAGGCCTCTGAGCTGTGGAATTCGCTGCCTGTGGATCTCAGCCAGCTAACCCTGTCTTGTAGAAATTACATTTCTATGCAACAAATCAGCAGCAGCAAATACATTTTGTAGGAAATGTAATTGCAGCCAGATTATGTTTTCTATTTACATAACATACTGAATGTATCCACATGTTCACAGGCAACATGTTCCGTTCCCTCCAAAATATCAGATCTTGCAACACAATATCCACGTGTAGTGATGTCACATCATTATTACTTTTTTATAGTTATGCTTAGACTGACAGCACTTAGTTATGGTTAAGGAAAGATCCTGGTGTGGTTTAATACAAAAAAAAAAAAGTTTACAGTTACTGAAGACACAAGATGTTTATTTACATTTAACCAAAACCACCATCTTTCCTTAACCTTAACCAAAGTGTCTTTGTTGCCTAAACCACAGATTGTACTGTGGACACAGTTGTGCACTTTACTGGCTGGTTGCTAACAGGCAAATTTAGTAACTTATTTTAAATCTTTCTCTTATCTTATGGCTTTTCTTCTCTGATGCTATTTGTTGTAATTGTTTTTTTTCTCCTTGTATCTTTGTAATTTTGTTTTGGAAAGTAGAAGTAAAGTCATTATTAATATAATATAAATGTTGTCCTTTTTTGTATTTTTGAAAATCACTTTGAGGTGGGATGTAACACTACCATACAGTACCATACTGCATAACATTTTCTGATGAGACAACAATACATTGCTTATGTGATATACAATGCACGTGCAAGTCACTCATAACACACACAAATTTAATTTCACCAGCACATGTCTACATGTCTACATGCCTACTGATACACTACCAAAACAATAATTATGTGTTCAGAGTCTGATGATAGCATAGTAACAATGCTCTTATAAAACCACCTCATGGAATCAGTTTTCTCCTCAGAACACTGAATATTAGAAAACAATGGAATGCCTTATATCACAGCCCACAGCAAAATCAAAGTGAGGCTTTGTTTTCCATTACTGGCCAAACATGGAACACAATAAATAAATAAATAAATAAATAGCACACTGATGCAATATTAATCAGCCACTTTCCTTTAAGTGTGTTCCAGTCATGCATTGCAGGGCAGCTGGCCTGTCAAGGTGAGAGTAAACCGGTATGTCACTTGTTGGAAAACATGCACATTCCATCCACAAGCAAACATAGTGTTTGTATCTTGTCTGATCTGAGTGTAATATCCTGTTGTATGAGATTCTGTGATATTAGTGCATCTTGTATGTTAAGAACTTCCCTACTTCTGACATAAGTGCTATTAGTGTCAGTGCATTCAAACACTGGTAGTTAGTGTAGTTATATTTCTGAATATTTTTTTTCATTAGGTATAGATATAGCTGATGTAAAAAGAGTGAATATTTCGGATTGACCTGGCAGTTTATTTAATTTCTTGGATGCAAAGCTGAAATAAGAAACATAACATAGATACATTAATATCTAAAGACCTGCATGAAAAGATAGAGATAAAATCCTAGCTTTAGTGTGTAATGTAGTACTTTTTGCCTTAGTAGCATAACCAAGTATTTTCTACTGGGTCTTTAAATATTCATTTCACAGGGTGTTCCTGTGTTCAACATGTATCTGTGATTTTCTTTGTGGTGATGGGACATTCACACTGAGAGCAACAATATTTGTCTCAGAGTTCCACAGCAAGTGCAAAGATTCAAAGGGCAATTAAAGCAACTGTCACAAACAAATCCTTATTAAAATGACAGAAGATGATTCACTTCTGCTTTCAATTCAGTTCACAGCGTTTCAATGATCATTTCAAATATCATAACTGTTTTATAGTGGAATAAGGCACCGTTTTGAAAAAGTTATTGGTTCTCTAAATAGGCATTCATTCTTTTTAACTGCTGGTAACTGTCATGTTTTGGTTATTTAAATAAAAAATACAAGCAGTTTTGAACTATGAGTGTAATCAGTACAATTCAGAAGCTGACTAAAGCTTTCGATTTACATTTGCATCTGTAAATACTGTATCATACTCTTCATTTTTGAAATTAAATTTTAATAGTGTCGCTCCATTTTGTTTCAGAGAAGCTTAACAGTTCATTGCAATGTTACACATGAGAACAGTTTTCATGTGAATTTGTGTAAACTGACATGAATCACATAAATTGAAGAAAGTTACAGACTATTAGTACACAACCTCCAACCACCTTTGCTCAGAGAGATAAATAAAGCTCCCCTTAAATGTTCCTGTCATGAGGTCAAGCACATTTCCTGAAAGCCCGCTTAACAGTGTTACAGCACATCATGTTAACATCACTTCTACAGTGTTTTTAAAACCCACTTTACTGCATCCATTGCATATATGCGTACATTTCCCACTGTCTCATGCCACCCATTAACAAGCACAGTATTCATCTTCAAGTGCATAGCAGTAAAATCAATGGGCCCTGACTGGCATGCAACAGCTCCTGTGTTTGTTGTGGAACTTTCCAGACCCTTATGTCCACAAGTTGCCCCTTTTGAGTACATCATTATTATAACCTGATTAAAATCAGGACTAGCCCATTATCCCAGAAATTATGTTAATGTTTGATGATGATGTGTGAGGTAGAAAGAAGGAGACTTCCTTCTTTTTCCATGGATATGGGCAAAGGATGTATTCTATTTTTTTTACTTTGAAGGATATGGCATGGTCAGGTTCTAGATGGGTGTGTAGCAAGTCTGACCTTCATGCAGAAGATCAGTGTTTCCATCTGTCACAGACCTCCACTTGCAGCTTAACCAAGGGTTTTAGTTGTCAAATCCTACAGGCAAGTTAAGTTCCACAACTAAACCACTGATGTTTCTGTTGTGAAACTTTGACTCTGTGAGGTGGCTGTTAATTGTTGGTTTCTTGGACAGTGATAATAGGTAGCCCCTCCAATTCTGACATTGGAAACATAAAAAAATAGCATTTTTATATATTTTGCAGAATCATCTGCCATTGTTATGTGATGGCAAGTTTGCCTGAACAGATCACCTATTCACATATTTATCAGGCTCCTCATATGAAATCCACCTCTCTATGCAGCTTCCAGTTACTTTCTGATGGCTGTGTTTATAGTGTGTGTCCTAATGAGGTCCATGTTGAATTTGGTCTCCAGATTTGTAATATTGTACTTTAGATGTTGTTGATGATCTTGGTACACCCACAGGTTTAACCCTCTGAAGCATTCTTGATACTTGAGGCCTTGAAATAAAATTTCTCCAAACATCTTGAATGTCAAATGGCACATCAAAGAAATTAATTCAAATCTTTAAGCCTGAAGCAGTTCATCAGAAAAAAAACAAAGTTTACATAATCGGTCCCACAGAATTTGTTTTCATTAGTTTTTTCATCCAAATGGAGCTTATCTCAGGACTATAAAGTACGTCTGATGTGGTCCAAATAATTGAGACTTTAAAAAACCCAAACAAATAGCACCAGCTCCTCTGATGACAACATCATGACAAGAGATATTGTATTGTATGAAGATAGCACCAAACTGCTAAACAAATGGCAAATCCAAAATTTGAATTTCATTTTAAAATGTGCACTTTATTTAATGGGGTGTGGGCATAAGACAGCTTTTGTTTTGGGAAAAACAACAAAAACACCGGCTCTGACAGAGGATGTAAATCTTGGAAAACACCTCACTAATGAATTGCTGGTTATTCAAAACAAAACGGTTATTCAAACATACATAACACTTGTTAGCAGAGCTGTAATGATAAGTCAGTTTCTGTAACTGATTATCTATTTCTGATGTTTTGTAGAAAAAACAATAGATTACTTATTAAATATTTGGCAGATTAATTGATAATGAAAATAATAATCAGCTGCAACCCTAGATGTCAGAATTATCTTTCCATATTGCCAATCACCTTGTATCCCCTGAGAATCAGTACCATTAGATTATAATTGTTTGTTGGATTGATGGAGATGTGTTTGAATCTGCTCCTGCCTCTGTGCACTTGAGAAATTTCACACCTGTGGGGACATCTAATAATACAATGGACAGTTTGACTGTATATAGTCTACAAGGGATAGAAAATAACAAGTGCTTTAGCCTCCACTTTTTTCACAGTAAAACTATTAAACTTTCACAGGCTGAGCTCAGTTGCAAAATGACATTTCAGGATGTGTACTGCACAACTGTGTGCATTTGATTGACCACTGCTTTATATTTTCTGTCTTTTCCTTTTTTTTTTGTTCAGTTAATACTATACTTTTCTTCATGTTTTTACACAGAGTCTAAGGTTTAATCAGTACCATGAGAGGATCCACCTGCACCCTCTCTCTGTATATATACAGCAGTAAACACAAATGCTTCAGTCATAAATTTGTGATTAACAGTGTTAATCAGCTCAAGACTGGGGCTACAATTAAACCCATTGTTGGATAAACACTTCCTTCTCCAGTAGTCCATGAGAATGTTTGATTATGCATCTTTATTTACAAATGTAATACCTTGCAAGTGAGAGTTATTGCTGTGTGTGCTTGCTCACTGATGTAAAGAACACTGGCACAGAGCAGCAAGTGGGAAGCTTGTTTAATTTGTGTTGTGGGACAGATAAGTTCTGGAGAAGCAGCAGATCAAAAGGAATTGACAGCCCATAAAACTCACTGTGAGTGGGCTGAAAGTTTACGAATGCCAGATCTGGCCCTGGAATCTCATGTCTGTAATGTGGTCTGAACCAAAAGCCTTGCCAGATCAAGAGTTCAATTTAGCAGGACACCATTTTGAAAAATTCGTCTTGTCTCACAGTTCTATCATTGCAGTAGTCTGTTTATAGTCCTGCCAGCAATCATAGCTGATCCTCCTGGCAAGTTTCATAAATATAGCCTGGGACTGTTCTGTTATCTCCTGGATTTCTGCTGATTTAAGCTGTTCTGCCCACACCTCACCACATGTGCCGGAGGAGATTTAATCTTGTACGAAGTTGACTGCCTTTCTCATGGATGGTATTGCACAAATTGCTCAAAAAGGTCATTCATACATGTCTCAGCTGTCATGAGCAGACTGGCCACTTGGGCTTTACCAACTATAAATGTGAATGGAATCTCTCTGGAGACTGCATGATGTAAATATTCAGTTTTGTGAACTGTAAGCCCCCCGAGCATGTGCTAAACACCAAAGATTACATTTCTGACTTTTTGTCAAAAGTTAATGTGATTAATATTAAAACCATTAAAATAAGCAGTTTTTAATCATACTCTCCAAATGTTATCTCCTTCATTGCAGCATTAATGTATTCAGCTTGTTCAAGAGCATTAATGTATTCAGCTTGTTCAAGAGCAGATAGTTTACATATGTCTTGTTGGGTCACCTTTTTTTATTTCTTAAACACTGTAATTATTCCTCACAACTGTCTGTGTCAAGTGGGTTCAGATCATCAGTTTAACTTGGACATTAGATCTTGAAATACACAAAATGTACTTTTTTTCCCCTCAGTGTCAAAATTTAAGAGCGTCCTGCAGAATCATATTTCTTAATGCTTTTTAAAGCAAATATTTATACATACATGTAAATATTTAACATGACAAATGCCCTGCTAGAAATGATGAGTCATTATTTGTTTAATTTGTGTTTTGCCTCGATGTTTGTAGTCAGCACTTAAGAAAAGGTGTGAAAGCTGTATTAACAACATACTATTTTTATCACATTTTGCTTGCCACAATAGATTATGCTGAACCTTCAACCTGGTCTGACAGCACACAAGTGGATGATTGACTTGTGGGGTGGGTGTTGAATAGAGATAAACTACCACATCTTCCTTTCACTCATCCTGTCAATGATGAGAACAAGAAAGAGTCTTTCACTGAGAGCGTGCATGTGCCGACAAATGATTATAATGCTACCTTTGTGAAACGGGATGATTTGCCACATCATAGAACATCTAGCATTTTGATAGAGACCTCCGCGAGCTATTTGATTTGTCTGTACAGCTCACAAATACCTGCCAGTCAAAACAACTCGGAGGGAAATCGCAGGTGGGTGGGAATGTGAAACAGATGGTCCCTTATTCTACAGCACATGGAGCTATGAGCACTGTGTCGTTTGTGGATGATGATGTGTGCTGAAGAAAAAGAAAATGGTGCCCTTTTCAGTACCTCTGCACAACCGTTTGAAATGCAGATGACAATGGCATATTGAAAAATTGTGGTCTGCTGGGAGTATCAGGCATCAGAGAAGCTCAAACCATGTTTTAGTCCAAGGAACTCAGAGGAAAACTTTTGCATAATGCATAAAAAAAAAACATAAATAAATAAAAAACATAAATAAATAAATAAATAAAAATAATTTCTCCCTTAAGTGTTAAATCGTACTGTAGCTGACCACACACTTTTTCATATTTTCTGTTTCATACTTTGGAGGTCACTGTCACTTTCACAACTGCAGCCTGCAGTGCTGATCCTGCCATGATTCTGACTGTTCTCATCCTGAGAGAGCTGGCCAAAAACAAATGTGGCACATGTGCCTTTGATCCAGTTTCACAGAGAAAACAAAAGCCTTTGTTTTCATTTTGCCTGATAAGATGTGTATGCACAGGAAGTGTTCCTTTATGTTGCATCTACTTTAAATATGGTTTTAACTCATTATCTGGTTTGTTGGTTTAGTGGTGGAACACTGTTAATAATTTAGCAGCATTCTGTATCTGTCCTCCAGTGGCAATGCAGCATGCCGTACCATTTAAAACCAACTTTAAGACATCAAACTGCTTCAGGCTTGAAATTTTGGATTGAACAGCCTTTAAAACAAGTCACTCATAGTTTGGGCCTTGTTCATTCACAGCAAATCATCTACCACATCCACGCAACTGCAATCACTATCTCTCCTGAGACCTCCTTAACAAGGTTTAATTGAATATCAAGCCTCACTAAAGTGCAGAGAGAAAGGGGGTAGGAGAGGTCTGACAGCATCATTGTTCACAATCACAGCTTACCTAAAATGGAGGAAAAATGGCTCCAAAGATTCAAAGCTGAACCAAGGAGGACTCCATGGAAATATGTCATATCATATCATAATGCTGTAAAAAGTGTGTGGTAGGAGTATTAATTTTCATCAGTTATGATACTGTACATACAAAAGACATTCAGTCATGGATGAATTTACTGGTGTGCACTGTATAACACAAGTACCTGACATGTACAGCCAAATAGACAGTAAACCTGACTGTGCAACCCCTTGAATAATGCGTCTTTTGATGTGTATTGAAGTATTTTTTTAGCAGTGATGAACATTAGTATTCTGCTGGACTCTATCTCGGTCAGTACAGTAAATGCTGTAAATAAGCTCTTGCTATGTGATAATGACATTGGGATGATTACAGCCAGGATTTGCATTTGACTTCATGATAAACACAATTAATAGTTTCAGCTTTGTTGACTGGGTTGTTGGCAGGAAATGGGTCATCTATGAGTGCCAGCTACTTATTATTCATGACCCCTTTCAGATTAGCTTGACTGGACATATACTGTAACAGCATGGGACATTTATCTTCATATATTTCTACACTGGAATTACAGTAGGAATGGCTCTTCACTGATATGACAGACACCAACATCTGTCAAGCCTCCTTGGCATCATTCATGGGGCAATAAATGGACATGGGGCAAACTCTCGCTCTGGCCTCTCCCTGTGTGTGTGTGCCTGATTTTATTATATAGAGACTATACAATGTAAAGTCTGGAGCAACCCTGTCTCCTACAAATTACATTTCTATACAACTACACAACTATAGCAAATACATTTTGTAGGATATGTAACCGTGACTGTATTAAGTTTCCTATTAATGTAATGTGTATATGTTATTAATTTTCATATTCTGCAAAAATATGGTTTAATACAGAAAATGTTGATAGACAGTATTTATTTATGTTCAGCTGGACAAAACCTTAACCAAACTACTTTTGTTGCCTAAACCACAGATGGTACTGTGGATGTGAGTCCCAGTCTCTGGTCTAACAGTCATTCACTTGGCACATCTGTCATCCACCTCAAGTATTTCAACAATGAATCTGCTGCCTTTAATAAATATGCTGCCTTGTTTTTTAAGAACAAAAACCATTGCCTCTGAGCGTAAAACCAGCCAATGATTACGTTTCCTACGAAACATATTTGCTATTGCAGTTTAGTTCTATATAAACGTAATTTCTAGGAGAGACGGTTGACTGGAGGCTTATCAGCTGAATATTATGGATCAATATCCTCACAGCACAAACACACATACTGTCAGTGAAGCATGCAGCCTATCAACTGTACATCCTTTCACTGGACTATCACATGCAGTATATGTGGATACCATTGTTTCTGTATCAAAAAATGTGCACTATCAGTACTACAGGTGACGCTAATTAAAAGTACTGTAAGGAAGAAGACTTTTTTATTGCTATTTTAACGTGACTTTTAAAAAAAAAAATGGGCCATTCCTCTTGGACTCTCTCTGTTGCCCTGTAGACTGATTTCTATGAAAAGGACCCAGGTGGAGTTTTCAGGATGTGACATTTACACTTGCTACCGAATGCCCTGCTGCAGTCTTTCTTCTGCACCGCACCGGCAGTGTACAGTCATCAGCTTCGGAATAGAGTCCACCACTGTACAAACTAAACAACCAGCCCCTGGCACAAGAAATACTCCAACACACACTCCACACTGGAACAAAACATATAAAGTGGTCTACTTGTATGTAGATCATGCTAACTATTTTTTACCCATGCCCCACTTCAAGAAAACAGCCCAGACGAGCTCCAGCTGATTGATGTTGGCTGCATTTGGCATTGCTGGTCCTTTGCTGATTTTAAATGGTCTGCTACTGTTGGTAAATTGCATCACTGATGGTGGTGGACTAGGTAAGATTGACATGTTCTACAAATTCATCCAACCTGATCAGCTAAACCAATGTGTCTGACCAAAGCATGTGTATTACCAGGTCAAGTAACACTAAACATATTGTAAAATGCTTGCTGCAGCTGTTGATGTATCCTGCATGCTTAAGAAATATCTACCTCACTCTATGGAGCAAAACCCAATAATTCTGTTTTTGCTTGCATAAAGATAATGTTCATTCATCAAACAATCATTCAGAACTATTTATGTCATAGAGGTTGAGAATAGGACTACCTCAGGATACAGGCACTGGGAGTAAAAATGAACACTCACAATTCTAAATAAAACCAAAGGGTAAAAATATTTGGAATAATCAAGTTAAGCACAGCTTGACTTTAATCTGATATATCATGTATCCCTGCAAAATTGTGCTTTGGAGCTTATGCGGTGGCTTTGCTGGCATATTCATAAGATGAAGCAGACCTCTGTGTTGTTCAGACTTATATCAATTTTGTTATTTGGTCTGGAAATTTTCACATCATTTCACACATATCTTTGCTTGCACGGCAGAGCACTGGGACTTTCAGCTCTCAGTTGACATCTCACTAACATGCGTGACGGAGGCAGAATAACTACCAGAGTCTGAAATAGAAGCCGCTCTGCGTCTCACAATTGTCAATTCGGCTGGGTCGGAGATAGCCAGATTTATCTGTGATACAGCTGTCCATCATCCCATACAATCAGTTTTCCTTATCTCTCATCAATCTGAATTACTACGGACAGCGTCTGATAACTTGCAGCAAATCCCAGCCCAGGGCGTCAGGGGCCCAGGCTCTGACTTATGCCACTGTTTTCATTTCCACAGTCACTGGGAGAAAGCGACAGCAGGCGTGATATGTTCTGCAGGTAGATCCATCGACTGCAGGAAAGCCATGATCCATCATGTGAAAGTTTGTCTGTTCATCTTGTTGTATCTTGGGTTATGTACCAGATCCAGCATGCAGGTATTTCTCTCTCCAGCCCAGGCACTGCTATCTGCATACTGCAGTGGCCCTGAACATATTAATCAGATGAGGGCTGATATACCTCGATGTCCCACCTAAACAGTGGCAACTGCACCTTCAGAGGTGATAATGAAAAAACGCTCTATCACCATATGCCATGCGTATGAGTAATTAATTTGAAATTAACAGGAGAGAGTAGAGCAGGCAGGTCTGGGAGGGGATTTGCAGACTGTCTGTGCTCTGGTTAGACATTGGCAGCCTCTGCTCAGTTGGATGGTTTCTTGTCTGATTCATCTGCTTTCTTTTGCTGTTTCAAGTCCAACATTTCACCAGATGCTTGTTTCATAAAGAAACGGCGGCTGCTGCCAATCAGGATTTTAACACTTCACTAATTCCTCCACCCTGTGTCTGAAGCCACAAACAACAGGGAACATCTTGCTCTGCCCCTTTACCTGCCATGTCATTTGTCTTTAAAACAGGAATTAGGAGGACACTGAAAAGCTTTCAGAATGATTTTACCAGAGATAATGGTAGATCTAATACCTCAAAGCAAAAAATAAGCATCTTTTCACTCCCAAAGGTGATTGTAAGATTGGTATCAAGTTAATCTGTCATTCTATTTTAGGAATAATGCAAATTATTATCCACTGTCACTCCCCTTTAGAAGAAGGAAATACAATATGCCGTATCTTAAAATTGTCGTCATGATATTCACCATGACCATTTAGCAAGTGATTTGTATAGTACATTGATGACAGGATATAAAAAATACACTTTCTGTTATATAGCAAGAAGCTTTGATTTTCTCTACTGTACATCAAGCAGCTACATTTGTGTTTTGGTGTAACAAGGGGAGAAGAGAAGTAACAAGATATTTCAGATGTGCACATGCAGACACATGCACACTGGGGGATGAGAGGCAGACAGCTAATAACCCATCAAAAGAATAACTGCGGCTGCCAAAGCATATGAGTTCAAGCAGAGACGACGAACACCAGAAGGCCACGGTATCTGCTTCGGGCTCCAGGCTCCAGGCCGAGACGTCTCGACGCCTCACAACATGACCTCCATTTTACAGACAAATCAATCTATGAACGACGGGCTAATTGCCAGGAAACTCGCAGCGTGACCCATTAGGCTCCCTGTTCCACCCACACACACACAATGACATGACAGGCCAGTGCATGATGTGGAAGAGCTTGCATTCTGCAAAAAATATAATAAAATAAAATTACTTGTATCTTTAATTGGTGGTGCAACCGTGTTGCACACAGATTTGTAGTTTCACTCTTTGCTGCCAACATCAAACTCTAATTGAATACTTCACACAGGCAAGTTATGTTTTCAGATGAATGATGTTTCCAATTCTCATTATCTGTAACTGCACCAAGTTGTGTGTGTACAGTTTAAAGTTAAAGACAGCAGAGGCTGTGTCTAAATGACCTTGGGCAAACTATCTTGAATTGACATTTGTTGTCCAAAAGCATGTCAAACTTATTGTAATGGTCTGGTGGGCAGGGGGTTTTAGAAAATATATTTCCTCTAAAAACATTGGAACTGTCAATTATGACAAACAATATGGGGAAAGAACACAGTTTCCTCAAGTCAATTACCAATAAATCTCAACTCATTTAAGAACATTTCAAGCAAGCTTATCAGGTAGGACTTCATCTTCATTTGGTAATTAGTCATTAGTCATCAGCAATAGGACGTTAGGGTTTAATGTACAGTGTCTGTTCAATAATCAAGCCTGAACCTCAAGTGTAACAACTAACCATATGTTTCATTTCCTTTAAAATGGGTTTCAAGCAAAGGGCAGTAAGTGTTATGGATAAGGAAGGCAGTTCCTACTGTATTGTGCCAGAAACCTGACACTCTTTTGTTTTACAGTGTAAAACAAATAAGCACAGCTGCATACTCCCGCACTGAGCAAGATCACTGTCAAAGCACACTTCTCAGTTTCCTTACCGTCTCCTCCTCTACACACACACACACACACACACACACAACACTCTTAGATCCTAAACGGCCAAGTACAAGCCCCAACCCACCCCCACCCCCCCTTCCACGTGTAGCAGGCGATTTCCAAACACTTGCTGAGTAGCTATCAAACACTTCTTGATCAAGGACAGCTCTGCGCAAACCAGGCCTTCCAGCTGTGAACTGGCAACATGAATCTACGCACTGAACAAAACACAAGTACACAGACAGCAATCAATAAAGCCCTCCCTTCTTTACTTTAACCCACACTACTTTCATTTTGCCATAGAAGCTGCTGCACAATGATTTCACTGATACTATAACACAAAATATAACTATATATATAGATAGATATATAGATATATATATACATATAATGTATGTGTTTCTTAAGCTAACATTTTATAAAACATATTTCAGTTGTACTATTAGAGATGACACGATTAAACTAATGCAAATCACACATCGTGTCATGGCTTCACAGAGATCCTCTCACTTGCTAACAAGGTGAGTCTGCAGTCCATGATGCCAGAGCTCAATTAAAGATGCTGATACATAGTTCAAACAAGATAGCACTTATTTGAGCATTTAGATGGCACAGTAGTAGAAAGCAGAGTCAGACTGTCGAAATATTCATGAGGGTCTTATGTTGTTAAAGCTATATTCAGTGCTAACATAACATAAAGTTATGTTAATATACACCAACATTACCTGCTCATACTGTAGCACAAATTGAGACCGCAACAGTGAAATGTCTAGTCCCCACAAACAAGAATCCCATATAATTTTTTCTCTAAAATAAATTCTGATGTGTGGAAGTTAGAAATCCAAATTGCACAGAGAATCAATAGCCTTTGGCTAACTGCAGCAAGCTAGTCCTCCAATGAGAAACTCTTAAGAATAACAGAACTTATGGCAAAAATAAGTTTTTTCACAATCTCCACTTCTACCAGCAATAAAGGGAGAGTTGTATAATTAAGGTGTAATTCAAATCCACAGAGTTGGCTCCATTTTGAGCTGACAAAGTGCAAAATGTCCAAGTGGAGCTTTAACATTGATTTTGCATTCTGGGGCTAACAGAAGGAAAACGTTTATTCTGAGAAAATCCAAAAGCAGTCCTATTTGCAGTGGCAAATTACTGATGCCTGTTGATCTGGACATGCTTTGTCAGGCACAAAAGAAACATGGTGCTTGATGTGCAAATGTGTTCAGCAAGTTAGCAGTGGTTAGTCATGTGACAAAGTCTAAACACTGCGAACACTGTACTGTACTTGGCTGCTGCTGAAGGCAGATATGTGCACACAGAGGTAACCGTTTTTATTGGAACTTGTAAAAAGTTGCATACACTCCTCCAAAAATATATATGCATATATAATATTAATAACAGTTCAACCATGTATCTGTGAAGTAATTATCTTTAAGTAAATTCCTCAGTATTTACCAGTATGAAGACCTCCACTTTGCTGTGGAGACCATGGTCTTATAGACAAGGAAGTAGAGAAGGTCACAAGTTCAAGTTACTGTTCAAGTGTTGCCTGCAGTCCCAAGATGAAGTTGGAGTAAAAGATAAGGTACAAATAAGGTAAGAACATGTGTCAGTGTTTAAATTTAAGTGACTAATGAGGATTTCAAATACATAGGTTAAGAGTATACCGTCACCATAGTAGGGTAAATAACAAAGTATGATGACCGTGTGATGCCTATACACCCTGTGATAACAGACATCTTCAGAGTAAGTTGATGTGGCACTTCTATGATCGATCTGTACTGCTCATCAAATTCTTACAGGTGTACAACTTAAAATACTTCTACCTCAGGCAGAAATAAAGCAAGCTTGTATGGCGTTTTTTGACAAAGAAATACAAAAATAAAATAAAATGGCCATTGTGCATTCACTTTTGAGAGGGCCTCTAACTTCACTTCATCTGTTTCTGACTGATGTGAAATCATTAGGGTACCAGACTTCAATATCAAATCATCAAATAAAACTTAACAGCTGTGCATCAGTCAAGCTTCATCCTGCACTGCACACAACAAATCTGACTAAAATTGTTATTTATATAATCATTGTTGAGGCTCACTAAATGTCTCAACACTGAACTTCAAACTCTTTACACCTCTGTATTTTTAGTTTATTACATTTTGGAAAATTTGCATAATGGAAAGTTCTGCTGCTATGGCTTCGAGCATTCCTTGTTCACACAGACAACTGTCAGCTGGGTTACCTCAAAGACAAAGCCTGAAAGTTCTGAATGTTTAAGGAGCCCATTTTTCTATATGATTTCTATACAGATATATGGACATGTAGCCTCCATGGACACTGTATTTCCCGATGCCACTGTAAAGAGTGAGTGAGTTTTGTAGATTGGAGCAATGTATGTATGATGGTAATATTTAGATTTATGTTTACATCCCACTCTGTATTAATAAATAATTTGCTGCAGTTTGCCAAGTTTTTACACCTTATTTTCACATGTAATTTTAATCACATTCATTTGAATGAATAAGTGATTAAGTGATTAAGTCAATTCAGGCCATCTATGTTGAATTGACATTAGAAGAGGCTCTATAACTCTTGTAGTGATTTGATAAATTGAATGTGGATTTTCCTTTTGTTTTTCTCTCTCTCCTGCCAAAAACACTGAAAATAATGTAACCAAAAAAGAAGGATGCACTTTTGATGACAGTCATAACCCTAGTCCCCTTTGGAAAGGAAAATCTTACCATCTTACAACCAAAGCATCAAAAGCATAGAATGAACTTTTAGAAAAAGACAGATTGTCAGGGCTGTGTTGAAGTTGTGTCTGGGACTGTGTATTTTAAATAGTTCATCAGTCTTATTCTCAATCTGATTTTTTCACATTAGCAAACTGAATCAGATTTACAGTGCTGTGAAAATATTATATCAATGTTCTTTAGAGGAAAAATACAAATTACAAGTTACTTCCTCTCAGGCATGCCCAGAAGTTGTGTGCATGTCAGTGGCTATCATACTGTTAACCACTGTCTTTATGATGTATTCATTGCAACTTGTAACAAATGACATGAAGTTTTTGATGATTCTTGTTGTGGTGCTGGCTCTTTGAAGACAGCTCAGTGTGTCGGGGCTTGAAATGGCAAGGCTGTGAGTAAACCAAATGACATTATGTGAGGATGTGACACACTAATGACTGAAAGTTGACCTTTTCAATGTGATGCAATGCAACGTCAGAAGCAACCACTGCATGAATAGTCTAGATTAGTATAACAGATGGTTCACTAAAGTGATGCTGCAATTAAGAATCTATTCATCTTGAACAGTTGTTTTGTTTGTCCTTCATAGTTTCAACATTGTCACTGGTTCTAACTGAAGAAATGATTTGCTGGACTGAAGATTGGCACAAGGGCTCTGTTCCAAATAATGTTATAAAGAGAAAAGATTTAAGCAGCTGTCATATGAAAGATGGAGTTAATTTCACATTTGGTCTGGAGCAAATGTTTTGATTTCATTCTTTCAGATTTTCAGACAGCTGAAAAACAAGGAGCTGTTTTGAACTGAAAAGTCCCATCTTTCCTTTTGTGTTTTTATAACCAGGATGTTTGCCTTGTTTGATCCTGACAACTCGAAGCTCCAGGGCCATCAACCAAGGGTAAAATGTTCAATGCTGCTGTCTGGGAAAAATGCTGTGAAAAGATATGCACAATGGAGAATGTATTCGTAATGTGTTTTTGTGCGCGCCTGTATGTCATCTGTATTTGTGATGCTTCCCAGTGCCACAGAAAAAGCCTTTTCTCTGTTTGGCTATTGGAGTAAAACTGGCAGTTTCTCTGTACAATGAAAGTGAACACATTGGCTTTCTAGTAGAATTTTCTCCAAAGCAGAACGACTTTGTAATTGTCAGCAATATTGAGCCAAAAACATAATCAACTTTTGAATACACCTGGCACTGGTGAGCTGTCCCAGCACACAATGGTTTCCTCCCCATAGACTGGACATAAACATGTGCACACACAGAAATCCTTTTAACTACAGGCATGAACACATCACACACACACACACACACACACAAACACACATTTACCAATCTCCCTTTTGCTCTCTATGTCACACACACACACACACACACACACACACACACACACAGAGATCACACCTGCATTTAGGAGGATTTCAGGCAGCCTGAGTCTCCAAACCAGCATCCGAGTTTCCTTTAATTACAAGCCAGGCCATAATAGGGGATGGAGGAACTATTTCCTGTTCCCCGTGGGCAATCTAGGAGGCTACAAATTGAAGATGATTCCTACACATGGCCTAGATTCTGCCTGCAGTCAAATTCCCCTCTGCCCTGTGTAACAGCTTATCATTGTGCAATAACAATGTCAGAGAATAGTGCACCTGACGCTCAGCCCATCCTCCCCCCAGATTCTTGTTATCTATCATCATGTTGTGCTCTCTCTCACAGCAAAGGCAAACACCTGGATTGGTGGAGTATGATTGAAATTCCTAGCCATGTATTAGACAGAAAATGTTACACGCAGTCTAAAAACCTTTACTGACATGTACAAGGTGGCTTAATGAAAGAATATACTTAACCCCGTCTTTAAATGGAATAAAATGAAATCTGAAGCAGCCATTTGCTTCTCAGCAAAGTCTATTCAGCTCTACTGGGGGATTTCGGGAGCAGCTCCTCCTCTGGGCTCAGTTAAGGTTTGGTGATTAGGGGCTGCTGCTGAGTTCACCATGTGTGAGGCTAAGTCTGTTCAGCATCTGGCTGGAGACTTGTCAGTCGCTTTCATTTTTATAGTAATTTCCCTTTGCTCAGGGAAAGAACTTGGGTGTTTATCCAACAATGTACAGATCACTGTGATTGCTAGTTTCTGCAGCAAGCATGGAATGCATGGTGCCTGCATGCCATGCTAGTTCCTGCAGTATAGTAAGTGTCATAAATTATCCAAACCTCCCATTATGAAAGGTTCTTACTGTGCTTAAAGAAAAATCATTAACCTACTGGTGAGCTGTTGACCCCAATCTTGAACTCTAATGTAGACATGAGAAAGAATAAAACAGCTCCTAGCTACACAGACTTGTAAGCTGTCAACACATCCAAAGTAAAACAGCTTCAAAGAAAAGCAAGAGGAGGAAAGAGCAGCTGCAAAAACCCATGAGGCAGTGAAACTGAAGGCAAAAGGCCATCATTCCCCTCGCCTGTGCATCCTGCCAGTCTGCCTCTGCCACCTCCCTGACAACTTGTCCTCTGGTCAATCAAAGACCCATTCAACCTTGGAGTATAAGTTAATACCAGGCATGGCACTTCAGCTTTCCCAGTCACACAGGTAAGACTGAGATGCGTCTTTTCGTGGCTCGTCGGTGGGCCTGAAAACGCTGTTTATTCTGTCACTGAGTGGACATCATGCCTGCTGTTCTATTTAAGCTGTCAAGCATCGCAGCCTCAAAACAAGCCCAGCTGGCTCCCCACGAGCCTTCCACAGTAAGATTGATGACGGGAAGCCTGGCAGAGTGAGGCCAATACAGACAAGCCTTTGTGTCGTTCTGTATGTACACATCATATTCTCTCATTCCACTGGAGGATCAGCAACAGCAGATTAAATGACAGAATGAATTTCCATCAGACCATACACATTCATTCAAGTGAATTTGTGTAACCATTCAATATAATATGGAATTAATTATGCATGCTTGTATCCATCTCTGTAATGCCATCCTGGTACTGTAGAATAGAACATAATTGATATATTCATGCATTAAAATCATATTTTATCACATTGTCAGATAGTAAGCATGTTTTGTCTTTTGTAATTTAGCATTTATTGTAAATTAGATTTGATATATAAAATTGCCTTTTAAAGAGCCATTAAGTCAAATGTATCAACACTTTAATTCACCAAATACATTTGTAGTGTAGAGACAGCGGTGATGTTTATCAGTTCCAATGATTTAACCATTGCTTGACAAAGGTGTTTGCTGTTGTCTGGTTTTTAATATCCACTTTCCACATTCCACAATAGCTCTCCTTCCAAAATAATAATAATTAAAAAAACATTTATTGTTCTAATATAATGCATCTCTAAGCATGTACCTTTTTAAGCATAGAGTCTACTGACTTCTAACGCATTTAACTAATGTGTAGAAGTGTTTGAGTGTAGAAGTGTGGTGACTGAACAGATTTAGTGTAGTGCCTGATATGCGGTTTTAACAAAGGCACCATAGCCACACATTAAATTAACATAAAATGTAATGTGACTGCATCTTTTTTGCCACTGTCTGCAGCGTACTTCACTTGCTTATCCACAATGACTGTACATAGTTAAACATTGTATTACCTCTAAAATCCAAAACAGTATTATGGATTCAGCTCCAGAAAAAGTCCAAATTCTAATTCCCACATCCATATGGCTTCAAGGGTCCCTGAGGGACCACATGCCATAAATTAAGTCATCTCATTTGTGCTGACAAAGTGTGAAAGCTACCATCAAATGTATGAGAAACAGTTTTGCATGCATGTCCTGTCCATCGTTGGATTCAACCCTGGCTTTAAACCTCTTGCTAAAGGACAGCAGTTGAAAATCAGCCAGTTGGCAAACACTAGCATATTTAAAGAGATGTATTATCAGTGAACATAGTATGGCCTTAGACAACAACAACAACAACAAAAAAGGAAAGCTACAATTAAGCATCTGTTTCTTTCCAAACCAAGACATTTTCCTTTAAATGTCCCTTTTTATACTGATAGGACTGAAATATATGTCAGAGAGTGCTGCAAATACTTCTGCTGCTCACCATATTTAGTTCAGGATTATACTTTGTTAACGTGCAGGTCACACTGACATCAGTCATAATCAAAAAAGGGGACATTTTAATAGTTGCAAGACTACTCAGCTGTCACTTACAGTTTTCAGATGATTCCCCAAACTCACTGCAGATATGTGAAATGAGTTTGTGAAATGTTTGGGTATCATCTTCTCAAATTTGGAAGTTATTGAAGATGCTTGACTTTATTCCATATTGTACTACTTCACATAGACATGTGCCACCGTACCTATCATGTGATGCTGGTGACTGCATCACATGATGCACAAAACTATCATAACAACTAAATGTCCTTGTCTGGAATAACTAATGATATTTGTTGATGGGCTATTTTTTCTGTAATGTATATGATTGGAAAAAAGCTTTTGAATACAAAAAGGTGATCAGTTGTTAGTGAATAATGTTTACTAAGAAGTGTTGACACAGTTTCAAACATTAATTTGAAAATATTCCAGTACCTACTTATACTATAAAAGCATGACTTGTTTGTGATTTTAAAACATTTAAATTTTTATGTTGTATGATTAACTAAAAATGCTTCAGTTTCAACCCCTATTATGTTCAATTCATGAAAGCCTTTAACTTTTAATGTAATGTATGCTCTTCTCATGAAGCCAGTGTATAATAAAACTCTTATATTACATCTGTGGTTTGTTTGAAATGAAGAGCTACAACATTAGCATGAGCAGTAATAGCCACAACAGCTGACCACCTATAGAGAGTTATATTTCATTAACTGAAGATCAAGTGGAAAAATTGTCATGCTTATCTGACCAGTAATTACTGGAAAAGGAGTAAATCCAACAGAATGATGAATGATTGCTATTAAAAAGAGACTGGTATAGGTTAAGGAAATATTACGGAAAAATTGCATTATGTATTATATTATATATCTTTAACTGATATATCTTTAACTGACATATCGATTATCACTAAAAGGTCTTGGTGAACATGATTTTCAGATACTTCACTGTAACAGATGGGAGCATGAAGTCCTATTAATGTTACAGTTGATGTTTCACAGATATTACTCAGAAGTGTGTCATGGCACACATGCTGAGAGTAATACGGAGGTGGCCAGCACATTAAGTGGAGAGAGACACAGCGCAGTGGTGTGACACACTAGTCCTGATGGATATTTGGTTTCTACATTTTAACACATAAAGGTCAACAAGTTACTGTGGATGTATGTTTGATCATCAAGTACAGTGGCTTCAGAAAGTATTCTGAACACTTTTTGCACACTGTGTGTTATAAATGCAGCTCTAATTGGATGCAACTGGTCGAATTACATCAATTAATCAGTCTATACTCAACACTCCATAATGTTTTAGAAATTTTTGCAGATTTATTAAAAATTAAATGGTGAAATCTCTTATTTACAAAAACATTCAGACCCTTAATGCAGTACTTGGTAGAAGCCCCTTTGGCAGCAATTACAGCTTTGAGTCTTCTGGGCTAAGTCTCTACAAGCTTTGCATACATGGATTTGGGCCGTTTATCCTATTCTTCCTGACAGATCCTCTCAAGCTCCATTAACGCTGATTCGTGTGAGCATTGTCTTCTTCCAGCAATGGATTCACAGCAATGCAAACATAAAATGCAGAGAAGAATGTCTCTCTTCCAACACAGAGCACAGACTTTGTTTACCTTTTGTTCTAGTCCCACTAGTCAGGCTAGGAACACATGAGCCTTTCACATGCACACTGTTGAAAGGTTTTCACAATTTGGTTTTGAAATCTCTCTGTAACACTCATAGTATCTTTACCTTTCCTACACCTGTGCTGCACAAGCTACAATGCTGGCACATCTCCACAGCCTACACACCCCTGAGGGGCCACTCACACTTCTTTAAACCCGCTAAATCACTGCCCATACACATTCCTCTTCCCCTACCTTCCTATACTACTTCTGTAGGTGGTTTTGTGTGTTTGGGTACCAAGAAAAGCCTGTGATACTGATGGAAGATGTAGGAGACATGCTATGCTTCAGATCTATGAAAGCTGGCTGGCTGACAAAAGCTATTGTAGTTGTGTAATGCAGAAAGCTACAGTCTAAATTAAGTGGAGACACTTAGTAGTCGATAAGAATGACTTTTCACACAACATATCATTAATTTACCCCCCAAAAAATATAGGCTCCAGTTTCAAGCATGACAGCACATATATTGACATCTTGTGGCAAATACAGTGCTCTCCTTTCTTCCCTTCATCCATTAACTTTGATGTCTCCACATGCTACAGTGGCATCACTCTGTGTATCTCTATTCACTGTCACTTTGTTGCCAGACCTTCTACAGCCAAATTGGCCTTCTACTCTGGGGCTTCTTTAATGAGGAGATCTCTAGCAGAAAGCTCGCTGCCTCCCAGTAAGTGGTTTCTTAAATTATTCTGGAGGTTGTTAATCCAGAGGATTGGCTGTTGATAGGCAGACTAGCACTCTCTGTCCAATGGCACATATAAAAACACAAGTAAACTTTTCTGCCCAAATACGCTTTTTTTTCTCATCGCAACATCATCAGTAGAATGAATCATTATCTCAGTTGTATGTGAACTAGATGACATGTCAGACCATTCAAATTATGCAATGAAAAACAAGAAAAAAAGAAATCAGTGCTTGTTTTTAATAGATGATGATAGCATTTTAAAGTACCCCCATATACGGTATACCATGTGATCAGAAGAAAATACAAATGAACAAAAAACAAGTTTATAGACACCAATTTAAAAGAGCCCTCGGGTCATCTGACAGTTCATCCTTCCCTTCCTGTCTGATATACTGCATTTCAGACTTTGCCGTTTTAATATATTTTATAAATCAGCTTAGCTGTGCAGTCCCATATGAAGTACAATATGTTCTCTTGCTCAGTTTTTAATTACACATCGCATATTGTTGATTTGGTATGCAGCTCTTGTCACTGAATATTTATTCAATTTGTTTAATGAAAGAAATGATCTGTAATGGTATCCTCAAACAAAGATTAATACTAGCCAAACTGTAATTAGTAGCTCTGTAAAGTGGCTGTTCAGGAGGATGCTCACTGCCACAATATGGAAAAAGCAATTAGTTGAGTTAGATCTCAGTGGGTGGAGTCAAAGAACTTTCCATTACAAATCATATGAAAACCTTTACCAAGGAAACATTTAAGGTCAAGAGAACCCTATGACTCCAAATAAGCAGAAGAGCTGTTTATCTAGGGATGGCAGTGTTGGTCTGTCAGTTGGTCCACCACTTTGGTCCAAACTAATATATCCTAACAACCAGTGGATGGATTGCTATTAAATTTGGTATGATGTGTCCAGAGCCTGAATCCTAATGGTCATTGTTCAGGCTGCAGCTTGTGGTGCTGTTGCATCATATGCATTAAAGCATACTAACAGGTGCTTCTGTTTTTTGTACACCCCATTCATATCAGTGTTGGCAGGGTAAATAACGGAAACACCTCTCTGTATGATGCAATGCAGTTCAACGATTGAACTAAACGCTGCACATAGTAAACATTACACCTGCTAAACATCAGCATGTTAGCGCTGTCATTGTCAGCACCCTAGCATGCTGACATTAGCATTTAGCTCAAAGCAAATCTGTGTCTAAGTATAGCCTCACAGAGCTGTTAGCATAGTTGCAGAGTCTTAGTCTTTTTGAACAGGGGCCTGTTTGCCAGATATAGTCTCCGTGAAATTGTGTACTGTGTAACAGCTTTTCAACCATCTTTGTATCATTTACCATAACCTACATATATTGTCAGGATGCCACCCAGTCCCCAAGAAATGACAGTTATATACAACCAATTTTACAACAGGAAGCATGTTTTGTAGAGAATGCAATTGCAACCATATTTCATTTTCTATTAACATAATGAGGTCATATTGTTAATTTATATATTTGGCAAGTTGCAAATATGATGGTACTGAACACTTCAGTAAAATGTTCACATACAACATGTTTGTTTCCTGAACACTTGGTTAAGGTGAGGAAAAAAATCCTAGTCTGGTCTCTGTGTCTCGTGTACACCAACCATCCACCCCAACCACATTCTGGAGACTCCACTGCCATTAATAAATGCAGCGTGTCATTCATGCATCTATTCAGTCAAATAAATAGATTAAAACAAATTAATATATAGCAGTTGCATCTTATTGAAACTGAGTCTGCAATTGCATTGTCTTATCTAGTAAGTATTTTGCACTTGTTTAGATTTAGTCTAGATTATGCTGGCATAAGACCAAAGCCCAGTAAATGTTTCTTTATGACAAATGGCTGGACTAAGAGCTGGGGTTTATATGATAAGTACCAGCCTTTAGAGATCAATCATGTACTTCACAGCTACAATTTCAACACAGCCAACATGTTGATAGCAAGAGTACTATTTAAACTACTGTATGAAAACTAACTTATAGTTTAATGGTAGATGAGCAGAAAATGTGTTTCGATGATTTTAGAACTAACAGGTGCAAAAAATTGACTTTAACAGCATGAACTCACACCACAGTAGGCCAAAGTAGCATAAGCACGGTTACATGTGGTATATTGGACCATTGAATCCCAATTGATTAAAGGGCTATGAACCATCTGCCACCTTTTGAAGGCTGTACAAAGAGATTGATGATGTTTATCATGTTCCTATAAAACTCCAGAGGTGGCTTCAGAGCCAGCTCATAACTGGCCTGTAAATCGATATCTGTACAACAGACAAGGCAAAGCTGATGGAGGCATGATTTCAGTCCAGCATGTGCACGTGTGTGTGTCTCTGTGTGTACTTGTGCTACGGTCTGAAATTGAAGCATCTGCTACCAAGCACAGCCATTCCAAGTGTGGAAATAGGTTTCAAACAAACCAATAAGTAAGATGAAAATGAACTAGGCCAACTGTAGGAACATTCAAAATAAATAAATAAGGAGATATTCACATGTGGTTTCCAAGTCCAGCAGCCTCATTCTGGTCATAGAAGGTATCAAAAATATGTACAATCATGACAATTTGGGAAGTATTCCTGCAGGATTAAGACTGGCACAAACTTATAGTGCATAAGCATTGGCTGAGTCTGAAGTGAATTTATTTAGAGTAATTCTAATTGCTTACTGAACTGTTCTTACCTCATCAGCACACCATTTATCCCCATTAAATCTGGACCATTTCATGCAGATAAAAGTCCTTTAATTTTACTCACAGTGAATCAGTGTTGATTACTTTAAAACCCTGCGTTGCTTAGATAAGAAACACACCTACTGTCTCACTATCCGTATACTATAAATCTTGCCCTTATCCGTTGCTCTTATCTGTCTTATTTATCAAATCTTTATTTATCTCTATCTCTCGTATTCTTGCTAATTTAGTAATTAATTAAAATTTTGCGGCAGCTACTACTGTGCAAGAAGTATTAGAAAGTGACTACAGACAAAGGACAAAGCAAGGCAGTCCTGTACTGCCAGGCTGCACTTGCATCATTGCCAAAGTTATCTTCAAAAATCTTCAGGGATGCTCTGATTGGAAATTGTTTTGCACACACACTAAATTGTTTGTAATTAAAAGATTGGGTGATACCAAACAGATATCAATTTGGAATTGTTTGTTAGCCTTTTCAACCTATTTCCAAGTTAACAAGTTAATTTGCAATTTAGCAAGAAAGCAGAGTTTCATGTGAATAAATCCTGTGAATATACAATGCTTAGGACTAGAATGATGATGATAATTTTGTGTTGAATTACTGATTTAGGCAAATAAGGTTGGTGTGCTGCATTCTTTGATACAAACAATATGTTCTTTGAAATGTTGCGAGTAAATTGATTAGATCCTTTCCAGACCAAACTGAGGATTTCAGTTTATGAAACTGACCCCTCCTCTGATGGATCAAATCCATCCTTTTGATAAAGAGATTGTATATATAGCATCAGATTTTCTGCCTTTCAAACACAAAGTAGTCTCTTGTAACCTCCACTCTAATCCCTATTTAAACTAAATATCTCTGTACACTGATCAATCAGAGCATGCACAATGATTTTGGTATGCATCACTCTCTAAGAGCTGCTGAGGCCTCATGCTTTATAAATGGTGACCTATCTTTAGTCTGCAAATACAGTCTGAAGTTAACTACAGTGAGATTAAAAGAAATTCACAGAGAGAATATCAAGTAAGTTAAGGTTTCTTCCACTATGCTACATTAACCCAGTCTGTCTGGAAATTTTTATCAAAAAAGGACAATTTTTCATTATTTTCAGAGGTTCTATCTGTTGTTCAAAGATTGCCTTTTACCATCTAATGACCATGTAAAGTAAATTGTTTCTTTTTTCAGAATAACGTGAGCACTGAAGTACAGAGCAGCATGATCAGACGTTGGTATCATGTATAAAAAAAACATAACTCTCTCTACTTCCAGTCTTCAGATGAAACATCAAAGTTGTGAAGCTCTGCAAACTTTTTGAAGTAGTGTGCAGCTGTTTTTTAACTTGGAGTTGATAGCGCCGCACCAATCCAAAGTGACACGGCTCATTTCACTTAAGACAAGTGTATGGATTTAGAGCAGGGCGCCTGGTGTTCCAAAAAGTTTGAGAGTGCACCAGAAAGACAGACCACTATCAAGGATTACGAAGGTGGCGCTGCCCTTGTTCCAGAGCTAATTTTATCAGATGTACTACCATGGTCAGGAAGCATTCTATTTTATTTGCCGGGCAAATGTGCCACCCGTGAGGCAGACAAATGAGTGCAATACACTTTGTGGAGAACAACATCATTGACCCTGTGCTCCCTCACAGCTATAGATTTTCTTCCAATGTGTGCTCTATATCCACGAGGGCACAAACAAGGCCTAACCAATGATTAATTTAAGCCCTTTTGTACCTGTTTAGATATTAATCTATTGGGGCACCTTGCCAAGGTATTTCATATGTCAGAAAATTACCATACTATTTGTGCCTCCCTCCAAAATTGAAACATTATCTATTATTTATAACATCCAGCAATACTCTGTCTTTCCTGTGTGGTTACTGTGCACAAGACAAAAACATTTCTGAACAAAATCTGCTCTCTCCCTGTTTGTGTGCTCCTCCACTATGTCTTTGGAATGGATTTCTGGAAGACAGGAACACCATCAGGTGAAGAAATAAAACTCTGAAGCTACACTGTGTAATATAAAGGCAGCACACAGAGGGGCTGGCTCCAGTAATGGCTCATGCTGACACACACAAGCAGGGGATGGTCACTTAAAAGTTCAGTTCTGTGGCAGTTTACAAAAAATGTTGTTGGGCTGCTTGCTTGCGATGTTGCTCATTGCTGTTCTCATGCTCAATAAAACTGAGAACTGCTACAGAGAAATATAGAATTTTCTGGCCCCACATGCATGCACACTATGCATGTTTAGTACAATATTTACATATCTGAGATATCTGTTCAGAATATATTCAGATATAGCAACATCATTGGTTATGATGGTCATACACAATAAGTAACTCAATGATGCTACCATGGGCTCTGGTCAATTGCACAAACAACCAACCAACCATTTCATTTTTAGATAAGGAACTACTCTAACTTCATACCAGTGTGCACACCTCTTCTCAAACTGAGTGATCTCTCTTTGAAACACAATATACTACGACCTGTGGAATGACTGGACACTGGAGTGCTATGAAATGATTCATTCAGCTTAGAAACAGCTTGATACTGACAGAGTCACATAGGATGAAGTGCATTATGCAGTACAAAGACAGAGGTAACCTTGCTTTGGCCTCACATCACTTTATGAAGAGAGGAAGATATTTACCAAAAGCCTGGCATGCTATGAACTTCTTAATATGTTTTTTTTTTCTCCTTTGTCAGTAGCTCACTGCATGTCAGTGCCTTATCTGACCCCACGCAAATGTTTTTCAACACTTCTTATTCCCAGGTATCGTTTAGTAAATCGTTTATTAAATAAAAATTGCAGCGTTCTGAGAGTCAAATTAGCAGGAATAACAAAGGGACATTACCTGTTTCTATGCAAGCCAGCAACCAGTGCTTTTCTGTCAAGTTTGATCTTTTTTTTTTTTTTTGGCAGCATTAATAATGCTGGCTTGTGACATGTACTAGTCAGTAGGAGAGAGGGAAGCTAAGCTCTGTGACTGAAAAGCCACTTCAACGATGTACGATGCATTTCCTGGATCAAACACCCATGTTAGCAAGCTTTCATTTGTTAAAGACAAAATTAAAATTGTGATGGACTCCACTGCAGCTTGTATTATTTGCCATTAAATATAAATATAAGCTGTATGTAAAGTGTCACAAAATCTATTGTATTGTATATCTCCACATACTGAATCTGCTCTGGACCATAATGCATGTATGACAATACATGACAGTGTGCACTTCCCCATCCCATAATTAAACCTTTATGGCCATGATAGCTTTGACCCCCACAGAAGCCAAGTGTGCCCTCTCCACTTGACGGCTATAAATCTCGTGCAGAGTCAAATGGGTCACTGTCAACAGTCTGGTTTTCATGGTTCTCATTATTCTCAATGCCAACTAAGGGACACTGGACAGTCAGTAGAAGGTTAAATGTCCACAGCCTCAATATTCATGCCATGAAGGCCCAATGCTAAGATTGGACTAGTCCTGTATGAGTTATACTGCTATATTTTTGCAAGACTGAGGAGAGTGGGATTCAGCTGCAGCTACAGAAATACCCTGCAGTTTCATTTTAAATGTATAACACAACGCTGTCTGAGATAAGTGGGCCATGTGTCATAATTATCCCCTCCAGGTGAGTATACCATTAGAGTCATACACATTGGTTTTTGTCCTGAAAGGAACAAATAATAATGACAGAATAATGATATTGAAGTTCAATGCTTAATTTTTTTTCTGTCTCCCAAAAGTCTGGAGTTCCATTAATACTGGACAGATTGGCCTATTTCTCAGATGAAAAGCTAGGTTAAAAGCAGGGCTTGCTTGGTTTTCCTTAAACATTTGTATCATAGCCAAGATGTTTGTTTGATTTAAGCTTGCCTCTTTAAACATGTACAGAAGTGCTGTTTCCTCAGGTGACGTGACAGATGGAAATTGCTAATTACTGCACTTTCATCTCTGATTCTTTACTGTGTGGTTTCAAAAACCACCACAAGCCGCATTCAGAACTTGTCAAACAAGCAAATACATATGCTCATATAGTATGGTGCAGGTGAACAAAGATGACTATTAACCATCTGATGAAAATGATGAGATTTAAATATCACACAAAAAGTTTTACTCATAATTGATGTACTGGTATTTCTAGAGTGATTGTAGACTGATGCTAAAATGATATACTTTTTGAAGGGCAGGGTCACTCTGCATGTCTTGTTATTAAATGATGAATATTTCATTGAATAAGCACAAATAGACAATTCAGTTAATTAAGAAAAAATATATGGTAAAAAAAAAAAAAATTAAAAAAGGTATAGAGACTGTGTGTATAGATGGGAACTGACTGTATCACATTGGGAGTGAATGATATTGATTGGTCAATTAGAAACATTGGAAGCATGGTGCCTCAGTTGTTACCAGGGAAACCTAATACAAAGAATCTATTGGGTTTGGATCTGACAAACTAGCAGAGATGCTCTCCCAAGCACGATGTGAAATGATAGGTTTCTTAAATTGACTGCTGTTGGTGCATTCATGTGCTCATGGGAAGGTATGAAAAATGCCTCAAAGAATTGGCACAAAAAGCTCCAGAACAACTGTAGAACAAGTCAACAGACATAAAAGCACACATGCTGCTCACTGTGATGATCAAAGTAAGAGTAAAAATATAAGGAAGTTTATTTTGATACTGTACTGAAATGAATGAATGCTCAACATGTGCTATCAGCTTGAGCTTTTATCCTGTTGTTCTGTGGACACTAATGCAGGGGGATAAAATAAAATGGCTCATTGACAGTTCAGCTATGTCACTGACAATTTAATCTGGGCCTTCTGACAAATGATTTAAATCACTACATTTCAAGATGGAGCTGTAGCTATTATATTTTTTCACAATATTTCTGGCACTTTTGCAGAGTTACAGAATTGTAGTTGTAAATGAGAATCTTTTTTTTTTCTTTTGTTTCTTCACTCCTCCATCTGCCATCTCAGTGAGATACTAAGTGCTAATTGAATATTGACAATTAAAGGGGCTATATGTAATTTTCCTCTGCCACTGAACATGGCTTCCTGTCAGGAGCAGGTGGTGATGATTGTCACTGCCAAGAGCCTGAGTCACTATCAGACGAGTGATGAGATGGGCCAGAGCTAGCTGGTTAGCATGCTCACTTCATTTCTTCTGGTGAGTAAATTGCTGTTAATGCTAAAGTTAAGCAATAGCAAAAACATATATGTATGTATGTGTTTATATATATATATATATATATAGCTTCTTTAATGTAACGAACATACACTCACACTGATATATGCAAACAGACAGACCCTGATGCATGAGGCCTAGCTATATGTAGGGTGATCACTTAAACTTGGCCTTGAGATTTATTAGACCAATGTAATCGTCAGCATGAGCTTTTTGAGTTGGCTCAAACTACATTTAAATCAAATTAGGAAAACTGTGCCTTGGAATAAAATGACATCAGTACAGTCCACTCGCTGTTTAACATGTCTGCAGACAAGTCAGTATGTGACCTAAAACAAAACAAGTAATATCATTTTTCCCACTTCCACACCTGTCAATTACAATTTGAAAATAAAATTTTCTGCAAATTGTGTTCAGTATCATCTGTCACCTGCTACATCTATTCAGATTCTCCTCTTCCCATGTATTGAGTGAATGAAAAACTCATTTGGAGCAAAGTCAAACATTGGCATGACTGTGCATTTAATGGGTCAAAAAGAGTCCTGATAGAGGTGTCTCTCCTCCTCACACACACACAGAAGTTTTCTTACCTTGTAGATAGTTTTCATTGGTCAGTGATCCTGACAGTGGCTCTGTCTCACATTCTTCAAACTGCTTTTATATGAAGTTTGAACCTCTCTGCTCTCTTCACTTCATTGAGTTGAAGGTTAGCCCCCTGTGCTTGTCAGGTGAGTTAACTTAAGCCACTCACCACTTGGTGGGGCAGTCATGTTACCCTGAATGTCTATGTTCTAATACTGATATTTTTGACAGAATCAGTGAGCTGCCCTCCATGTGCCTCCTAGCTCCTTCGTCTTGGTGAGGTTGACAAATGACCTCTAAATAGTTCTGGGGGAGCATCTGGTATTCTTTTTTTTTATGTGTTTTGAGGGAGTGAAGAATTTTTGTCACTAACTATAAGTATCAGCAATGTCTGCTCTTGTGAAAAGCAGACACTGGCTATGTTTAGAGGCTTTGTTGAAGACCAATGCTGGGAAGGTGAAAATGATAATACAAATGAAGTTACAAGACTATAGAATCTGGGTGTTGTATACCTGATTAAAACAAGCAATTAAAGAGTGTGTCTATCAATAGAGAAAGGATTTCCTTTCCTGAGCAAGGTGAAGCCAACTGAAAAACCTGGAACTGAAACTACTGATTAAAAAATGATGCACACATAATTTGTCATAAAAGAGAAAGCTCTATTGGAAAGAAACAAAGACAGAAAATAAGAAAGGAGCTACTCAGCAGTGTGAACTATTTGATTGAAAAAGATCAGCCTTATATGCATCCCCAGACAAATAGCTGTTGCCCTGCCTTCCCGATTTCATGTTCAACAACATGGTTTGTACGCTTAAAGGAATTTCAGTATATATGCTCAGTGGCAAGCAGAACAAATACTGCACCATGCATCATGTACTGCACATGTGAGGAAAAACAAGCAAATATGTAGATAACTGATATATTTATTTATACTTTTTTCTTTTTCTGTGTAAGTACCGTAATTTCCGGACTATTGAATGCACCTGACTATAGGCCGCACCCACTAAATTTAAAAAGAAAAAAAAAAAAAAAAGTACATATACAGGCCGCACTTGTCTATATGCTGCAGGTGTCTAAATGTTTTTGCAGCATGAAGCTCGTTAGCCCGTAAAAATCTATAAATTAGCCGCATCATTGCTTAAGCCGCAAGTTTCAAAGTGTGTGAAAAAAGTAGCGGCTTATAGTCTGGAAATTACGGTACACAGTCACATGCTGTTCGTGGGTTGCAACAGGGATGAAGCATAAAATAACAAGTAGCTATAATTTTATAATAGACTCATTAACATTTCATGGTGTATATAACCTAAGAAAAAATTGTTTCTGGCATTCCTTTTACTTTTTTTCTTTTTCTTTTCTAGGATTCTGGACATTAAGCACCTTTTTTTATTAAATGCTTGATCAATGTAACCTTTCTGCGTTTTATCACACTGAGGTGAAAAGTGCTTTTTATAGCTTGTCTTTAACCCTCAACTTCACATTTTCTAGCACTTTTTACCGAGAGGTCATTATAGTCTATATCTTCCTTATGGCTCACTGCACTTCAAGCCAGTCATTAGGGTATAGTCTTACCGCCAAGACAGTAAGACTGTGAACAGTAAAGGTTATACAGTAACCTAAATTAATTAGATCCTGTCAGGATTATTATTTAGACCAGGTTACCATCCTCCCACATGCTGAGGAACTACAAAAGGCTAGTCACAATGAAATGCATTAAGACATCTTGGTAGGCAAAAGAAGGATAACAACCAGAGGTGTCGGCATCCAAGTCTTGTCAGATAACATGGCTCGACATGTTTTTCACAGCAAATCGATTATTAGAATAAACATTGTTAGCCATCCATATTAATGGTGAACACAACTAAAATTTTGTCAGACACTTATTTTAAGAAAGCCTCAACCACCTCACCTTTAACTCAGCACTGTGCCAATATTGATTAATCATAATGAGAGGAAAGAGGGCAGACAGAGAAAACAAAGGGCAGTCTGTATATTCTAAAAGGCATTTTTACCCCCAAAAAATACTTAATGGAAACACCATATTGGTTTTCTTTGATAATAAATAAATAAATACATAACAGATGTATCCTTGTAAAGGTATTCCTGTTTGGTTTTACAGCCAGTGATAAAACAGCTTATTACTGGCCCCTACTGTTGTAGTGAATCACATACCTCTATAAAATGTATTCTGTAAAGTCTAGTTCTTACTGATTTGCCCTCTACAAAGGAATCCAAAGACAGGAATCAAAATATGTGGGTCAAACTCAGCACTGACCTCCTCAATTATGCATCATCTTCTCTCTTGAATTGTGTGGAGCTAGTGCTTCAGCTTCTCTCACATACAAAACCCTCAGTGAACAGAGTGAACGTGTAAGTATTGAAAACACACGGTAGAGAGACACATCAGTTTGCAATAACTGCCTTGAAGGCAATGTAGTAACTTCTGCCCCTGCCAATGTAATGCACTAATGAATAATGGAGCAATCTGTACAGTTATGCACAATAATTAAATACAATTTTTGAACACAAAGTGTAATAAAGAGCCATCAGTGCATGAATACACATTATATACTGTACAGTAAATAAACTAATTTTGTGGGCCACAACTGAAGTCAGTCCCTCCCTCATGGTTTGTAAATGAAACTGCTGTTGCAAAAAGTGACTCTGCCACATGTGGTGACATTGTACTGAAGATTTTGTATGTAATCTGACCAAGAGGGTACAAAAATGTAGAAAGAGCCATCTGGTGGAAAGGATGCTACTGAGGTAGCCTACCAGAGAGTCACATTTTTAATCATGGTTAAATAACGTTTGGAAAGCACCCATCCATCAGATCTTTATCAATGCAAATACTAACATTAGGACCAGTGTGTGGGATTTATGGGGATCTGTTGGCAGAAATGGAATATAGGGTAATTTTCATAATCATGTTTTCTTAAGTGTATAATCATCTGTACATATGAATCATTGTGTTTTAGTGAGGGTATCTACATAGGAAGCAGGGATGACCAAGATATGTTGTAACCAATGCATTTTAAGGCATAAGCATAAACTTGTCAGTGCTCACTGGTGGACAAGCTTCTTGGTAAATGGTAAATGGACTGTACTTATAGCCATTTCGAACACTCAAAGCCCTTCACACTACAGATCACATTCACCCATTCGCACACCCATTCACACACTGATGCACACACGCATCGGGGGCGATTTGGGATTCAGTATCTTGCCTAAGGATACTTCGACATGCAGACTGAAGGAGCCGGGAATCGAACCACCAACCTTCTGGTTAGTGGGTCGACCGCATTACCTCCTGAGCCACAGCTGTTCTTAACAACCTCAAACTACTGTACTATAATTACTGTGATAAAATCCAAGCAATAATTGCTGATATCTTGGCCAAGCAAATTAATGAGTCCAGTGACATAAACATATTGAAAATAATGGAATGTTAATGTGCAAGTCGTGGTGGTAGGTGTTCACTGTGAAACTAGAAATGTTGATGTTGTCTTGACCAGTTCATCAAAAACTGATTTAATAGTACATTCAGATGTTTTTTTGTTTTTTTTTTCCCTTTTTGTCTAGAAGTCATTTTGAAACATTTAATGGCAAAATTACATTCTTTTACATGTTTAACTAAACAAACAAAAAAAAATTCTAATGGCTCTGGACTGATGTTACATTTTACTGACAATGAACTTTTAGCAGCTTAAGTAACCACATCAATTAAAACACTACCAAAAAAGCAAAAGCATGTTGTTAGGTGCAGTGACATATTTTCCCTTAGCTGTGGTTAAAAACACATAATGGACAGTGCTGTATTGACTCTGATGATGGCTGCACAGAACAGCTCCACACTGTTTGTAAAGTCTGTACCTGCAGTAATTCCACAACACACACTGTTTTATGTATTTAACAAATTGAACATATTTTCTATACTCAGGTCTAGATGATGTGGTGAAAATGATTTGGGGTTCATACATTTTAACAAAACTATTTCAGAAACTATCTACAACAATCCAAATTGAAGTTTAGCAAGTCTTAAAAGACTGATGAATGAATCTCACTTATAGTTCACAGCTGATGTGTTACATTATGCAATGATTATCCCAAAGAGTTTAATGCTTTTTGAATATACATTTGGTTAGATTTTATAACAGCAGTTATATCAGCAGTGAATTATTATCTGTTTCATGGTTAAGGGTAATGCTGATGGAACAGCCTGAGCTGCTGATTGCTGGGCAGAATCATCAGTTTGTATTAGACTGTGAAACAACTTCCCAGTGTACCTGTCAAAAGAAGTTGTTTATTTGAACAGAGATGATAGTGAGTATCAAGGAGAAAGCTCATAGCTTGTATTATTATGGGACAATATTCTTCCAAAACAGACAGACAGAAAGAAAGAGAGAGAGAGAGAGAGAGAAGTAAAAAAACAAAAACAAAAACAGGCCTGGTAGACCATTTTTGATAAACAAGAAAAGCCATTTGCTAAATTGGCTTTATTGATTTTCCAAAGTTAAATAGTGTATGTCAGAAATGTTTTACAGTAGTTTCTTGGTTTTTCCTCCTGTCGGACCTCCATTTATTATCTAACCAACTGCGCGAGAGAATTTTTCTGGGTGACAAGGTGGCAGCACTCCACAGGTTAGAAAAGTAGCCCTATTTCTAGACAGTTGCACAGTTTCCACATAGAACACTCAGCAGCTGTCACTTTAAAAGACCGTTTACCTTAAAACCAACTAAGTAGAATTATTGTAGATGTGTCTCTCTTTTGTAGCACACCTTAGTCTGAGGCCTGATAACGATTACCTGAGCTCTGCTAAAAGTGTGACTGGTTTAAACTTTGAAATACTTGAAATATTGTACATGATTTGATGTACCACAAAAGCTCAAAAGGTGCCCAACACTCTCCCCTAACAACCACTGTCAATATGCCCTTGACCAAGGACGTGAACTCCCAACTGCTCAGTGGCAGTGGCAATAGAGGACTGAAGCTGCCGAGGGCAGCTCCCAAATGTTAATGCATTTAATTGTGTGAATGTGAAGTGAGGTGTTCTAAAAGTTGTTGTACTGTTGGAAGTTAAAGCATTTTCAGTTGCACTTTCCTTGCATTAAAAAAAAAACACAAGCCAGAACATGGTCCTCTGGTGTCTAACTTTTGAGAATTCATCATATCCATAAGTACTGATTCAGCTGCCCAAGAGTGCATTATAATTGGTGAGGTATTCTATTTTTGTGAAATTTGTTTTATCACAAATACAAATACACTAAATTATGCAAAAGTTAAACACAGACCTAAGTCTTGTTCACTTAAAATATTTAATATTTCATAATTGCACAAATTCAGAACATGAAAATGATTCCCAAATGTGATTAACAGTAGAAAAGGGGGGGATCAGTGTGAAGCAAATCAATTCATTACAGCCAGTGGTTTCAGCCACTTATTTGTCTAATGTGGTATGACATTCTTCCCAGATGACTCCTAGTCAGTTTTATTCATATTAATGAGCACCATCAACTGGCAGACTGAGACGAATTCCCTCCTTCCTTCCTTGTCCTCAAACAGTGAAATCTGGTTGCAATAATAAATCAAGGGCACTTATTGATTTCAGTGTGCCTAGCCAGACCAGCCACACCACCACAACTATGTGCATTAAAATGTGATATCAATCAGAAAGGCAGGGAGCGTGGCGCAAAGTTACACTGGGATGGTGTATTTCCCAAGATGGATGCCTTTGCTTTGAAGACTGTCGCCTCTGTTTAAATGGATGTTGTAGGTTTTAACATATAATAGACATCTGACTGTCAGTCTCTCATCAGTATTTAGAGGCTGATCAAAGTGTATTTTACAAGTTCCATGTTAAGAGAGTGTACTGTCTAGTTTCCAGTATGTCCGTCAACAAAGACAAATGAGACAATTTCATGATTTTTTCATCATCTCTGATTAATACCGAAGGCAGATGGAGGCACCACAAATAAGTTGCTAATGTGAACATAATCACTGTAATGCACTGTCTGGTTTATGATAGACATGTTCATGGGAAGCCTTTCACATTGTGATCAGCTCATAAGCTGAGGCTGGAAGCCAAGTCCCATTTAACGGCCATATTTACTGCATTCTGCTCTTAATTGACTGTAGCTGTTTGGTTTATGTTGAAATTGCTCCGTCAGGATTAGTTAAGTCTCATCACTGCGCTGCCCTTACAGAGGATTTTGAACATAATAGAACAAAAATATTACGTCAGCCCTATCCTTGATTCTAAGTATAGCTCAGCTGCACTATCCTTGAGGCGGCATTGGCCAGGGAACAGAATCAATGGGAGGCACTTTTCTCTGCCATATTCCTCCATTAGGGGGATCTGTTTCGTTAGAGCACCAACGGCTGGGATCCAGGACTTGAGGAGAGGCTGGAGAATTAGGAATGATTTGTCTGGTCATGGGAGGCCGGTACTTTGTGTTGACAGATGGTCGGAGACATCTCATTTCTGAAATGAGGGGGATCTCAAGTGGCACGGACGAAGAACATAGCATACAAGATTTCAAGAGCTGCTTTAATGCTCACCAACAGCGCATCAACTCATGGCAGAACATAAATGTGAAAGCCTGCAGCGATGAGAGTCTCACTGCCAAGGTTCTGCAACAAGTAACACTGCCCTAAAATGGGGGCAAAACTGCAATACTCTAGTGACTCTAGTAAGTAGTTATTTTCTCTGTTTTGGTTTCCACTTTAGCCATGACTCTGATGTGCCCCTGACTTCTCTGACCTGAAAGTTTCTAGTTGTGCTGCAGAAACGTAAAGCTCATGCCTGCTCATGGCAGCAGTGTTCTTAAATAAAAAGTACAACCTTTCTAGGAGAACCTCGATCACCTCTGAGGGGATGCCCTACTTCTTCAGCTTCTGATAGTCACATTCTTAAAACAGAAAGAACTGTGACAGCAAACGAACAAATAACAGCCATTACTAGAGGAAACAAGAGCACATGAGCTCCCCAATGTCCTCCCATAATCACCATGATATATTTAACATAACCATTTATGCTAGGGAGGTCAGTAATTAAGCTAAGTTAGCCATTAATTAACAGATCTCAACATACTTATCTTCACATAGCACATGGGAAATATTAAAATTAACTTCCAGTCTTACAGCCTTAAGGATTGAATTAAATTACTTTTCACTCATTATTTTGCAAATATATTCAGCTCTGTGTTCCAAAGTCTAGCCAGATCCAGGACCAGGTGTTTCTGTGGAATACTGAGTTATCGACAGACAAGGCAGGTTGGGAAATCCCAATCTGTGGAGACACTAGTGTCTGCTATGTTGTAATTTAACTTAAGCACTTTGAACTACAGCCACAGTTCTACTGTAGCAATCTTCATTTATTCAAGGTCAAATGCATCATTGCTCTTTTGCCAGGAAGTACCACACTAATATCAACTCTACAGTGTTTAAAAAGAACAGGCTGCAATGTTCCCTCTAAGCTGCGCGCCTGTGCAATCGCGCACTGCTCCCACTTTCTCCGCGCACAGCAAAACTATGTAGCACATAAAATTACAGTGTGCGACAGCGTGCACGTCTTATGTTGCTCATAGTGGTCCAAGGAATTCTCAGGGAGTTTGTGTGGCTGGATAAAGGAATGAGGATATTGGGTATGGATATGATGTTGGAAGACTGTCCTCCACTGGAACACAATCAGTCAAATCAGTGGACTTAAATGACGTTAAAGCGCACCATTGAGTGTAATCTTGCGATTATACAACTATTACCAACAAAGTAAAATGTGTATGGCGGAGTAATATTTTTTAGTAAGATGTGCTGTCATGCTGATTTGAGCACATTCTAAATGTTTTGCTGACCAATCAGATTGCTTGGTTGGAACTACTTGTTGTATAATGAACATTTTCTAAATATTTGTTTTATTTCTATTGAGGAAAATGTTTCTGTGACATGTATTGCAGTGAAACTGAACGTAAATGTCCACAATAAAGTTTGCATATTCACATTCGTAAAATAAAAAGTTGGGATAAATCCCATTCATTTTATTGCCCAGTCCCGAACAATGAACACACTACACACTTCACTATTTTCTTATTATATCATTAGATTGGTTTTGTTTTTTTGTTTGTTTGTTTTTGTTGTTTTTTTTTTTTTTTTTTGGTTTGTTTCTTAAAATGAGAACCACTTGACCAGAAAGAAAACAATTAATATCCTTCATCACCACACACACACACACACACACACACACACACACATTTTATCTCTCAGCTATTAACACCACCTGGACTAGACTTTAACAGACTTGGTCCTTCTTAGTCTATCCTTATGCCAAAGTCATAACTCAACAGTGTAACTGACATAACAATCACATGTGGTCCTAGCTTTAGGGAATATTTGTGGCTATTTTTCGAGTAAGTGCTGGACTATAACCGAAGAGGTGGATGGATAAGAGGGATGGGAATGTCCTAAAAAGGGGAAGGAGAAAAGTAGGTAGGGGAGTGAAAGTAGTAGAGCGTAAATTGCCTGGTAGAATGTGGCATGAATGGAAGGTGTTGCTGATGAGTATTAATGATATCAGAAAAGTGCAGCCAAACATGCACAGAGAGGGGACAGCAAAGACAGCCTATAATGGATGTGGCTAGCTCTCAGAAGTGGAGGATCTAGTTGGACTGCAGCATGGCGCATAGGTTTCTGGATATTAAAAATTAATGACTATCTCAGTGATTTACGACAACACAAAGATGCTGAAACCCAACCTGTGTGAGATGGATGTCTAGGGAATGCTAGAAGAAGACTGATGCAACCCTGGTGGGGTCTGGTTGCTATGCACCATAGGAACCAGACCCCTATCCTCAGGTATATATCCAGTGGGCCTAGCTGATTGAGTACACTGTGGTACATTCTTGAATCAAAGTCATTTGATGACACTGTGATGATTAGACTGGACAGACATTAAGGACTCTACACAGAGGGTTTGAACTTAAGAGCCTCACTGTGATACATCACCCTTACTTCAATATTGTATCACATTTAACTACTTCACTCAATGCCAGGATGGTAAATAGGTGATAGAAAAGGGCCTTCCACTTTCACTCCACTTTTGCTGAATACTCTGGTGTGTGGTCATTTTGTAGTCTATAATGATGAATGGCATAGATACTCAAATTTGGTGGAAGTGACTAATTTCTTGAATTAGCACATATTATATATGTGATGAATATATCTATTCCTGGTCATGGAAATAAAATATATTTCTATGTGCAATTACTAAGAAAGCTTCTGTGCAACTGCTGTACTTCTGAGCCCACAGGGACCAAACCTTGCAGTAGCTGCACAGGATTAAAAAAACAAAAAAAACAACAAAACAAAACAAAACAAAACAAAAAACAGGAGGGTTGAGGGAACAATAAATTAATAAATAATATGAGGCTGTGTAAGGATTTTAAGGTGGAGGTGGTGTGTTTGCACTTTACACATGGGAAAACATCCAAAGCCCTTACTTCACAAGCAAAGTCATTTATTAAAACTCAACAGACCCATGTTTTTTGTGTAAATATATGGGGCATATATAATAATGATTAAAACATGTATCTGATAATGTTATTAATTGAATAAAGATACACCTTTTTTTCTTCTTGCAGTTAAATTGCCTCATTTTTGGGTAACTGCAAAATAACAACCATTTCCACTTTTCAGTAAGTGAAGAAGTCACTGTGCTTTTTCCTTAGGTTTCTTTGAATTATGTTTTTATTAAGCTGTAGCAAAACTGCCTTGAGCGGGTAGGGAAAATCTGGGCTTGTTTTGTCATGACTGGGTGGCTTTCTGAAAAGTATTGGTTAAAATGATACATCATTGTAAGATCATGAACAAAGAAACTAAGCTCACCGTGTCCATTCCCATTATCCTCCCCTTAGGCCTCCCTTTGCAAGATGCCCTTGTCTGCCCATGAGCCAGATATCATTTTTAGTTGTAACTAACTACCTATCATTGCATTCTGGGTGCACTGCGGTGTTTCAGGTTCAGGGCAATGAGAGACAGGAGCTAGTTGGCTGCAACTTGCAGTCATGAAAAAAAAGGAAAAAAATAAATTGCTGTTGGTTCCTTTATGTAAAGACTGCAGAGAGATCAAGGCAGTGTAGTATGCAACTTTCCTTTTTTTTAGCTAAACACTCAACCCAACTTCAAGTAATTCTGCACAATATAGCTGATGTTTTTGAAAAATCTATTCACTGTTGCAGAGAAGTCATGCCTGTTTGAAACCTAGCACTCTAAACTCTCCAGTCTAGATACACAGACTTGTGGAAGCCTATTCAATGAAAGCAGCAGCTTGCTTTGTTCTGAATTATTCAATGTGGCTTATAGACTCTAAAACCTTCTTTTATTTATTTTTATTTTTTTGTTGTTTTTTAAGTAAAAGAAACCCTGGGTGCAAGCTCTGATTTCAGAGAAAGAATATCACAGTTCTATAGTATTCAAATTCTTCTTATGGCTCACATATTTCTTACTTTAGGCTGAATTCCAAACATTAGTTATAAGCAAATGGGTGTACAGTATGTGGTAAAAGCAAAACACTTATCCTTGCAGTCTTGCTGGGAATGACTGAAAGCCTTGCATATTTAATAGAATTATCTACTGGATAACAGACAGCATCATAGTTCTACACAGCTCTCTGAAAAGGGTATGTCTTTGACTGAATGCTTGTTCTCAAGTCAGAAGAAAACAGAGCACCATGCATAGCACTATCCAATATTTCAAGGAACTGTGTGTAGTAAGTGCTGTGTGAAGACACAATAAAATGAGAGCTGAAAATTATCCCTACCTGCTCATTAGAGGCAAGTACTTCTCATCACTTCTAAATGAGATATGAAAACCACTAGGCTTGGAATTGATAAGACATGAATGAAAGTAACATGCTTTTAAGATTTCAGTGGCCTCAAATATAATGTGTATTCATTTAATATCTTAATCTTAAAATGTTTTTACTGATGCATATTAGAGAGCAAAACACTGTCCCAACATAATCATAATGCTGAAAAATCAAACAAGAAGAATAAGTGCAGAAAACATGTGGGCAGGTGTCAGTTTAGAGCTCTATTTGAAGCACTGAAGGTAGTTATGGTGGAGAAAAAAAAATCTCATTCTGTGTTACATGGAAGTTACAGCATTGTGAAACCAAAATAAATAAATAATAAAAAAACTATTTTTAAAAAAATGGCATCTTGAATGTTTGTATGTTTTCCACCAAAAATCTCTTTGAAACAATCCAATTTTGTTTTTGTCATGTATGACACTTCATCAATTCATGATGCAGTATTCAGATGATTATTACCAAGCCTCTGATTGGCCGATAACTGCTGTGAAGTGTCACAACACTGCGCAATGCTCCATTTAAAAATGTTTTAAGGAAAAAAAAAAAAGGTTAACTCACACTTAGGAATGATAATAATAATAATAATACATTGTTTTTAGCCCAAAATGGCTGTCCTTCAGGTACAGAATTATCTAATGTATCAAATTCAAATGATATTCCAGTAGACTGTTAAAACAGAAACAATGATCCATCAAGGATTCCCAAGAGCCAAAGACGACATCTTCAGATGACTTATAGTTGCTGACCAGCAGTTCAAAACCTAAAAACATCCACTTTACAATGACATAAAATGAAAAAAATCAGAATATTCTCCTACTCTCCTCATATTGGAGAGGGCTGAACCAGAAGTGCTTTTAAAAAAAAAATGCTCAAAGGATTCATCAGTTTTTACAATATTTGACAGATGTTACAGACCCTGAATTTGATGCATCGGCCTGTCCTCAAACATGCCCACTTACTAAAATCAATCAACACAGAACAGGTTGATCACAATCAGAGAAGCGGTGCTACTGCTGCAACAAACTCATATTCTCCCATTTCCTTCTGCAAGAAGTAGTTCTGTTGACACAGCAGAAAATTCAACTCTTCTTCGAGACAGTAAGAATTGACTGCAACTTTAGTTAGACAGGTCTGTCATCAGTTGCCATTTGGCTCTCCACACTCTGGTTTACAAGGCTAAGGCAGAAGCTGTGCAGGTCAGCCACACATCACCTTAGCCATCTCTGCTGCTAATCTGTCTACCTGGGAGAAGGGCCATAGCAAGTCAAATTATTAAGGGCCTGTTAGTGACATATTGACCTGTCCTACAAGACATCAGTGACATAGGCTTTTGTACTACTCCTCATTGAGAGTGAAGGGCTAGCTACATATATGACACTCTTACTGTCATTAAGTCTGAGTAGTAGGTTTTGCTCTCCTTCAGGACAATGGTTACAACAAAAACAAAATAAAGAGATTTTTGTGTAAGTCTGGGTGTCACTCTCCTGAATGCTAGTAGTGGCTTGCTCAGTGGGGAGGAATAAAATACACTGCTGGTGCAAGATGACTGTGGCTACCAAGCAGAGCAGGTCAGTCCCTGCACAATCTATTCATGACTTTAGTGTCAACCTGTCAGTGCAGCAAGGATAAGGAAGGAGAGGTGGTATGATCACTAACCTCTACATGTGGACAGGTCCTATAAGGTTGAAGTGGCTCGACTTGGGTGCCTGAGCACATGCTACCAAACTGTTAGCACCAACATATAGTGTCCTCACCCCATGTACAGTTCCAAACAAAATGATATATCTGAAGGGCCCAGAGACACTGCACACCTCCAGTGTTGCAATAAATACAACTGACCATAATCATGGGTCAGAAGCCAGCAAGGGTTGCTGTCCTTGTTGTTGCACTTGTGACTCTTTTTGGTCGGGGCACCTGCACGGTGGGGGTGAAACTGGGAGAGGATAGTAATGAATTTCAACAGCTGGTGACACCATGTGTCACAGAGGTGTTTGTCTGAAGCCCTCCACAGGTCAACCATAGAGTTAGCAGTGACAAGGACTGCAATATGTAAGAAACCAGGCACTTCCAAATTGGGAGAAAGTTAGGGCAAAAATCTGCAAAATGAACTAAATTAACGAAAAGTCGGGAAAATCAATGCAGCTCTCCAAAATAATCTTCACCTCAAAGCAAATATTTCACCTGAGAATATCTGCACAAACCTTACATTCTTTACATTTATTTAAATAAAAGACCAATTTGTCCTTGATTGGAAGGAATTAAAAGTCCAGGACTAGAAAGTGGAGAATGATCAACAACAAATGAGACTGCTGTGCTTTCTATTGTAAGTTATATTCTTAGATTATTCTATATTCTTAGAAATTACACTTTGCAAGGTGATAATAAAAGCTGCACAGGTATTTCTTTAAGTAATTTTGCACTATCTGTGATGGATGGCGATCTGTCCAGGATGTGTCCCGCCTCTTGCCCGATGTCAGCTGGGACAGGCTCCAGCCCCCCCATGACCCTTAAGGATAAGCACAGATAATGGATGGATGGATGTAATTTGACATTTGACCATCTTACCAGCATTACAATTTAAAGCCATACTAGTACACTGGTGAAAACGTAGGCGCTAAAGTCATGATTGATGCATCAGTCAGGAACTCTGAATATCAGCCGACAATGTTACACTTTTTGTAGCTGCTCACACAGAGCACTGCAATACGCAAAAAACTCACTACAAGTCTCATCTTAAAATGACAAATCACAAAACTAACTATGATGAAGCAAAGATGCATGCCGTCAAGGGAATACTAAAGAGGAAACTACTGCTGTTATGACGAGTGACGCTCTGTGGTGCGGCAGGATTTCATAATTGAGCTATGACCAAGATTTTGTTAATTATACAGGTTTAAGGTATAAGGATAGTGTACATGTATGTTGATTCATTTCATTCAAACAGATTAAGGCTTCGCTCACCTTCCATCCATTGCCCACAAAACCAATAGGGCATTCCACTGATTGTACTGTTGTAGGTACTAACAATAATATTAATAATACTAGTATTGTTGAGATTCTGACAAATTATTTCACTCACCTTACACAACAGCAACACTTAACTGGTATTAATTACCACAAGTCATTTAATGAAATATACTTGACTGCATTCCGCCACCACTGCTTGAGCACCAAGCATGTCAGTTAGGTATGACATTCAACCTCCCACCTTTCATCTCATTAGTGTCAGTTATTTATTACAGGACCACACTGATGCAAATACTGGTAACATTCCAGCCAATTAGACTCAATTATTCACAAAGAATCACAAATGATCAGAGCAAAAATAATATTACTGGCAGATGAAAATTTATTTTTTACACTTCAGTTAGTTTTAAGTTCAGGTTTAAGTTCATGGTCCACATGCACGTGCATGATATATTGGCTTAAAATTGACAGGAACTTTTTGTTCCACTAACATGTGTCATTAGGCAATATATTTTTAATTTCAAAAAAAGACAGTAATAATAATATGGCTACCAAAGCTTTGTTGAAGGATGCTAATTATTCTTCCGCTCACATCTGCTTAAGTTCCTGTTGCCAGTGGCTTTCTTTATGTGAGAATGATACTGCTTTGTGCTGCCCTTGACTGTCTTAATAACACAGCCCTGTAGAAATAAAATAACACCCTAGGAATTTTGCCTGCTACAGGAAATCACTCAGATGCAACAATTGTTCATTAAAAACATATTGCCAGGATCACATCAATGTTGTAGTTTCCCTGGCCTAAAAACATTTAACCCTTCACAGGCCTTTGTGAACTGGCTCAGAGCACCAGGTTTCCACTCCTGATCTGAGATAAAGAAGCTAACCAGGCCGGGCTGGAATGAGACCTGTGTATCATTGTTTCAATCTCTCTTTGTAGGGGAACTGCCATACTGGTGACCAGAAGTAATTTTACCCTCATGAGAATGTTACAAGAGTGGCAATGTGACATACTGTCTTCAAAATAGAAGTAATAGCAATATTATGTATCAGAGCTGTGTTTTTGTGGCAAAATGTCAGTTCCAGACGCAAACACTATAATTTATTTGGAAATACAGGAGTGTGCTGGTGGAAATTAGTTGTTTCAACGCTTGCAATTTCATCCATAAAATGTTCAAATAAAACCACAGACAATATTTTAGCGACTTACAATTTCAGCTAAGAGGTCAACACCACAGCCATACTCCTCTCCAGAGCCTCCTGCCCCTGGCCCACCTCCCTGAGTTCCAGCCTCACCCACTGGCTGCCCTTCCAAGCCTCTGCATCACTGCCACTTGGGTGATGAGAGAGTTTGAGAGGCCCCTCATAGGCGAGGCAGTGGGTCCTCACAGCTTCAGCCTCAGGGTGCTTCGGGCGTGGAGCAGTTAGCTGTCAAATGTGTGGACAATGCTGTCATACACCAGCACCACAGGCCTTATTCCCAGCAGCTGAGATGCAGGATGAGAATGATGTCCTTTGATTTCTCTGGTGCTTTCAACACCATCCAGCCCCTCCTGCTTGGGGAGAAGCTCAAAGCGATGTAGGTGGATAGCATGGTTTCCTGGATTATGGACTGACTAGCACACTGACAAGCAGCTGTTCATCTTCCTCCAAGACAGTGTACTGGATACACTGTGAAGCAGCACAGGGATGCCCAGGGTAACTGTATTGTGAGCTTTGGAGTTCACTCTCTACACCTCTCATTTTAAGATTCAACTCAGGGTCATGGCAACTCCACTAAGTTCTTTGATGACTCTTCTATTGTGGGGTGCATAGGTTAGGGCAAGAAAAGGAGAAAATGAAGCTGCCAAACAAGCCCTGCCAGCTGCTACAGGGAAAACCATACGCAGCTCAACTTCAGCGTGACAACGGAGCAAGAAGTGGATTTCAGCCTGTCAACATCCAGGGTAAGGAGAGTGAAATGGATGGTTTCAGTAGATCCAACAAATTACTTAACAAGTTCTACTAATCAGCGGAGGCCAGCACACATTTGTAATGGCTGAGACAGGATTAACAAACTGGTGAGACAGACCAGCTCTGTTCTCTGAGGCAGCGCAGAGCAGAAGAGAGAAGATGAGGACTAAACTGATTTCCATCTTGGACAGCACTCTCCACGACCTCTACGGTGAGCTGCTGCAACTATAGTGCATGATCACCTTCCACTTCATCTAGCCCAGGTGCAACAGTGAAACTGTTTAGCTGCTGCAATATGTCCTGTCCAAATAAAACCTATTTCAGCCAGCTTGGAGCCAGCTGAACTCTACTGCCCTGTTCTGACAGCTTGAGGTACTGAATGCATACAGACTTGGTAATGTGACTATATTACCAAGTAGTCATTTTCACATTAGTACTACAAATCAACATGTCTGCTCATATTTGTATCATGCTTAAGTAAGCAATCAAGACTATCATTAACATCTGTAACACCATGCAGATATATGTAACTGTTGAGCACATGTTGAAAATCATGGCTTCATGTTCATTGAACCTTTAACCTTACATTGTTTTCATTTCCTAATTGGATGCCTGTAGTGCTTACTGTCTAGTGCTTATTCTTATTTTATTTCCATTTTCCATGTTGTTTATCATTACTTTTGTTGCTGCAGCAACTTCACTCCAGTGATCACGACACTTTTTTTTTTTCCACTTAAATATAATGATTATGTTAATAAATTGTACCCTTCAAACAATTTTCAGAGATATTAAATTCAGCTGATACAAAAAGTCTGTCTGCACATGATAAGAAAGTCTGTGTTTATAGACTGTAAGCCTGTGTTTGTGTGTATGTGTGTGTATGCATTTGTGTGGGTGGAGCGGGGCCCTATCACACATGCTTTTACAGAGACTCTGAATTTCTAGCACCACACCTGGTCTATTCTTGTACTAAATAAATAAATAAATACAAAATAATACCTACAACAAACGCACAATACAGTATATAGACACAGATGAATAGAATATCACAGTGAGACAGAGAAGATAAAAAAAAAACAGTACATATGATAAAGTCACAGTAAAACCCCATTTAGCAACATTAGGTTAAACTGGATATAACTGATACTGAGGTGATTAAGGGTAGGGTGTGATAAGGCCACTGTAAGATCATGGCAGTGACAGGAATATCATGTACACCATAATGGTTGATAATAAATAAATACATTTTAAATAATAATAATAATAATACATAGTGGTTTTTCATACAAGCTTAACTGATTTTTTTTTTAAAGCTGCCAGATGTACACTCTATCCAGTCTTCTAAAACATTTCATTAAGTGTAAAGAAAACAAAACAAGAAAATTAAAAGTCATAATTGCATTTGCATTACATCCTCAAATCAATACAAACAGAACCTCTCCTAATGCTGAATTTCTGTGCACCCTGTGCATCCTCAACAAGACATTAACCAACCGGATCAATAACATTCAAGGGCAATGAGCACGAGAGGCTTAACACCGAGTTGCACGTTATACCATAACTTGCAAATGACACCCAGACAGTATCTGTAGACTAGTTATAACCCATATGGAAAACAAGCATTAGATCGTTTTTGTTTGACCTTTAGTAACTCCTGAATCGTTGCACTTCGTTAGCTGTTTAGACCAACACATGCTGTACACCCGGAGTCAATCCTCAGGGCGCACAAGAGATGATCATGTTAGTCATGTGATAATAAATATACAGTTAAAGACTTACTTTAAGACGGCGCTGTCCCCCTGTCTGACGGTGATGTTGTCCTTTAATACAGAATCCCCGCTTCTGGCTGGAACTCCTGCAGGTACAAGGAATAACAATTTAAGTCCGAGGACGACGAGGCATTTCCCAGGCACCGCCAAATGACCACAAATTCCCATGTTTTTCTGTCACTGCGCAACTTCCAGGAAAACTTGAACCGTCTGATATATCCTTTTTTGCGTCTTGAGCTGCAGACCGCAAATTCCACTCCACAAACAAGATGCAGTACAGTCTACTGGAGCGGCGGTCGACCTGGTTTCGCTCCAAGTAAACAGGCTTGTTATGAAATACTGTCTGTGTCGATAAACGCAGGGGGAAAAAGTGTCTTTCCGCCCGCCAGCCGCTCTAGGAAACTGACTTCGGAGGAGAGGATAGCACCGTGTTTCTCTGAGAAATGCGCACCGTCTCCTCCGCTTCAAACAGTAATCGCCGTGAAATGGATGCTCTCGCAGAGATGCATCAGCCAAGACTCCTTGTATGTTTTTTTTTCTCTCTCTCTCCCTCGATGTTCCCTTTTCTTTTAGTCGCGAACACTCAAAGCTAAAGGCTGAATTCGCTTCAGTATCTTTCTTTTCGTTAAGTAGGCTACAGTTCCTGAAGTGCCCCCTTCTCTCTGTGTGTCCCCCCCCCCCCCCCCTCTCTCACTGTCTTTCTCTCTCTCTCCTGCTCTCGCTCTCCCTCTCTCTTTTAATCGCCACGTAGCATCACTTGCCTGTACCATGTGGACCATATGGTCTGCACTCTGCAGTGTTCTTACTTTCATAGGTGATTACATGGGTCCCAAACCTGGTTCCAGGAACCTCCATTGGGTCCTTAACGGGGTTAACAGGGAACATTGCTATTTAGCAACAAAAACAAAGAATAAAGCACTTTCTGTGACATACCCACATTTAATTGATTCCATCATGGGAGCACTCCTGCATATGACAGGATCATAGATGTTGATTTAGTTTTCAGTGGTGTATGTTTGCACAGCACACAGATGGTCAGATTTATGAACAGAATATTCAGTTCCATACTAATTGGGATCAGATGTAGGGCAGTGGCTCTCAGAGGGGTCAACCACTGGGGTCACGCGGGGGCCCAGAGGTTCCAAAAGACAATGAGGAACTGTTAATTTCACAATAATTAAATTGACTTTCAGAGAATGAATCAAGAATACTATTCCAAGAATAGGTTTCACTCTCATCACGTTTCTCTCAGTGAGTGCTGTACTGTAGCACTGGAAACATTTTTGTTGATGTACTTTTGAATGTTTTAAGATAGAAGTCTGGAGGACAAAATCTCTTCAAATGGGACTCCTGTGTGTATTTTTATTTTATTTATTTTTTAGCAACCATGACATGAAACAGGTCAAGAAACCCCCTGGCAGTGAATTGATTTGCAGGGATAGATATAGGGATAGAATGACACAGACCTATGAAAGAGAAAAAGAGCTCCTCATAATGAAACATCTTTCACCCAAGGTCTGTGGGAAAATCTGCATTTATCCAGGCATCCTTAACATCACCTGAGGTACAAACAAGGCTGGCTTATGAACCTGGTAAAGCAGGTAGCTGCTCTAGAAAAAAAAAGGAATATATCAAAATCTAGTTTCACATCCTTAATTTTTTGAGTCTCATGTTTACATTACAACACAGCAAACCTGGGCCCAAGTTGTATTCCAGAATAGGAAAACTGTAGATATTGCACATTTTGGAGATGAATGGGTGGTGCCATGGGTACACCTCCATGCTGTTACCCTCACATTATCATCCTCAACTCAGTGCCCCATAAAGTAGAAAGTAACTCGATCACCCAGTATGTACTCAGCAGCCCACTGTGGCACATTTTACCTGGTGAGTCAAGCAAAGAATTGACCTATAGATCAGCGTGTCCATTACCTGAGAGGTGTGACATGCTGTTGTCTGAAATGAACTTCACTCAAAAAAAAGGAAAAAGAAAAAAACATTTTCCCAAGTGAAAAACAGCAAAAATTACATGAAATAGTTCATTTAAATGAAATGTAGTCCCATTGACCTCTGTCTGCAAAGACCTGTATTGATGTCTTTAATTAAAAGCTGCATAACCATCTTGTAGACTTGAAAAAGGCTGTCGCTGTGCTAAGTTCTTGTAAAAATTAAATATCTGTTACTATTTCTAACCCTTTATAAAGGCTGCTGTGAGTTCCTGGGCCTTACTTTTATAAAGTGTCTTCTTTTTTACACACCATGCATGTGGATTATGGGTAATTTATTCTGAAATTTTCAGTTCATGTGTTTGATAATTAGGTTGAGGAGAAAAGGTAACTTTTAGGGAAGTGCTGGAGTTAATGAGAGGCCAAACTTCACCAAATCGCATTCACTTTGTTTACTAATGTGCTCCTGTGCTGTTTCTCCCCATCCATATCTGTATGCATAGAGGGGACACTGGCCACTCGGGATGAGAGTGGCACTTCGCTGCACATCTAACAGCAGCACTCAGAATTACTATGACAGCTTTTGAGTCTCATGAGAAGACTGAACAAGATAATTTCTTTACCTTAACATCAATTTGGCACGCTGTTAAGATATTTGATTGGAGGCAACAAATGACAACACACTGATAGCTTTGGATGCCATCACTGGGGAAAGATACAAGTGACACATGGCATTGTTCTTGTCTGGTAGCAAATGTTTGTACAAGTGTGACAGTATTGATGGCTTGTATTCACAGGCTACAGCTTGCATTCTGTTGTGTGTTTATCAGTCTTCTCTCACTTACAATTGACTTTACAATAAAAGCCTTTGTCTTTAAGATAAAGTACACTGCACGATACAGTGACAAAAAGACAATTATATCTTTTAGCAGGTGTGAGGCTCTCTCCAGATTTTTATTGCCCACTTTCTGGTAGTTGCAACAGTAGAGCACAAAAGGTTCAGCACAATGGAAGTGGACCTTGAGGTAACATTAAAAAGAAATAATATTATCTACACTGTTCTGTGTGTATGTCTTGTTTCTTCTGTTTCCAGCATTTTAAGGTGGCAGCTAAACACCATAATACCCCTGATTCAAATTCCAAGAAGTTAGGCAAAAGCCTGAGTTACACATGTCGACACTTCTTGTAACATATGGGAAGCCCGTCACATTTACCAAACTGTTGTTCAGTTTATTTGTAGGTTGTTACTGTGGAATTATGATGATGTCTTTGTGCTGGAGAAATTGGGCAAAGATAAGACTTAATTAAAATTATATCTGCCTGGGATGCAACATGAGTCCTGACTACATGCACGTCTTAATGGTTTTTAAATTAAAACCCCTCCCTGACCTCAGCAAAATCTAAGATATGTGGTCTTAATTAGATTCAAGGGTACAAGGAGGGGGCGGAGAGTGGGCTGAGGCATTTGTTCACAGAACACCCCCTCGTCACTTAGGGCTGTAACATTTGGTCATGATGTCATTTTAATGCCTTGGTGGCTTCTGCTATCACTGTTCTACAAGGATAAAGAGGGTTTAATAACAACACCATCAAGGGAAATAGGAAAGAGTCACAGGTATATGCAGTGTTTTCAGCAACCACCTCTACACAGTGGTATTTTGAGAATAAAATAAGATCACAATCCATTTCAATCCATGTCGTGTGCATTATGTTTTTGACCCTCATTGTTCTATCTTACAGCAGGTCAGGTACATCCGATGACCTTGCCATAGCACCACCTCGAGCGAGGGTGCCAAGCATGCAGAAATGACAAATTAGAATGGCATTGTTTGTTGCACAGCCCGCATGAATCATTCTTGATGTATCACACAAACACGGACAGAGGGAGAGGAAAAGAAAAAAAACTAAACTATGCGGCCTAGATCAACTAGCCATGCTCTAAAATATAGGTTGGTGCTATTGATTTTAACATGCTCAAATGAACAAAGCCATTTCACTTATATCAACGTCTTTTTGATTGGTTGCAGCCGTATACAGCCCAGCTCTTCCTGACAGATTGTGATTCTCATTTATTTCACTTATACATGCAATGACATTCACATAATTTCCTGCTGCGACGCATTAACACCAGACCCTGGGTGGTTTATTCAAACAATCCATGCTAATCTTTATTCATATCATGCAAGGATGGGCAGAGCTAGCAGACAATGGACCGGCCTGTGACCAAAGCAAGCTAATACCCAAGCAAAAACATGGGTAGACTGAATAAAGACCGCTCACTCAGTGGACTCAGTCATCTGCAGAGGCTCAGATTCTATTGGCACACAAACACTAATGTTACGCAACTTAACTATGAGAGGCTGAGGTCACTTCAGTGAAGTTTAGTGAAGTGTTTCATGAAAAACTTATTTGGCAGTATTTAGAATCACACACATTATGTTCTTTTGTCTTAGCCAATGGTTAAATATATTATAATATTATATTAAATTATATTTGTTAAAGGGGTGTTCTTAAAAGGTGATGTGTAAGAATTGTGTAAGGTTTGATTATGTAACTAGCAGGCTGTTTTCTTTGGTTGTTGTTGTTAGACTGATAATGATTTAGTCACACCCAGTCTGCCCAGTCAGAGACAGGGAAGATGTAGAGGTGGTGTGAGTGGAGAACAGGCCACAAGAATATTGCCAAGAGAGAATGGCTGCTGTACAGGTTTATAGGCCACTTGCAGTTATTCTCATGTTGAACTGTTGAATGGCAGACTAGATGTTAGAGTGACTCACTATCACCTCATGAGGTTCACAGTGGTATTACAAGGCAGGATGAGCTAGTTAGCATGCTAACTTTGGGCATAACTGTTATTTCACATTGTGTTGATAATTACATCTATTAAGTTAAGGTTTTGTTTGGGTTAGGTATATTTTTTGTTAAAGATCCAGACATCTGATTACTAAAGTTCTTCATCTGGTTAAAATATATAGATTGAAAAGTGCACTTTAAAAATGTGGCCTAAAACTGATTAAAAAATGCGTTTTGAAAGGTTCTGTCAACTACAGTGCTGACAGGTGAGCAAAGGGGATATGATGCCATTAAATGCAATGAAACATTTGGGGTGAAATAAGTACATAAAATATATAACAGGTCTAGTTTATAGACATTTTAATATGGAAAAGTTACGCATTATACTTCTAAAACTAACCATAATATTTTTGTTCTTAATCTTGTGTTATTCCTCATTTAAATAAAATCAAATCAAAATGAGGGACAATTACCTGTGTGTGTGTGTGTGTGTGTGTGTGTGTGTGTGTGTGTGTGTATTTTTTATTTAGTCATTTTTTAAATTTTGTTATCAGTAAGTCATCCCTTAAATATTCCTCAAATCTCCCAGTGACCACTTCTATGAACTTGTCTGATTTCTTACAGACTTTATGGTTTCTTCAGTGAAATTTGGAGGAGCAGAATCTCTAATCCATTAAAAATAAATAAATAACTACTTTGTTATTTAAATTCAACTGCATAAAATACAGGACTGACTGGGTTTTCTCTTTGACAACCGACTGATTCTGTTTCTGTTGTCTAGAGGAAAGTGTTCTCTCTCTCACGCCCTTTTTTTTCCTAAATACAATAGGAACTTGATTCAGGTCTGCTTTATGCTTGTAGGAGCTTAAGTGCCCCTGGCATGGAGAGGTGCACATGATTCCAACTTTGATCTCAGATAACTACATCTGCCTCAGTCTTGACTTATCAGACAGCTTTAATCAGACGCCTTAGCTGCAGTCACAGCATGTGGAAAAAAAGACTGTTTATGTCTTCAGTCAGGCTTTAAAGTGTAAGGTTGGTCTTTCTTTGCTCTCAAGGTGTTCTGCAGGTTTTTGTCACATCTGATCCAATCCCAGCCCTTCTCAGTTCTCTCCCTGCTAATGCCGTGTGATGTGTTGCAAAGTCAGTCAATGTATGCATGATGTGAGGGCATGAATTATTTAAGAAGCTGGTACCTTTAAATGATTTGAATGTTCAGACATCCTGTGTTATCAATAGGTGTAGTATTCTACTCCCAGCAGGCATGTGTTCAGCAGATATGCTGATACACTATCAGAGGATCCTCCACTGACCTCTGCATGACTTTCTTTGGTGCATCTGTCAGAATTAGAAGTACGCACACACATAAATTGATATGGAAAAATGTTAGTCAGTAACTGCATGTTCAATTTTTTTTTCTTCTGTCAATATTCCAGCCATTTTCAGCAACCGTATTGACGACAAGTAATGAACATAAAAACTGCTTGAAGGTCAAAGCTTCAAACTCCTCCTGCATTAAGGTACCCAGCTTATATGAGAGCCTAGAAAGTGTGAAAGGCATCAATAAAAACTCAGTGTGTGTGTGTTTGTGTGTGTGTGCAACCATACAAGCATAATGACACTTGCAGTGTAAAAGAGACTGAATTTTAACATTTTATGTTTACTTTAATTACTTTATTTATAGACTATATAAATAAAGACTATCTCTATCTCTCTGTCTATCTCTATCTGTTTCTCTAATTATTACATTTAAAATTTATTCCAGTGTCAGTAAACACAAAACAAAAATAACTGTTGTACTTTATGTGGCCCACATCCTCCAAGGTAGAATCAAATCTGGGATTGTTGCTCTGTAAATGGTTTGGATAATGACAGCTTTGGCATTTAAATGGTTACCGCGGGGGGGGGCTTTTTCTAATAAGGTTTTGGAGCATGTTAGGACAATGAGATAAGACTAATGAGGAGCGAAATGATCTGGTAGTATTTAGTTATGTTTACAACAAAGACACGCTCACAACACCATCACCAGTAAACAATTACTACCTCTTCCTTTAACAAACAGAAGTAACTTTTATCTATTTATTTATTTATTTTTAATCCAATATTATGGGTCATATACACAAAGTTTCATTAGTAAGAAGTCACTTTGGTGACTGTATTTATCAACATAGTCCCATTGTAATTCTCAGACACAGAGACTGTGGTTATCTAGGACAAAGTCAACACAGTTGTCATTTCAGCTCTAATGTCAGTTTCATCAACATTAAATTGTTCATTTGTATGTATGCAAATATAACAGTCTTTAACCCTAAGGTTATAAACAATTTAGATGGTGACAATAACAGTGTCCAATCTGAAGTGAGAGGAGCGGCTCCTAGTAATGCTTATTTAGGCAGAAACTGTCATCCCAGAGATGGATTCTGCTCACTTCAAGGTGAATGCATCTGACTGAGCAATTTCCATTCAAATATTAGTCAAATGGAACTAATACCTTGGGAAAGAATGAATCAACAACTCAGATCATATTTGACACTGACATATGGATGGCGGTTTGGGAAAGCTGGGAATTTTGAGGGAGGTGTGGAGGTTTTAAAGAGAGGTTCATCCAATCATCATCCAATTTCTACATCAGCAGGAGTCAATCATAAAGTGATACCAATGATGATTTATTTATTCCATAAAGGTAGAATGTGCCAACAGACTATGAGTATATATATATATATATATATATATATATATGATGTTTGTTCAAAAAAAGCTGTGAGAAACCAAATAATAAAAAAAAAAAAGTTGAATGTTGCAGAGAGAAGTGTTTTCTTCTTGTGTTCAGCTGGTGTCCTTGGTAGCCACAAGCAACTTAACTATGGTAGACCTCTGCATATTCAAAATGTTAATGTTGGCCCTCATTTGCAATGCACACTTGCCTGAGATATATTACTTTTAAAGTACTGCCAGTGGTAATGATGTTTCACATTTAGCATACATGTAAATTAGAGTTTTGTCACAAAATTGCAGGAAAAAAGCTATTGTACTCTATGTTCACAATGTACCCAGTTCAATTCCAGTTCAACATTTTTGTTGTCATATCACTCTCTTTTCTCCCTCACCATCTCCTGTGTGCATTTCTAGTGTGACCTATTTAATAAAGGCAACATGCCAGAAAAAAAACATCTTTAGAAACAAAAACAGTGTGCAGAAGATGATGTACGTTTTGCAAAGATATGTAGAAAGAAAAAAAAAAATTGCAGCCAACGCTGTTAGAGTACAAGGCTGCTCAGTGTTGTTATTGATTTATCTTCTAAAACACAGTCCAGATAGCATCTTGATGTCAGTCTGGGAGAACTGAACACAGTAAGGGAAACTTAGATATCAAGTACCTAAAAGAGTCACCTCGACCTTAAAACTATTTCACCTCTTACTGAATGGCAGATTAACAGCCAATTTACAAATTTACATCAAACATGCAGACAGCTCAGTCAGTGTAGATCAGTTTTGTTAGCTCACTTTTTGTTCATTTATTTTCTTAGTGCCACAAACCATCACCACCACCATCTTCCATCTATCTATATCATATGCTGTGGTATGTCTGTGTTCTCAAACTAATGTGACTTGTTTCCTCTTGCTAAGCACAAAAAGGTTCTAAAAAATAAAAATGCAATGACATTAAAAGACACAAACATATGAAAACATGTATTTTGCAAATGATGCTCAGTAAAGCTATAAAATATATTAAAACTTAATATATACATAAGAGCTCAACAGAAGCTTGAATTATAGAGAGAAGGGAGAAGAAACTGAGACTGCTGCTCATTTCCCATTTGCAGTCTTTAGTTAACATTCCGCATCACCATTCCACAATCTTTCCTGTATGTTTGTTCTTGTATTATTAACTTTTTCCCCATGTTTATAACACAGTAAGGCAATTCAAGTTGCATTTATACTGACTTGTGCTATTCAGCTTGACCTTGAACTACAAATAGCTATGCGCATTCTACTGTGTTCAAATACATGCCAATGGTCAAGGCATTGCATGCCAAATTCACACAGGACCTTGGATCAACCCAACAGCAGCTCTGTTTGCATGTGTGTGTGTGTGTGTGTGTGTGTGTCGCAGTCATGATGATAAAAATATTGGCTGTGAATATCTCCAGGGAGGGTGTGCATTGTCACCAAGTCCTACATTTAGATGTTACTTTACTGTTAAATATGAAACGCATGGTGTTACAATCTTGCCCTTAATATACACACACACACACACAGACATACATATATGTGTGTCTGTGTGTGTGTGTGTATATATATATATATATATATAATACATAACAACAACATATATATATATATATATATAATATATATATATATAATATACATATATATATATATATATATAGAGAGAGAGAGAGAGAGAGAGAGATTGTATATATCTATGTATATATTAGTGTTTTCAACACTAATAGTGATGTTAATAACCCTGTATAGCCCTTTTTAGTCAGACATGCTTACATGAGTCATCTCTCTCTGGGTCTCCCTGTCATACCAATTCCTTTCCAACTGCAAGTTCAGTTAGTAAGGACTCCTCCAACCTAATCCACCATATACAGTAGGCTGCATATCCCTACCCTCGAAAAAACCTCATGAGCATATCAGCAGCTGGACCTTGGTCATCTTTGTAACAATAATGCAGTGAAGGTTGTGGAACAGTTTTGGTTCAGTTAAGTTTAGGCATTAAAACTATGTGGTTACATTCAGGAAAAGATCAAAGTTTGGGTTAAAATATGTACTTCCTCGAGGGTAGACTTTTTTGTAATAATAAACATGGTTACGGTTGTGAAACATTGAATAATGAGAAAATGCTTCACAAAAATGTTTCACAGAACAAAAAACAAGTAAACACACAATGGTCTCCAGTTTCAAAATCATGTGTTTTGTTGACCCATCCATCCACTACAACATCCTCACAATATTTTTAATCTTCGTGAAATGTCACCTGATGTCCCTTGCTGCTCTCACAATTACTGTGGCTGCTAGAGGTTGCCTAACATTAAAATGTAAATATAGGTTGCTGTACAGACATGGAGAGACAATCTCAGAGTGGTAGTATTTGGTTCCTACATTTATGATTGTGCTTTCAACGATAAACTCACTTACAACAATTAAACACATTATGCCATTACACTGAAATTTAGACTTTATCCAAGAAGTGAGATCATATTCTTGCTTTTTACCAATTTCCTTATTTAATTAGCTTAACTTAATAAAAGGTGATTGCTTTCCTGCATGTGTCACAACAACTCCAGCAAACGGCTCATCGGGGCATTTTGTTCAGCCAGGGCTGTTTTCTTTGGCCAACCAATATCTGTGCTCACTGTATAAAAGTCTGGAGGGCACAATTACAACTGGCAATGGAAAGGAAAATGTTGGCATTGAGAAGAAAAATGAGGTATAATCTCAGTCATTTTTCTTATCTGTGGAAGTCCAAGAAGCCTGAGCGGGTACAGTATTTCCCCAGATAAAAGCCCAAACGATATTCCACTCACACAAACAGCGACGCACAAGTACATAACAGTCTTTACTATCTGCACTTGCTATCCCTATAGGATTGTTTTGAATTGAAGAAAGCCAAAGCATTTCCCTTCAGGTGGATTTGGCCCACAGTAAAAATTACACATTCTTATTGTGATTATTTTCCATATTATGTCATCATCTTCATTCCTTCTCTCAAGGTAGGAAAAAGTACTCATAGATAAGACAGTGCAGGTCCAGTGATTGAAGACATTTCCAACAGCATGACTCGATTAATTCCACACACTAGATCTTAATTAACTCAGTATAACCATACAGATGATTTGTGTGCCGATGGGATTTGGTCAATGGGGATGATTGCTTGAAGTAGATATGCTCATTCAATATTCATTATCTCCCTGTCCCATTTTCTCACGGGGCAGAGCAGGTCCTTCCCAGGATCAAGATAGCTTCCTTATGTCTTCAAATGCATAAAGAGTTTGATTTGAAGCCTTCATGTTAAATTAATTCTATCAAAAGGGTGAACTATTTTAAAAATTAATAATTCGTGAAATGTTTTCTCCCAGTTGATTTAGCCACATTAAACTAGTTTTAACCTTCCCAGTGAATCAAGCAATAAACACATTCAACCATTTATTTAACATGGTGAAAATTGCTTTTGAAAGCTTCTTCTTTCCTGTATCTCACACGTCTGAATTCAGGGCCAGTGTGTTTGCACCAAATGGTATTACAGAGCAAAGAATGCAATGTGGCACCTTCCATTTTCAGTATGTCTGTAACAAAGATGAGTGAAAAGTCTCGAAGGAAGGATTTATTATCCTTATCAAAAGCCACAGAGAAGACAAATATAAACCATTCTTCTGCTCTTGGCCCTTTAGCACAAAGCCTTGGGGAGTGGCATAAAGACAGCTAAACTGTGGTATTTAAAAGTGTGTTGAAGGGGAACGCCACAGTGTTGCACAAACCTATAATAATATGATCAGGAGCACAGCATAATAGGCTCTTCTCCAAACCTATTATTGTTTCCATCATATCTGTACTGACAAACTCTGTGGTGGAACACTGTGGCCCTAAATACTGCTCTCATCTGCTCTGTGTGCACTGCCTTGCTTTCATTATTCTACTTGCTTGCAGGGTTAAATGGCGCTCTGAACCAGAACAAACATGGAAACTGAAAATCATGTGAGCATATACATATACAACTTCTAGATTATATATACAGTGTTTATGAGTTATCATCAGATTCTTCAGAATAATAATTAAAAAAAATCCAGGATGCACAGTGTCAAAAGTTTTCTATCAAAATGACTTTGACTCCTTTGTCACTCATGTCACTGTGGAAGTGTAGAATGCTTCTTTCATAGGACACAGACAAGGACTGTTCCAAAATATACAGTGCTGGTAAATCTGGTGCTATGACTTTATATTGATAATACAAGAAGTGCCAAAATGTACCATGATAATTATCAAGACTTGTTAGTGCTATTCCAAAACACATGTAAGGCTTCCTCATAGTTAAGAAGGACTGTGTGTCATTAAACATGGTTTTGAATCAAACTCATATTAATCAATAAATGAATCTTTCACTGCTCTCAGCTGGTTTATGTAAATATGTTCATCTTTAACAAAATAGTTTAGATAAACCAACTAAAAGGATTTGCTGTACTGAACTTTTAACCTGCAAATAACACAACTGCACATATCAATGATGGTCAGAATTTATTTATTGCCTCTGGTACGCTAATTAACAAGACTAAGAATTTATAGCCTGTGAGCCATGAATATCTATAACCAAACTTAGTGCAAATTCATCTAGATGTCGATATTTTACCGAGGAGTTGAACATTTTTATAATTGTCTGATGACGTGGTCTGTGAAGCAGATGAATAAAGTTATCAAAAAAAATATTTGGGCAAATCCAGGTTGGCTGAATATGCAATCCACTGCACATCATTCATATATATCCTGTATAATGAACAGCCATGGAGGGAACTCTATGAGGCTTTATGTGGGGTGGGGGAATGAATCAATCTTCTGGGGACTATAAACGTCTTTACCGAATTTCATGGAAATCCATCCAATAATTGTAGAGATATTTCTGTCTGGAGTGCTGAACAAACAGACAAACAGAATGGCATCACCATCACTTGAGCCTCACTGCCAGCTTTGCTAAAAATACATTTCCCCACTGGGAATATAATATAAAGTAAATGTATAAGAAATAGAAGCCTTTCTGGCAATAGATATGAGACTGGTGTATGTTATGATAAAATATAAAGAATTTTCTCATTTCTCTTTCTGTATGCCTTATTGAGTGTCAAATCAAGCAAGGTTTCCTGTTGTAGCTTAGTTAAACGTGTTGCAGGAGGAGTTGTGCATCCACCCAAAGAATCCGCTGAGTTGCATTGCTCACCTCTCTGAGTAATGACCATATGTAACACTTTGTTACAGGAATGTCAGTAAAATATTGAGGCAGTTTGGGTAAACTGATTGAAAAGGCAGTGTGAACTCATCTAGGGCTTTTTGAAAGGGTTAGATAGCTCTCCAAATACAACTTGATGGATGACCATGTGGTTGGCTGTCAGTACTACTTGCTTTAACAGCCACAGTGTGCTATGATTTGAGGTTATAACACTGACTTCAAATATTGTTATGATGCCGCCTAGTGATACTTCATATGGTTTTGAAATGTCAGCAGCTCTGTGTTTAAAAATATCTTGACTGTATGTGAAGATTTCTGAGATACACATCCAGTGAATTTACATGAAAAAGAGTGAAAGTTCTTCAGCTAAGTTGGAACTCTCTCACATTATCACACCCATAACTACAAGTCTGCTCAAATCTCTGTAGTAGGAGGCTCTTACAGTATTTCAGCTAGAACCAAAACATTTTCACTAAATACTGTACTTCAATGTGATAATTGCCTGGTAGGTACTGACGTGCTGTTTGAACTAGACAAACAAGCTTTTCTAAAGAACATTTTGGCAAAGACAGGTGCACTGAGGATGCAGTCAGGTGGACTTTTTAAGGCAAACTTTGAGAGAGACACTACAGATGACAGCCTGTGCAATAACTGAAGACTTTCATCTGCATAAACGACCACCTCAAAAGATCACAGTCCTTTGGCAATGATATCCCTTGCTTTGATTACTTACTTTTTTTTTTTTAATAAAGAATCAAATAAATGAATGGTGTGAGATCACAAAACTGACTTTGCAGTGACTTTTTTCTTGTCTCTCACTTTTTGATACAGATACCTTGCTATCTTTCTTTTCTAAATGTTCATCTTCTGTCCCCTCGTGTCACTTATTCCAACTCCTTCCTGGAAATTAACAATTTTGCAAGACCAGTTTACAGTGATTTCTATGTAGCATCCACAACGTGATCAGTAAGTATTTAATCAAGTCCACAGTCTCTCCCATTTTCACTGTGTTGTTAAAAAATAACTAATTCACTAATTCAATAACTAATTCATATCCTTTTCCTGTTAGAAATCACTGGTATGTCAGAGTAATTTCTAGAAGACAGGATTGCAAGTCAGTGTGTGTTTTTGCACTTCAACAGACCAAAAGTGCTAAGTCTTGTGAAAGTATTTTGCAAATCATTTTGTGTCATTTTCAGTTTTTGGAATCTCCCAGTTAAACTCTCATGTGTATCCTACAAATGCTTAAGCTTACCAACTAAATGATTCAGAATCATGACGTAGTTCATTCATTTCAGTGTATTAGACATATTCAATAAAAATTCCATAGGTAAAACTGATCATTTCATTACAGGTTGTAGCTGCTGGTTGTGAATATTATTAAGGCTGCTAATAATTGTTAGTTATTTATAAATTTAGCTTGTTAAGAATAGTGAAAGCTGAGCCTGACAGATTAGCTAAGAATAAAAAGGATTTTAGATTTAATTAGCAGATTTGATACTGGATTCAGACTTTCTTCTTCCAGCTGTTTTCAACTACTACTACTGCTGAGGCCATTGTTTTATCCCCACTGCAGCAACAAATTTAAAGTCTCTGCTGTTTTTTATTGAAAGATGGTTTGGGAAAAAGAATGGGAAGTAAAGTGAGTCTCTTACTTAAGACGTACGACGTACTACAACTCTTCAGATATAATTTCATAAACATATATTTCTTTGTCAGCTGAGAGACACAGAGTCCTTGACAATACGTCTTTTGACATGAGAGCAAGGAGCCACCAGTCATAAATAAGTGAGGTCACCAATGATCTAAGTCCAGCCGCTGGCAGCTGGGATATTTGCTTCCTTTGTCCATAAATATCCCAATCCTCCTTCATTCAACAAGAGTCGCTCAAGTCAGCAGATGATGAATATCTGGCCTAACCCTGAAACGACTGAACTGGCCATAATGACTAATGTCACAGCAGGAAGAAATTGTAGAGCCACAATCCTTCACTGTTGTTTGCCTCACCCTGATGACCCTCCCCTAAATTTTACTACAGTGGCCAGTTATGACTGGTGGCCTTTTTGTCATTCAACATTTATAGATTTCACAAAATTTTGTACATTTTTTCTTTTTTTAAGCTTGATAACTTACAGTAAATTAGCAAGCAAAGCCCAAGTAAAGCCCTTGGAGTTTCATTCTCAGAACAACACTCTTTATTATGTACATTCTGTGCTCTTTTTTGCTGTCTCATCTCTTAATTTATACCCCTGACATATCCAGGCCACAATATGCCAGACTTTAAATTTACAAACACTTTCAGCCTGCAAAACGGCTCCAGGACAAGAGGTAAAAGCCTGCTCAACATTAATGGAATATGTAGAATGAGAATAGGGAAAAAAAGAAGGATGTTGTCTTTGCAATATTATTCATTAAAATACACATTTAATTGGGTGCTGCTGCATATCATTTGGCAAAAATAAATGTTTTAAATTTAAATCACAATCTGAATCACCTGCAATTAATTCATCATGTTTCAGATGAGTAAGTACAGAGAACAGGCTGTCAGGAATAGTTGTCAAATTAGCCCTCATTGACATTAATTGGATGCACTACAAATAGTGCAGTTGTAATGTTTTCCTTTCTTCCCCAGTATTTTTGCAGAAGGATATAAAGGTGTAAGTTAATTTCATGTACATAGATAAGCCATTGATATAAAGAGTCCAGTGGAACATTTCAATTTAATTAGAAACAGTGGAGCTGCTTACCAAGACAGTGAGATAAAAGAAAACACTGTTTCCTAATGGTCATTTATATGCATTGTGAATCTTTTACCCCTCTCATCTCATAACTCTTAAACATTGTTTGATCTTCAAATGGAATCTTTTACTATCAGTGATGGATTAAGTGCTGCCTATTAACAGGAGTCGCTGATAGGTTCACACAACCTTCATTAGGACAAAATGAAAAGCAAGTACCTCTGAAAAAAGCCTCAAGACTGAATAAAGGATGCTGAACTTCCAACAGTGATGTGGCTGGTGTATCACCAATGCCTCCCTTGGCAAATGCACTGGAGCTTGCTCAGATAAGCAGCTGTCATTTGAAATGCTGCTATCTTCTGACAGTTTGTAGAGCTCAGCGAAAATAGGGAGTGATGCTGGCGTTCTTAAAGAGGACGGATTTTCTGTCTCTTATCAACAACTGGACAAACTGACAAGTTGCCCATGTAAAAAAGCTAGGGGTCAGAGTCAATCAAGCTCAGTCTTTTGCAACAGACCACTCAAGCATGTTGTCATTTGATTTACTGTAATAGGTGCTTATAGATCGACATCCATTCCTCTGGCAAATCCAGAACAACATGCTTCTAATGCAGGATTTTGAATTTTGAGGTAGCTCTGTCCACATTAAGTGTCTATGTATGATAAGATCACTCTAACTCACTTTAATAACAACAGTCTGAGTCCCTGCAGGAATATATGTATTTTGATCAGGGACAGACAATATTGAAACTGAAAGTAAATGGCATTTCCAAGCTCTTAAAATGGAGCATTTTTCACGCCTGTTATTATTGACCACACCCACAAATTGCTATTACCAATGCCAGGAAAAAAGGTCCTAATGAACAATAGCATGACCTGATTTTGGTAATGTGGACTGCATAAACAGTGGCAGGGCAGATGGAATGGGACTGAGTGCGATGACCTGTCAAGCTTCCCATTTGACCTCTGTCTTTAGGGTCACCACAGAGATTACACAGATCACTCAGTTCCCTGTATAGTCATGATTTTTTAACACATGCACAGCAAAACAATGACCATATCTGAACAACCACTGGTAAATCTGGACAACGCTACAGTTTTCATCCTTCAAAGTGACATAAAATGTCACATCAAAGCCTGTGTGTACAGTTTTGACTGCTATGTGACTGATCAGGTATTTTTCCCCAGGCTCAGTCTCAAAGAGCAGTTGTTCAGCATTGAGTGAACAAAAGGCTCAAAGGATACAAAAAAACAACACCAAAAAAACAACAACAACAACACCAACAACAACAAAAAACATTTCATTCTCTACCATTTTGAAATTGATTCTCACCAGGAAACCGAGACAGCTTAAGTCTCAGACACACTTTCCCCCCAAAGTAATCATGGATTTTTAAAAGGTTAGAGTTTTGTCTTGCAAACATTAACTTTGATGCAATATATTTATGAACAACAGCCAAAAGTTGAGGCAGTCACACAATCCTGTAGTAGATATGGAAGTGTTGGTGTTCAGAGGTATTCTATGAGGATTCAAATTTGTGCTCTTAGACAAAATGGCTGAAAGAGCAGTAAATAATTAGTCTTGTAATGTGTGATAGACAGCTTCTCCCTGTCTTCACTAAACCATAATTTGAGCAACGCTTGGACCAAAAACTCATGATTATTGAGAAGCCAGTGTTAAACGTGAAAGTATCAGAGGGTCTATCACATGCAGAAATTCACAGGCTTAATAGAGCTGAGACTCTGGCACATGTGGTGACAGTGAATTCACACTGAACCATGCGTGCCACCTATTAAATCAGCTTGGGATAGTTGGAATAATTGGAATGGTTCTACTTCTAGATTCATTCCTCTCATATTGTTTGTATGGTGTAGCATTTAGATGGTATAGAGTAGCACTTTCTAAGATGTGCTATGATTTTGTTGTCATTTAATCTGTTATAAGATTAAAGACACCAAAATATTGCATCTCTAATTTTCCTTCCAGAATTCCTACAGTCTGGGCCATTTAGGCATAGGTGGACTAGGCAACCACTCACACTTTACACTACAGGTCACATTCACCCAGTCATACAGTGCTTGCTTTACAAATTAAATACTCAAACATACACCCGTTCACTCACCGATGTTCAGTATGCAGACTGAAAGGAGCCGGGGATCAAACACATTGACCCTTTGGTTAGTAGGCAACGGCAACCCACCCTACCTCACACTGCCATGGCCACCCTCCAGCTGGCAAGTAACACTAGAGCATCTAGCTAGTGTTATTAGCCAGTTGTTAAGAACTAAACTCAGATACCTAATCGATCAGTGCACACATTACATTAAAAACCAAACAAATACACCCAGTGTTTAATATGACCAAAGAGTCTAAATTGTGCAGTTAGACAATAAAATAAATAGATAGAATGATAAACAATCATCTACAACCTTAGGTAACAAGTAATGTAAGCTACCCAAAGTTAATCTGCACGCTTGAGATGAAGGTCAATCCTGGTTAATACAAAAAGTATATCTGGATAAAACCAAATGATTCCACTGGGAAAAGCAGCAGTGAAAACTACTCCGCTGTCCCACAGAATGTAGATGTAGAACCTGCAGACAGCAATTATTTTGTTTCTATTTCAGCAAAATTTTGCAGGTTCTCTACAGTGCAGCTGATTTCAAATGATGAATGATCAGGCTTCTTGTCCCATATCACAGCTGACTTATAATGCACTTAATTCAATACCTTTACAGGGACACTAGTGTGCATGTAAAGGTACTAAACTACAGATTATTTGTTGCTGATGTCATGTTACAGAACAAAGGTATTATGAAGTCAAATAATGTTTACTTGAATTAAAATGTCATTCAGGTATTACAATTAGTTTTAAATAGTTCACTCAGCTACAAATGTACACAGTCACATATATATCATGTCCTCGTACATGACCTCAGTGATTACTCTCAACTGACCACTTACTAATATGGAGTTGGAAATAAATTGGAATCAAAGCAAAGCAAATTGTAACTGCAAATCCTGCTACATTTGACCATATGAGAAACACTGACGTTAAGCAGATAAATAGAAAAATATGATTGCATTCATCATGCTGATATTAGTCTAATTGCATGGCACTGGAGAAGGAAATTAAACCCTACACCTATTTCTATGCCCCATTTGTCACAGAGTGAATGGCACTTAGAGGTTTAGCCAGTGCTGATAAATTATTGCTGTTAAGGTGTAAAACTGCAATGCTCTATCATTTTGGTGAAGTCTGATGAAGGTATGGAAGGTGCAAATGTTGTAGAAGCAACATGGCATTTGGAAGAAAAGAAAGAACAGAAAGAAAGCAAAAGCAAAAGCAAAAGCAAAAGCAAAAGCAAAAGCAAAAACAAAAACAAAAGCAAAAGCAAAAACAAATGAAAAGGCAGGCCAATCCTGAAATGGAGCCTGAGATGTCTCTGGTGGAATGACCTTGGCTAATACAGCCAAGGCTAAACTGGTTGCCAAAGATTCTGTCTGATCCAATCAGCATCTCGTTCAGAATCAAGGACTTGCATTTTTTAGTTTCTCCCAGTTCAGAGTAATGCCATTCGCTTTGTGAGCTACAGTACAGGCTAAGAGAATTGAGACTCATCTAGGGTGAATCCCTTATGAAAGCCATATTTGTGTCCTTGACAGTGAAAATGAAAAGATTCAATATAGATCTGTTTATTCCATCCCTTAAGTACAGCAGTGTCTTTGATCTTCCATATGCACACATTCACAGGCAGCATTGTGAGATACAGCAAAAGACAAATTGGACCACACTTTTCATAAAGTGGATAGCTCCTCAGAGAAAATTGCAGTGATCAAGTTCTCGGGGAGAAGACAGGACAAAAGCTTTATATATCCTGCTTTGCATCTGCATGTGTGTTATTTATTTTTTTTTTTGAATTATTAATCCAAAATTATCTTTATATTTTATGCAATATATATATATTGCATAAACTGTATGTCCAGGTCTAGCACTGACCTTTATCTCAATTAGAAGGGAATTAACTGAAAAGAAATGACTGCTGTCATTCCTGCCATTAACAACTTATTGATGTAAGTGCCATCAAAATGTCAAGAAGAGGGAAAATAAGAAAAAAAAAACAAAAACAAAACATAATGTGGGGTTGAACAAAATTTTATATATATATATATATATATATATATATATATATATAGACCACCTTTTTTTCCCACTGGTAGTCCATTTTAGTATTTCTATTTGGCATGTGTGGTGCATTGATGCAGACTTATGTTTGTGTTTGTGTACATCCTTTGCTCCAATACATCAGAACAGAAGTGAAACAAAAATAGCTTTATAAAACAGGAGATGGTGCTGGTTACTGATAAGGAAAGGTTTAGTGGTATGGTGGTATTTTTATAGGCCATCATTCCTCAACAGAGCCGCTATTTTGTTTCACTCTAAATTACAGTTTTATCGCTGAAGCTCTTGATGAAGCTAAAATGAAGAATATTTCATTTGTGAAGTAGCACCTGCAGTCTTATTTAGGCTATTACCCAAATAAACTACATCCCAGGGAACCACATTAGAGGTGTCAGCTCTTGAATGTCATTTGCCGCAGACCTGCATAAAAGAAAAATCAATTTGTTATGCAACCTGGCATAGTATCATTGCATAGGTTGATATGGGGGTGGCTGTAACCTAGAGGTAAGAAAAGGAGGCTTGAGAATGAAAGGTCAATACACTACAAACAGTACTGCAGCTGGTGGTTCATTTCACTATTCATTTCTTCATTGTTCATCATTTAGTGTCTAGCATGTCATAATATAATAAGCTACACAGATTAGCAGAGGTCTTAAATTTGCCTATTTCATCATATTTTCATCATATCTGTTTAACAGCTCTATGAAATAGAAATGTTAAAGCCAAAACCAGCACTTGAAAACATGCTAATACTTGATAATTGAACTTGATAAATGCCATTGACAGTGTATTCATTAACATGACAACAAAACACCTACTCTTAATCTGCCTCACCTCAAAGTAGCATTCAGTCTTGTGGAACCTTCATTGATGATTTACAGTTTTAAAGTTAACATCATCATAACATTTAACAAAAACAAACTCTAAAATATAATATCACATTATTGCAGATGTAGGCTGTATTTGTTTGATTTTAAAATTCAGACTTGAGTGAATGTTGCCAATCAAGATCATGTCATGTGCCTATGGGCTTAAATTTTGTTCAACCCCACATGATGTTTTTTTTTTTTTTCTCATTTTCCCTCTTCTTGACATTTTGATGGCACTTACATCAATAAGTTGTTAATGGCAGGAATGACAGCAGTCATTTCTTTTCAGTTAATTCCCTTCTAATTGAGATAAAGGTCAGTGCTAGACCTGGACATACAGTAGGACCAATGCTGTTGAGTAAAGTGAAACTTCTCTTTACTGATACTAGCAGAAGTGCATATTTGTGTTATTGCATGATCAATAACTGTTTAGCTGTTTCCAGTTTATCATATGTTTCAAACTGGTTTTATCTACACAGGAAACAAACAATTTGCCATGTTAATACATTTTCTTGTGAGTTATCACATTTACTTATCATTACAAGTCTTAGGTTACTAGTTCATAACAGGGCAGCAAACTGTAACACTTAATTTTTACAAATACTTGAATTGCACTAACTTTACCAAAAATTGTCACCAAATTTAATTAAAATTAGAGACTATCTTCCAGTGGGATCACAGCAGCCATAATGCCTGACAATATGTGATGTTCTGACCCATGAGTACTCAGTAGTTATTACTACATAATTATACAAATACTCAATAAACACTCACACCCATATGATGATACACACACACACAGATAGATAGAGAGAGAGAGAGAGAGCAAGAGAGAGACACACAGGGTGAAAATCATACCAGCCCCACTGTCACAGGTAGTAATGAATTTGTGCAAAGCTTTGTGGCGTCTAGGGTGCTACCCTCGACGAACATCATTAAGCTATTTGTTTAATCTACATGTAGAGTATGCAGTATCTCCACAGGATATTATATAATAACATATTCTAGGTCCTTTAAAAGGTTGAAAATCAAACACAATCCATCATACTCCTCTCAGCTTTCAGTGTTAATCAGAGAGGGAGACCAAGCATGAATTCAAAGCTAGGCCGCTTGCCTGTTTAGCTTTTTGATCACTCTGGAATAACTACTCTTCAGTAACTACTGTACTCCATCGGCCAACATCAGCTTGTTTTCATAGACCCATCATATATTGTTTGATACAATTTGCATTTCTCTCAAAGCAGATTTGTTTCCTTTAGTCTCCAGGTGACACATGCCACCTTATCTCTACATTTGGTGATTGACAGTAGAAAGCAACTTAACTGAACTTTATTTCAGTGTATGTCTAAAGCACTATGATTTCTATACATGCAAAATATATTTAATTTCAACCTTGCATTTTATTTAGCCCTGTGATAGGCTGGTGATCTGCCCAGGGTGTGCCTCTCGCCCAGTGTCAACTTGATTGGCTCCAACCCCACCCGCCAGCCCATGACTGTTAAAAGGATAACCAGTATAACTTATTGATGCATGGACGGATGGATTTTATTTAACTAAACACTCTTCCCCTTTGCCTCTAATCCTCACATCCTATGTATTTGATTAGGAAATTGAATGAATTAAACAATTCCAAAAATAGAGAATGACTGTTAACTAATCTGCCATACAAATAATACAAACAATGCACAGTTAAATGACCAAATTCAACATAATAAGGCAAGATCAACACAGTGATTGTGTGTATACACACATATATATATATATATATATATATATATATATATATATATATGGAAGAAACTGTAGCTCTGTGTGTCTCTGTATCTTTCTTGAAATCCTCCGAACTGTTCCATTCTGGCCTCAACATCTGAGTGTCTTGTGCAAATACTGTGTTTTTCCCAAAGCAGGGACCAATTTCTAGTTGGAGAAACATCATATTTTTCACTAAGGCATGGGCAGAAGTGAATATTACATTGTCTATGTGTTTTCTCTTCTTCATCCATGAATCATTTACAGCAATGTTCAGGGGATTTTTTTTTTTTTAAATATATAAAAATATATGAGTTTAACTGCATTTGGTAAAAGAAGTCAGGAGCAGGCTGCTGTGTTATTGTGTAACCAAGACTTGATAGTCAGCTGATATATTGCAGCTTTTTTATTATTCATTTTTTGGAAAAAGTTATCAGATTCACATATGTGGTTCGGTGATGTTTATGACATGATATTGTTTTTGACATATCATGTAAAAGCCAACCATTTGACCAAGATCAACACAATCACTGTGTTGATCTTGCCTTATTATGTTGAATTGTTGGTCATTTAAACTGGGCATTGGTTTTACTGGATGCTGCCAATTAATTCAACTGTGTTTAATTAGATCCCATAAGATCTATATCACCATTTAGATCAGAGGAGCCACTCTATTGAGCTAGCCTTATAATCATGATACAGCAGTGTTGGATCTCTACCACACTGTTTAATTTTCAGATAGAAGGAATGGACACCAAGATAAATGTAGTCAATGTGCACTCCCAGAAAGCAGGCTTACTGGTGGTTCCTAAAGTTTCCAAGAGTAGAATGGGAGACACAGCCTTTAGCTAAGAGACTCCTCTACTGTTGAACCTATAATGCACTGAACTCCTTTCTCCCTCTCTCCTTCTCCATCTGTACCTATTCATATCCCATAAATGTATGTCACTAACTTAACATCATCTTCCTCCTGTAGTTTTGTGTTTTCTCATCTTGATCCTCTCTCAACAATAACTGACAGACTGACAGAAAGTACACAGTAGCATGTTTTAAATAGGAAATGTGTTTTATAACTTCCATCTGTCTCTTTTCATGTTTTAATTTCATGTTTTTGAAACACATTGTATTGCATTTTCTATGTAGGTCTGATAACTTGATACTACTAGAGCTAAAAAAGTGGGGAAAAATACACATAACAGCACTTTACCACCTCTTTGGCTTTAAACACAGCAACACAGTCTAATTAGCTTTTGTTATTTTTGGTTAATGATTGATAAATAATGAAGATGATACATGTCTGGATGTTGTGCAGTGCCTCCAAAAATGTGTGGGAGCTAACTTTTTGCTAATGAAGAAGGTGGTGAATGTGACAGTGCTCTGAACTACAGCTGCATGAGCTCCCTATTACAATGCAGAGGAGGCAGCCAGGAAGAAGGTCAAGAGGGCACACATGCTGCCTGCTGTTGTCATATTTCACTTGAATCTATCTTTATAATTTCCGAGATCGGGTCTGGTAGCACTTAAGGTTTTATTATAGTCGGTGTGTGGTTGGCAAACATAGGTGTTAGCTAGGTACGGGGAATAATGAACACACACACACACACACAAACACATAGCTCTGTCAGCAGGAAGCCCACATAAATCTTAACCAACACCAATGCTCAAACTGAAACTTCCCTATGCTCGCCGATTCTAATCTCTTATATAAAAATTACTGACTTCGATCACCACCCTATTTGTTTGCTTAGGTTGTGTGTTTGTGTGTGTGTCTGTGGATTTGCACCATTAAATGGGTTCTTGTCTTTTTTAATTCAGATCACAGATGAGATCTTGTAGAATTTTGTTTAAAGACACCACCTCCTTGTACAGCATTTTAGGGGTGCTTCCACACGAAACCAGTTTGGTTTGGTTTAAAAGGACTCTGATGTATTTTCAGATTTAGTTTGGCTGGTTTAGACTGTCAGTCAAACTCTGGCGCAGACGGAACAACCAGACTGAGACTGGGCTGAAAAAGAGGGTCACAGTCTGCTCCAAAGTTAACTGGTGCAATTCATTTGTGTTATGGAAGCAAATGGACCACGCACAGGAATTTAGGACTTTATGATGGTAAATATGGTAAAACTGCCAAATTATAGTGAAATGGACTGAAGGTATAATGTTGTATTCACCCAAAAAACATTAGGACACAACAAATCTGTGAATATGTGGTGCAATTTGGGATTCAGTGTTTTGCACAAGGACATGTAAACATGTGGGCATGAGAGGTTGAGGTTTCTACCTGTTTCTACCTGTTATTATCCATACATGAGGTTGAAATGCAGTCTGGACCAATAATTATCATAATCATGTAACTTTTCATGAGCTCCTTGTGATGGTAGAGAAGATAAGTAAACACACCAGGTTCTGATATGTTCTTCATGACCTGAGGCCTGTACTACGAAGCCAGGTTACTGGCTTATCATGGTAACTTCAGGAATAACTTGACAACATCAGGTGTAACTTCCCATTTAACCTGTAATACAAAAGGTGGATAGGTTTTACCCGGGGTCTGCTGGCATGGTAATTTACACTGCATCTCTAAACTGCTCCGAGCAGTTTATGTTCGTGGTTAACTCAGTGTTACCAGTGTTACTTCTACCTAAGCTCCGCCGCACAGGTGGAACAACCAATCGATACAACGAAAAAAAACAAACAAAAAAAAAACAAAACAAAACAAGACAGCCCTTAATGCTTGTGTCTCCAATGGTCAAAGGAAAATAATGCTTGGATTACAAGCGTTTTTTAAAAATGTCATCTTAAGACAAAAAGCAATAAGGAATGGTAATGGTAAAGTGGTTATGGTACAAGAGGCCAATGTGGCAATTCTATGCAAGATTACTCCTCATTACCATGTTGTACCTCCCAAGAGTCAGTTGTGCTGTCACACACAATGTTGGCAGTCATAAACTGTCATGACACTTAATTTAGTTCCATGAACAATTTCTTGGCGCGTTATTGACATGAAAGTCACGGTTTTTTTTTTTTTTTTTTGAAGAGCTGCCAAATCTGTGTGGATGTGCTACCTACCTCCAAACTGGATTTCTACCCATAGGAAAAAGCTGCCATGGGGCAAAGGGAAAACCCCTGCCATATGGCAGAAATTTGAGCTGTTGATGTAGAACTATTGAGGATGAACTTGGAGAGTATAGCACCATGAGAGGGCTCCTTTGAAGGACGGCTTTCTGTTATATTAGGTTGGGGAAATTGGAAAGCACTTGACAGATCCCCTTGATCTCCACTGACTTTCATCAAAGGTTCTGAACTGCATTGGAAGATAGCATGAGTGTAGACTTTGGTGCTAAATTAGTTATGGCCTAAGAACACAGAGAGCCTTCTTGCCATTTAAAGCTACACTTGTTCAGAAGACTACCAAGATTGCTAGAAAAATAGCATTGTACTGATGGGTAGATGTACTCAGATCATTTGGTAACCATAGGATGCAAAATGGTAGCAATTATACCTAACAGTATAACATTTAGGCATGGATGTGCAGAGTCCTTTGTATAGAAATTAACTTTAAAACAAATGAAGCATACTGACTGATGTGATTTGATTCACTTTTACAATTTAAATACAGTTGTGGGTAAGACATTGATTGTATAAAGTTGTCATTGTGAATCATAATCCTGAACTTGTGCCAAGGCAAATACATTTTTTCCTAACAATCACCCAGCATGAACCCATGAATATTTGTCTACAAGCAGAAAATTACACAGGGGCAATCAAGGGCCCTGCTAAGGTGGAAAACGAAAGTTGTACACATAGTGCAGCTTTGTTGGGTCTCATTTTCATCCTAATCAGACCATTGATTTGCCCTTCAGCTGTAATCATTATCTTAGCTGTGTGTGTATATATATATATATATATATATATATTTTTTTTTTTTTTTTTAAATTTAAATCAACAATGCTTAATATTTTGTGTCCACCTATATAACATATTATAACAAACTATAATGTAGTTGTAAAAATATGGGAACACTTAAGTGTTAATTGTAAATTGTTTGTTATAAAATAGTTTATAATGAATGACAATTACAAGATATTTCATCATATAAAGACATTTATACATTACATTATATCCATCCATCCATCCATCCATCCATACTGCTTATCTGTTAAGGGTCGCGGAGGGGCTGGAGCCTATCCCAGCTGTCATTGGGTGAGAAGCAGGGGACACCCTGTACAGATCACCAGTCCATCGCAGGGCCAACATATACAGACAAACAACCATTCACACTCACATTCACACGCAATTTAGAGTTATCAATTAACCTAACCTGCATTTCTTTGGACAGTGGGAGGAAGCCGGAGTACCTGGACAAAACCCACGCAGGCACAGGGAGAACATGCAAACTCCACACAGAAAAGCCCCAGGGCCTGAATCAGGGCTCCAACCCAGAACCCTCTTGCTGTGAGGTGACAGTGCTAACCACTGTACCACCATGCCACCCAAGACATTTATATATTATCTTATAAATATATGTATACTGGTAAGTATTTACAATTTGTGTGCATGTACAGCACATTTAAGCTATTCATATATAATTAAGCATGGATTAACTGTTCACACACCAGCCATGAATGCAATCTCATTAATGAATACTTAAAAATGACCTAATATCTGCTTACAATAAGTATCATAAACAAGCTATTAACTATTTATACATTGCTTATTAATTTTAAAAAGGTGGGTTGGGGGAGGGGTGACTTATAAAAGTAATGTGAAACACTAAAAAGCAACTATTTCAAAAGCCCAGACTTAAACTTTTTTTGAAACCGCACTGATGACAGTGTTTACTGTTACCTTTGTCAGGATGATGAAACACAATAAAAAGACCTCACTGGTAGTCTTAGCCCAGCCAAGTCTCCTAGATATAGTTTATATATACAATGTAACTGCAACAGCAAATTTATTTAGTAGGAAACATAGTCACTCGCTTGAATTATGTTCAGAGGTAGATACCAGGAGATGGATGGAGTGGGTGAGGGGTGTATAAAGCACAACTGTTACACCAGAGACCAGGATTCACATCCACAGCCCTGTCTGTGGTTTAGGCAACAGAAGCACTTTACTTAAGGTCAGAGAAAGCTGGTGGTTTTGATTTAATATTAATAAACACACTGTGTCAAAAGTTGCTGTGAACCTTCTCTGCATTATGTGTGGTGAGTGTCTAAACAGAATCATGAAAAAGTTTAATAATGCTGAATTCACTACAAGTGGAACTATACTGATCTGATATTTTGATGGAAAACAAATATGTTGTCTGTGAGCATTTTACTAATTTATTCAGTATCAACACATTTGCAACTTCCCAAATACATAAATAAACATTTCCTCAGTGCATTTATGGAGAACATAATCCAGTCAATAATCCAGCAATTTTGTCAGTGTATTCTGTCTCTTCATGTAATGCCAGCCTGACTCCATGATGTTGAGATCAGGGCTTTGTGGGGGCCAGACCATCTGTGGCAGGATTCCTTGTTCTTCTTGTCTCTGAAGATAGTTCCTTGTGACAACTGTGTGTATGGACTTATTGTCCAGCTGCAGATTGAATGCAGGACTGATCAGACACCTTCCTGATGGGACTGATGATGGATAAGAATCTAAACATCTCAAGTGCCTGAAACTTCTCATACCCTTTTCCTCTCATCTTCCTTAAGCAAATGTGTCCATGCAACAGTCCAGCTGGTTTCAGAATATAGACAGTAACTGTGGGCAGCCAAACCTATTTGAATCACAGTTAGTGGGTGGAACCAAAGTCAAAGAGAGGGCTCACACACTGAATCAGCAGGACAGCCTGTGAGGCCTTTAGAATGTGAGTAATAGTTCTGACACCTACATAGTCTGATATCTCTTTCAGAGAGCAACTGCAGCCATCAAAACAATAAACACTGACACACACCCATCATTTATTCAGCTGGGAAACCTGATAAACCCATATGGGCTGTTATGAGGGACACTGAAGACTCATGCCACCTTGTTAAAGGTCATTAAAGATGTCAAATAACAGTGTTGCAGTCAACACTTACTCAGTGTCAGTGTGATGTCACCCAGCTCAGTATGTAGCTAGACGGAGAAGTTCATGCATGAGTGCAAGTAATAAAATTTAAGGCTGATCTCTTGCTGTGTCATTTTTATTTATTTATTCATTTTTTTTGTTTGGATTATATGTCCCATTTTTCCCATTTCTTTTTTAACAGCTTTTGTTGTTCCTGTTTGTCTTATAATGTCTGCCTAAGGCTGTATTCACACAACATCCTAAGGCTAAAAGGAGCTGCTAACTGGGTGAGTTAGGAAAACAATCCTAAAAATAAGCATATATAATAAGCAGTTTAAGTTTAAGTTTAAGTTTTTGGTCTAAAAGTAATTCACAAAGCATTTTATCACTAAAACTAGATCCTAAGCCTGAGAGAAGTTAGAGGTGTAGAGGACTTCTAAGTTACTAAGACCTGCTCATGATTAGTGAGCTGCTGCTGCTTGGTTGTGTGAGTGTTTTAGTAAAATACATTGATAATGAACTTTTAAAAGCACAAGCTACACTATAAAAACACTCTCAGCTGTCTGCCAGAATTAGTCAAAAATGTGCTTTGGACCCCACTGTTTTTGACAGTTCATCAAGTGTATGTTAAATTATCACTGTAGCGACATCACGCCTGGCATCTGTGATCAAGCTAAAGAGTTCATAATAGAGAGGAGGATATGCATCAGGGGCTGCACTTCAAATTATGACCTTAACCCTACTCTCCTGCTTTCCCATCATTTAAAGATAAGAAGCAGATAAAGAACTTCTCCAAAACCAGACCATCCATTAGCGCACTGAGGAGTATACAACCAAATCAAAGGTCAAATGGCCAGCTCAGAAGATTAACTGTAAGCACTATTGAGTGCAATATTGAGTGCTGGAATTTGGAATCAACTCAACAAGACTTTGTCTCTGTATTTGGGCATTTGACTGTTACTTTATCAAGGAAAGTAACATGGGAGAAAAAAAAAAAAAAAAAAAAAAAACTGTGTAGATTGGACTGTCAGAAACCTGCAGACCACAAATAGTGGCCCCCTCCTTTTGTTTATCTTTTTTTTTCAAGGCACTAACCAAATACCTGCCCATAAATAATTCCACATTACAAGCTCATCTAGGGAGCCAACATCTCCTGAGATTCCTGTGAACCATCACCAGGAAACCATATGGAGGCTTCGGGAGCAGTCCACCCAATGATGAGTGCTTTGATTCTCTAAATCATATGTATGCATGTTTGCTACACCACTAGCTGCAATAAATGCATAAACAATTCTTTGGCCTTTGCCATATTAAAATGGTGCCATACAGAGGTGGAATTATTCCATTGATGAATAAAGTTTTGTTCCTCAGCATGTTCTTGTATATTGGTGGATATTTTATTTTATTTTAACTGGTGCTGACTAGTAAGCTGGTGAGGAAGTCCATTTATGAAACATGATGTCATCTCTAGCAATGGGGTCAAGTGACTTTCTTAGGGTGAAACTCTTAGTTTGAGACTTAAAGTGCAATTTAGGAGGACTCCTATCAGTCAGATACAATTCTGTATCTGTTGTCTGTATCTCTATCTATTGTAAATGTCTATGAAAAAAGGCTAGCTGCATGACGACATTACAAGTCACTGGTTTTTAAACAGGAGAAAGAAAGCAAAAAGCAAAAATGTGGACCGTCAACTCTGACTGATCACTTTCCTCTGGGTCTCTACACTGGGTTCTCTAATTCCATTTATCAAATCTTTGCGGTCAATTAGTTCTTCAGGCTGACTTTCCAGGTGAAAGTCAGATAAGCGTGAGTGATCACAATCACAAATGCTCCCTGACCAATGGTTGACTGCATTTATTATAACAACTTACAACAAAGCTAAAAGGACACCTTTCTCACAACACACACATGCATCTTGCCAGAAACATAGGTCCATCTCAGGCTACCCTGTTCACACAAACTACCAGACCACTAATTTTGTGGGCTAACCCTACTAGTAATAGATCATATTGGATTTGAATTATAAAAATATGTCTCGAAGAGTACATACACATAATTAAAATGTGTTTTCTACATTGGTATTTATGCAATAATACTATATTATCACACTATAATTATGCCTGGTTTGTGTTGTGAAATTGAGCCTATAGGTATAGTCCACTGTAATTGTAAATAAAATGTAAAAAAAAAAAAAAAAACATTTATCTCTGTGGTAATTAGGTCAACATTGTTTGTAAGTGATCAGGTCAGTTTTTGTTTGTGTTGGGATATAATGCAGATCCCATCCTGAGCACAGTGGGCAGTACCTGCTCTTCATTTTTCATCTCTACCACCTTATCTCTTTATTTTTCTCTCAGTCTCCTTGTCTTTTCTCATATCTCTTCCCTTCCCTTTTGACTGATGCCAATGAATAGGCCTGCTGGGATAATCTTGGAATGAAAATGAAACTACATAAGGGTACCTTATTTTAACATATTTCAACCATTCACACAAACTAAAAAGAAGGAAAATCATTTCCACTTTCATTGAAAACTTATCATTCTTATATTGAATGGAGGGGATTAATATTAGCTAGCTAGCTAGTTAATTCACTCAACTACCCAGCATTATGATGGATGGCCAGTGTTTAATGTAGCCCGACAGCACAGGTGCTCTTCATCAGATGAAGTGTCGGGATGAATGACATTCAACTACAGTCAGCTAATAAAATTGTCTAGTTAGACATATCACACTTTAGTGGATTCACCTGCTGTCTGTAGAGTTTGATGACATAATCAAAGAGCCACCATGATGCAGAAAGGTGACAGATCAAAGGAAAAACCAACATAAAGTGTCTTATTAAGGTGTAAGGCCAACACAAGTTTCAGTGCCCCAGGCATTGATTCTACAAGTTTCTGGAACTCTATTGAAGGGAATATCTAGGATAAAAGATAAACATATTCCCTCATTTCTTTGATGATGGTGGTGGATAGTGCTGTCTAGATAGTGTTATATGTATGTGTGTGTGTGTGTGTGTGTGTGTGTGTGTATATATATATATATATATATATATATATATATATATATATATATATATATATATATTCTGTATTAACAATGTATCAAATGACTATGTGTAATGAGTCTGTAATAGTGATGAACCTACAAAATTACCATCTGATTCAGCAGTTCTAGCAAGAGACAGCTGTTTTCAGTGAAAAAGCTCTGATGAACCCACTCTATCTACTCTATCTTCCCAGCACTACAGAACAGACAAACACAGTTAGCAATAGCTGACATTCAAAATGTTTCATTTTGTCAGCTAGATAAGTAAATAGATATGTTTGCTTACATGTTACTCCTACATTAAAAATAAATAATATTTAGAATATTATGGAGTCCATCTGCCCTAACATGGTGACAAAATTCAATCAATAAAGCTTTAACTGCTGATGGTGGTGAGTCATTTGTATTTTCAATAACATAACTTACCATTATAGTAAATGAAATGATGATCATGCAGGTTGGTAAGAATTAACACATTATTGTCAGACACTGGATACTAGAATCTGTCTTTAAGGAAAGTGGTAAAGAAGCTTAGTCTCAAAAGATCTTTTTTTTTTTACTTGGCATTTTGCTTTTCTTAATTCATTGAAGCTGACAGTAAATATGGGCAAACAGAAAGCAAATTTGGACATGCAAGGTCCATCACAGTTTGATTGGATGTTTCTTGGACCAAAAGTTAAACAAGAAACCTTGTATTCACATTCATTGTATGGTTTTACTTTCCTCTGTTTCCAGCATGTTGTTGCTGCTCTGCTACGTAGGTGAGCAATTGACTCTCAGCTTCCCCGCATGAAAGGGCTGCATGACACCAGAGTGAAAGAAAAAAGCGGGAAGTGTTGCTACCAACTCTGCACACCAGGCAGCCATCTGTTCAACAAACCTTCCTTTGAGAGACAGTAGCAGACCATCATGACTAAAACCATCCGTCACCTCAACAGCTTCTTCCCAAGAGATGTCACCGCACTTAAACACCCCTCCCAAGATTCCTGCTAACCTTCCAAAGCCTGAAAATCTCACTCTTTCTTCAGTGCCTGTAAAGATGTGTCTTAAGGCATTTTTATCATGTTGTCATTGCTTAAGCATTGTCTGCAAATTAACAGCAGGGCTTGCAAAGGTAGACAGATTTTTTACTTCTTTTTTTTTTTTTTTTTTTTGTTCCAGAAAATACACATACAAAACTGTGTGGGATAGTGAAGTAATTCAAAATGTGACACCCACCCTCTTCTTTTCCCCCAGTCTATTGCTCTGGAGGTACTCTTTAACCTGGATAAGACTGAGCCAGTGTTCCCTCAAGAGAAAGGATGCTTGTCTTGACATAGAGATAGTTTATCTACTTCAGAAGCTGTCAGGTTTTGTCCACTGGTTCCCAACCTAGCAATCTGACCCTCCCTCAAGGGTTACCAGATAAAAAATAAAGAGTCTTGAGATGACTAATGGGAAAAGTAAGCAGAAAAAACTCATTTCTGATACACAAATATGTTTTCATCGTTTGGATTTCCCTCTAAAAATAATAGTTAAGTTTGAATCTTTGGGCCTCAAACAGTTTAAATGTAACCATGGGGAGGTTTAATGGAGAAATGTCTCATTGGTGTAACTGCCACATGGCTGGAAACCGCCATTTAATCTTCTCATACTACTCCTCTAATCCATTCCCTACACTGACTTTTTGTTGCAGCTCACATCCACTTCAAGACTCTTGTGATGCTGGTCTACAGGGTATAGTGAAAGGAGCTTCTTCTTTCTACCCCCAAACCATTGTCAAAGGTTACACTCTAGTAATCATTGTGCTCCTCTGCCTGTGGACGACTGGCTGCCCCATGACTTTGGTCAAGACTGGTGTTCTGGTCCCACAGTGGTGAAAGGCTGAAATCACCTATCCAACTTTCCACATCAGTGCCCAAACCTAGAACTTGTGACTTATCTCTCAAAAACAAAGAAACACCTAAGCATATGAAAAATGAAAAAAAAATTCTGAAGGGGTCTGCATGTTCAGTTCTTGATGACATCTAGCAATTGCCCTCAACTGTTGTAATTTTGCTTTGGCCAAAAGCATCTGAATCTGAATATAAGCTGCAAACATGCATTCAACATGCTTGCACGGCAAAAAACAAAACAAAACAAACAAATGCGTAGAACAGACAACCACAGTGGAAATGTGATGGAGCCATGGAATGTGACACGACTGGAACCAGTAGACAGCCAGGATTAAATTTGTAAATTTCAGCTGTCATGTTGGTGCTTCCTGTTATGTGCATACTCATAAATGAACATAGCTAGTATGAACTGATTTTTGTCCTTCTGCAGTCTAATAACAAATTATTAAAGCAAGTTAAATTACAGGACAAAAGAGAGAAATGTGCACCGTAGTAGGAGCTGAGATACAGATCCGTGTGCCACATTTGTGAGTAAATGTGTCAGTGGTTAGAGGAAAGAAACTGCACCATTCTGATGATGTCTGGTTGTGATTCTATTTGTGCACCGAAGTAAATGTCATGTTCCCTGCTTTCATCTTAGATATAAATCTCACAACAAGCACATATAATATTGTGCAGGAATAAAATCACTGTCTCTGACACAGATCAAAGATTTATAATGACTTTTCACAAAAGGAAATAGAATAACTGCCCACACTACATTTCAGCAAGGTTCCTTTATGAATTTAATCACTTACACGACAAGTATACACACTTTGCAATGCCAGTCATTGTATGAAGTGCCCAATCTCATCTCATACTCTGTCTCATTCTTTTTCATATACTTTTCTCTCTGAAGCTGTACAAGCTGTCTGACCCCTCTGTGTTATTATATCCAATTCATTCTGCATTTTGTTTACTCCAAAAGGTTGTATTTGCTCCATGGCTTCCTAGAGGTATACATGTGCTACATGGTATCTGTGAATATCTGTAATGATAAAGGCCTCCAAGCCGTTCAAGGCTACTCCCTCCATTCTTTTTTTTCTAATTTTATTTAAAGTTCTGTACCAATCGTAAGACATATGGGGTTCCCTGAAATGTATTCAATGGATGTTTCTTTTTTGTATTCTAACCTTATATATTATATTACAGGACACGCTCATAGATGCAAGATAAAAAACAACAGATGTAACAATTACTCTTCTGCTATGGTCATACGATATATGCATATATTTTGGTATTTGCTGTTACTATACTTCAGATATTCATCTTCAACCCTGTAAGGAATCTGTTTAACAATGCTATGTTTGTCCTATCATGTTTCTTCTTGTTTACAATCCTGCTGTTCATGTCAGATACACTAATCAATTCTCTTTGCTGCTTCATCTGCATTAAGTGTTATTCTAAAAGCTGATTCCAGACAGACTTTGACTTAATCAATTCTCTGATTATTTCTTCTAATAATTACAATTACAGCACTCATTGTGGTACATGGTGCTAATCCTACTACACAGCATTATTGATCTTGTACTGTTCATTTCAACTGAATTGAATTGTATTTATATATCATTGACATACATCCATACATAAGGAATTTTACAGAGAAACCCAATAGTTCCCACCATGGACAATTTGTCTGGCATATGGTTATAAATTCTATCTGTGTAGTGCCTGGACTATCATTATTATTATTATTATTATTATTATTATTATTATTATTATGTTGTTTTTTTCTCCTGACACTTGAACAGTCCTAAGATCCATATATTTGTGGTCCCAGCTCAGCCTCAGCTCCACTTGGTCTCAGCTTAGTTGGTCTTGCACTCAACTCTATGAACCTTATGTGCCCTATGAGAGCTAACTTTAGCAAACATTTGTTCACTTCATCACCTAATTAGTCCAGTGTGTTTACTGAAGAGACCAGAAGCTTTACACACACTGCCTGAATTCAAAACACAACTGTGGTCCACTGCACAAAGAGCAAATCTACATCATCAGCTCATTTGAGATGAACCTGTGAGCTGGCAGTAAATTCTCTCTCATTCATCACAGTGTTTACTAATTAGTTGGCAGGTCGGGGATTTCTTCAACTGAGGAGTCAACACATCCAGTCCTCCGTTTTACTCCAAGAGATGCTTTAGTGTCCACCTACGTCAGCCTCACCACATCATGATACAGATACTGATCCTCTTAGAAACAAAGAGAACAGGCCATGGCTGTGTGGCAGGGCTCATAATGATGAATATCACACATAAAAATAAAAATAAAATATGCTCAGTGACCATATACATCTTTTTGTATTTTGTTAGATTTAACAAGTCACTCAAATGCTTAATTCTGTTTTATAAATCTCAGTCAGTATGGAACTGGGCACACAGGCATGAGCCTCATTTCCAGCTGCACAGTTAGAAATAAATGAATGTAGAAACACTCTGAATCAATTGTTTGTATATTGACACTTGTGCCTGCTGCAGCACTCATTAGGCATGTCAATAAGAAGAACATCAAATCTGTGCAGTTCTCCAGTAGCACCACACAGGGTGTCATCATGCATGGTCATGGCTATTTATTTATTGTGCCTCTACTTCACAACTCCCCTGCCCCCCAAATTTTACAGTGACCAGTCAAGAAGTGCCTCCACAATCTCCCCTTAATATTCACTGTTAAACTGTGGAAAGAGAGACAGAGGGTCAATGAACGAGGTTTGTTTTGGTCAAGAGGCACTTTGAAGCAGAGGGAAAGACACTCAACAGAATATTTGAAAGGTGATAATTATTTAAAAGTGCTTTTCAAGACACTGAGTTTCCCACCATAACTATTGACTGCTCTGTTTTGGTTGCTCTAAATAAAGAAATGTTCATTATCTTCCCTCAGAAATCCACTGGGATGTATCGATGGAAGCCCTGTTGTTCTGGCAAGTGAGCAATGCTGTGTCCTCACTGGGCATAAATACAGTATTGATTAGCCATTCTACACAGCTTTCACTGTCATTTTTCTACCCCACTCGCCATGAAGAATTAGTGGACAGTAATCACTCTGCATCCTGGAGGCAGGAGTGTCCACCATTAGAGATGGGCTGGAATGGAACCCAATAAATCATACTCACACACTCACACCAGATCCACCTGTCACCATGAAGGATTCAGCAAGTAGAGCGTGGAAATTTTGCCTTTGTTATTTGTTGCACTAAGAATCAGGTCAGGCAGTCTCTGTTTTCTCTTCTTTCCTCCATTTTTTTCCTTTTGATACGGTGTGGTTTTAGGCACTGTGCTTCAGCCATATCTCTACAGTCTCAAGCAATTTGTAGCTCAGATCCAGTGAAGTTTCAAGAATTGGACAGTTCTGTGGATTTCCAAAGAGGGCCACAGCTTGCTGGGCAGGATATACAACTTATAGCTCTGGTCCCTATCATAGGTGGAACTAAGAGGGAGACCTGAGACTGTTGAGGCAGTTGTGAAAACTAGAATCCAATCTTTTACTCACAAAACCAGTTAAAATTTTATTATTGAATGCATTTGAACACTGATGAATAGAAAGATCACAGTGAGGGAATTATTTGCTATATTTTCCCATCTGACTGTGTGCCCATCACTCTGGTCCAGATCACGATATCTGGTCAGCTGTTACAGAGACATCATTACATTTGGGGTTCTTTTGTAGTTTTTGGTTTGTGTGTCGCCTGAAGGTTGATTACCAAGTGTGTAATCACCAAGATTACTGAAGCTATAGGTCACAAACACGAGTCCATACCGGGCTGGTGTGATTGTGCATGTACAAAAGACAGCTGACTCTACCAGACTGGCCATTCTGTGATCATCTACCAAATTTGTACAGAATAATTACTATGTATAGTTCATTCATTATATATACTGCTTATCCTTGAAGGGTGGCGGTAAGACTGGAGCTAATCACAGCTGACAATGGATAAGAGGCTGGGTACACCTTGGACAGGTTGTCAGTGTATCACAGGGCTGACATGTAGACTACAAACAACCATTCACACTCACATTCACACCAACCTGCAATTTTACAGTCACCAATTAACCTGCATGTCTTTTGAATATGGATGAAGGTGAGTACACCACTGGAACCATGCAGGCACAGGGAGAACATGCAAACATGCTACGGAGGATTCAGGACTCGAAACCAGATCCTTCTCACTGTGAGGTGACAGCACTAACCACTGCATTTCCAGATTAGGTTTACTTTGGGAATAGTGGCTGTTTTTAGCGACAACTCCTCCGAATTAAATGAGAAATTGCACTGCTTGCCACTGTCATGGATTGTGTTTTCTGATCTGATGCCTCAGTTGGACAGCATCATTTGTCAGTGCCACCTTAAGTTGTTACAAATCACCATTGCAAAAATAAGCAATTTTCTGATCTTACACAGGTATGGTTAGGGTTTGGTTTAGGTACAAATTGACTTGTTCAGGTTTAGGGAAAGCACACCACATAAAAGAAAGGGAAAAATCTCCCTCTACAGATTTTGTAGCTCTATAGAAAAAACATATTATATCCTCATTTGTTCTTCATAATTATTATGGCTGTTAGAAGGCCTTGTCACTTGAATGTTAACATATCTTTTTTGTGGGCATCTGCTGAAATAAGACACTGTGCCATTTTTAGTCTCATATTTGGTATTTCTGCTCTGATGATGACTTTGTTTGGTCAAAACTGGTCTGTGCTTTAAACCTTCAATTTACCTGACTAAATAAAGGCTTTTAATGTCCAGTACATTTTCTCCTTGCTCTGCCTTACTGTTTGTACTGCATAGTTGACTCTTTCCGGTTACCAGTTTTTTTCAGCTCCAAGAGCACTTTAAGGTTCCCTGCAGTGCATGTGAAACTGACTTGTCTTTTTTTTTCTTTCTTTTTTTCTCTGCATTACTGCAATACTGCAGTATACTCTCTCTTCATCCATCCAAAATTCACCTGGCATGCTCACCACGTGTCATCAGCTGAGCTTAATTCTAAAAGTAAAACTGATGAGACACCAGGCTTTGCTTCAGTTTTCATGAAAACAAATTCAAATTGCTTGCACATTTCTGTCACATTAAATTGCTGACTAAATTTCAAACAGCAGGTCTTTGGTTTTGGAGAGATTGATCTAATTTGTTTTGATTATATTGCATTAAGAGGTGATATTTTTTGTTCAGTTTCTTCACAAACAACATCACATAAATTACTGTTAATTCTTTTACTTTCAGTAGTTTCCAAACTTAGGTTTTGGGAATGGCTTAAGGGATGTTTCCATGTTGTTACAGACTCAGGCTGCAACCTTAAACTCCCAAAGCTACTCCTCCTTTCATCCTCTCCCTCCTCGTTTTCTCTGTTGCACAGACAGTAATCTTCATGTCGTCATGTTAGCTGCTGTCCTGGTCAGGCAGGAGATGAGAGAAGCTGCTTAAAAACATCCCTCAGTGGAAGATACACAGGTATATCCTGTCTGTATTTCTGATGTGCCAGTTTCCTCAACTTTGAGTTCTGGCTGGAATCAGATGAATATATGATGTTAAAAACATATTATCAGAATGTACACTGGGGAGCTATTCTACACTTCCCTATCTTTACATGCCAGAAGCCCAGTGTATAAAAAATGGGAATGCACATAACTGTACATACACCATCTCCTGGAATTTTTAATAAGAGGAATGTGCTGTGATCAAGTGTACACCTTTGTGCTTCATACTTCACACAAGGTTTTCTACATCCAGTCATGAGTGACATGATCAGACTGACCTGAGAATAATGAGAGAGACAGAATCTAAATAATAGAACATTGTTCATTCAGGTTGTGTCCAGATATTAGCTAAATCACTGACAACCTCTCTGATTTTTTTTTTTTATAATAATAATGACTATATTGAGTATGGTAACATCACTAATGATGATGATTCACAATTCCATGTGATGAATTGATATGGTATTTGTGCTTTAAAAAGCGATAGCTGTACATTATGGTTGTGTGTTGACACCTCTTCTGGTGCTATTATCATTTGTGAAACCAGACCTCTTATTTGCCTTTTTTTCTTATCACAGACAGGCCTAATGAGTTAAGGCACAGGCAGCATATACCAGATAATTAAAGGTGCGTCTGTTGAACATACATATACGGCAGGGAGAGCAGGTATATACATGTAAATATATTCATTGACATTTGACCTGAAATGATAATGATAATACACAATGATTCAGTTTATTGTTATTTACAGTTAACTGGCATTAAAACACATTTTAACTCTTTATGTCACCTTTTCTGAAAGGCAGTGAAACAAGAGAAGGAATATTACTCAACCAAAACAGGAAAGCAGCCACATCCAGTGGACATGAGGAGCTTGCCTGTTGACATTTTGGTTTCAGAACCTTTAAACTAAGCAAATTATTGGCAGACCTTAAAAGAACAAGTGACATTTAACCTTTGACAAGCTATCAGACCATGGAAGCACTCTGCCATTCATCTTTCATAAGTAACTTGTTTTTTTTGTTTTTTTTTTAGAACATTTAAAAATGACTAAATTAAAACAATTCAAAAAAGTGAGATGCAATACACTGTTATATGCATTTCCTTTTTATGTACGTATTTACTGTGTCATTATTACAGAAACATGTGAGAAACATATGTTAAAAAGGCTTGTCTGTCGTAACTCACTTTATGTTTAAATTGTTTTTTTTTTTATTTGTTTGTTTGTTTTTTGTGTTTTTTTCTTTTTTAAATTTTGCTACACTGAAGCACAACTTGACATCCTGTTTTAGCATAAACATCCCACCCAAATGCACAGTCAGTGCCACAATGAAAGAGAATCATCTGTCCAGTCGCAGCTCTGGGGCTGAACCATGGGCAGAGCTTGTCCTTATTGACACAAGCTGATGGCAGCCATGACAGGCAGACTTTAACGTTAACACGTTTCTTTGTGGGTTAGCTGGCCGGAGAGATGCTACTATTGACTGTGTGCAGTTTTAAGAGATGGATCATGCTGCAGAAAGCTGTACACACAACAAATAAGAGGGTTCCTCATGGCACAATTCTTGCTAAGCTATTTAGCTTGCCTCAGCTTATAGCAAAACATTTGGTGTTTTAATGGAGGATAATCTAATGCTAAGACATGTTCACAAGGTAGATGAAATTTATTTATTTTTGATTGATTTGTTGTCATTTATTTTGATTTTAAATCTTCCACAGGTTGTCAGGAAGTCTTCAATACAGCTCAACATAGTATTCAAACATTAGATTAAAATCCCACGTTCCTTCAACTCCCTTCATCCCAAAAGCAAATATTGACAGTGATTTTTAAGTTCTACAGCCTATTACATGCCCATGCATGGGTAGCAAATATGGTGTTTGTTTTACTCAGTGAATCATGTCAAAATTAACACAAGAGGAAATTATCTGATGTTGTGAATCACAGCTTACATGTCGCATATTTGGTGAAATGGGTGATGCAGAACTCTGTCTTCCAGGCTTTTCCTTTACCTATCCTGTGACAGCTCTAGTTTTGCTCCAGCTGACAGTTTACAATAAGAAAATGATGGATGGTCTGGTTGTGCCACTCCATCAGTAGGTACATTGTGAGAATCTAAATAATGCTTTGTATCTATCTTTGGAAGCTCAACAAATTTTAGAAATATGTTTTTTTTCATCAGGGTACAAACATCAAGATAATTATTGCTGAGACATGTAAACAACAGAATAATCCAAAATGGGTCTTTCATCTACATTTCTAAAGCCAATTTTGCATTTAAAACTGTTTTACTTATAAAGCAATTATCATAAACCATATTCCACAAAGATGCTCCACAAATTACAGTACATACTTATCTGGGTTGTATTTTTTTTTTCCAATAGCACAGATGATGCTTTGCAAAATTGTTAAAATGTTATCTGTTTATATCTGGGGTCACTGATTCCCTGCTTTCATTTCACAAATAAATGAATGTCAGCCAATTAAAACTAAATATAAAATTCATGCATTTTGCCAAAAGGGCCAAAGGATATCTTTTTAATTACTCAGAGGGACAGTGTGATGTGATCTAATATCATCATGCAATGTAAATAAGGGAGGTATACAAATGAAATTGCCATTGGAAATTGTAATTTCCTTTGTATACCTCCCTTGTGTGGTTTTGAATGGCTTAAATTAAACAGAAGTCAAAAAAGTAGCTACAAACTCAAGAACAGACTTTTTCCAAATATGAAGCAGAATGAAAATAATTGCAGTAGCTTGTCTTCTGCATCTACATCTGATTTGTTCGCATACCTGCAAATTCCCCTGCAAGTTCTGCTGGTAATAAAAATGTTTCACCATCTGCTGGAGTCATTGGCAGAGCTGAGATAAGGACAGGTAAATAAGTTCAAGTCTTCAGCTTTGCCCTGTGCACCACCTGAGCAGCTACAAAGGCTGGTCAGTTTCCAACACAAGTGGTTCTCCAAGGTCCTGACTCACATTTCTGTACAACATTTTTTATGTGTGTTAGTGTCTAATTTTTGATTGTCTAATTGATCCTCTAATGCTATAATAATAATGTAATGAAGTGCAATAGTACAAGAAACGAGCGCTCAGATGAGACTAGATTCCTTTGAAAAACAATAGCATTTGTCATTTCAAATATCCAACAATGAGATATGTGCAAGTGACACAGATCTTTGGTGGCCTTTGTTAATATTCTTTGTAAATATGCTGTGTCTTTTAAACATGAAAAAAACTTGTGAGGTTGATGCAACTGCAATTTTGTCGTGCTTTAAATCTTGTGTCTTGGATTGGGATGAAATCACACACGTCAGAAATAGCTTTTCCTCAAAGATTAAAAATATTTAGTACAAAGTGTGATAAATGACTTAAATTGCAATTGGAGGTGTCCTGTCAGAAGATTTACAAATGTTTTAATGGTGAGTCTTTGGGCCACAGGAACATACTGGTAGGTTAGACTTAACCATGTTGCCATATTCAGCTCTCTTGATATGTCCATGGGGAGGTCAGTGTTTTCTTCCCTGTGTACAAATGGTGGTTTCTTTTAAACATCACCACAGACTTTCCTACATCTAACCAAATTCTTTGCTGAGCTATTAACCTAACTAAATCAAACCTAAACCATAGCTGTGTCAACCAGAACGCACTGATGGGTGTGGTCCTGGAGAGCAATGGAAAACCATTTTTTTTTTTTTCAACTTAATTTGCAAGACTTTTTTGTAATCAAACAGATTGTTAACAAGCCAACAATATTTTTTACTGTAGTTACAACTAAGAGTGAGTGCACCTGAATATTTGATAAAACATTTCCTTTATTTTGTCTTCCAAATGTCTTACCTTGTCTTACCTGGGATTTGTTTCAAGCCAGTCTGATCGTCTGACTGCTTGTCTTTCTTGGACATGTCTGACTGCTCTCTAGCAATGTCACCATTTAACTAATTCTCAGATCTCAGCAAAATTGCTGGGTATAATGTTACTATTACCAAGGGGAGAGATGGCCAACTGTATTAAAATATGTTCATATTCACTATACCTAAGTGTAAAAAAAAAGAATAATTACTATTAATATGTTCCCATGCACCAGCCCCTCAGTGTGATACAGGTATCTCATCTCTGTTATTTGCACAACTCGGACGGAGACTCGACCAGGACTTGGAGACTGTGAGATTGTGTCCTTCCACAGCAGCATAGGAAAAACAGATGAGTTATCACCAGTATCAAACCACTCCAAGGATCACGGAATACAAGGTTGAACCTCTACGAAGTGAATGTGTTTTTTTTCCATTATAGGTTGCATGAACATTTTAATTCAATTCATGAAGTACTGTATTTTTCATGGACATTCACTTAATATAGGAATGGATTCTGATGACAGCTTCTGTTGTAATTGTTCACATAGAGTGAAGGCCATGTGGATGGTAGGCACCAACTTTAAATACTTGGAAACTTTCCAGCTGATGGAAGATGCATTGTATGTATTGTATGGATATTGATTCCATTTTGACTGGACAAGAAGACACAAATCCTGTATGACAAGATTTGTTCATGGCATAGGGTTTCAAATAAGCTTCAGAGCTGCAGCCTTAGAGTTTAAAGGAATTCAGTGTCTTGGAAAATGAGAAGTAGTTCTCCAGCAGCATATTGGAATTTAAACATAATTTTTGATGTGTATGTACAAAAAGTATTTACAGTAGCAGTACTGTTGGAAGCACTTTTTATTGAAGCCCATATAGAAACTTAACACAATTTACTACCTAGCATGAAGGTTTTTTTTTTTTTTTTTTTTTTTTTTTGGCATTACCCTCTGCTCTTGGTGTATTATCCCTGCTTTGTGTTGGGGCTTGTTTACAGTGCAGGGAGCGTTTGCCTTTTGTGAAACTGTCTGTGTCCCTCCACTTCTTGATGGTAAATCCAGGGGCTTAGTCCACTCTTCAAAGCTGTGATCTGGGATTTTTAGAACTGTATGAGCACACATGTATATTTTTGAGACACAGTGCATGTGAGCAGAAAAGCTTTGCATACCATTCTTGTCCTGTAACAGATGGAATTAAAGGTCATTTTCACTTCAGTGTGCACAGGTAATTTAAACATAAGCCATTTTACATGCTCAGACTACAATAAAATATATAATTAGATGTATTTGTGTCATGTCAGCTTTCAAGTACTGCCAGTAAAAAAAAAGCTCAGTCATAACCTTTTGCCTGAGAAATGCTAATTTGTTTGTATTTGGATCATGGACTGGGCTCTGACAAGGAGGGGCACAGAGGAGAGCAAACCTCAGCCTGCTGAAATCAGACATCCACAGCTCAGTACTGTCTGTAAGCCTCAGGTTTGCTGGCGTGTCCCTACTCACTGCCTGACTGGAAACAAAAGGGTTTGAATAAGCTATGTCACAATGCCATGGACAGCATCACCCATCCTGCACCTGCATGTGGCTTCATAGGTTCACAGTAATGAACTGCACAGCTGATTCTACAATACAGACATAGCATAAGCAAAAAAGCCTTTGCCCACATTAGAATAAAGGGCCCTAAGCACAGAAACTCAGAATGATTTATACACGGGTAGGTCTGAACACTTTCCCAACCTACCCTGTGTTTACAAAACCCATGATTTAGCACATAGCTAATTTATAATCTGCCAGGGTCATTGGTTATTTAAGTACACCTACCCACGCTACACTTCTCCACAAGGCACTTTGCTCTGTAGCGAGTCGATTAACCTCTCTCGCTGCAATTGGAAGTGGATGAGACTCTGCCTGGGTTATGGGGCTAACCAAAAAAGGCTCTCTGCTGTGGTACCCAAAACGCCCAGAGGTCAAAACTGCCCCCTCAGTGCCCAAGTCAGCCTGCTGATCTTTATTCAAAGCTACAACAAGCAACTGACCAAAATAAAACCCTTTGCATTGACTGTGCAAAAACAACCAGTCTATTTTAAATCTTCACTCTGGCTCTGTTGCAAAACCTGCTAAGCATGCAGCCAAAACTGAAGCGAATTTTGTGGGGAACAGCTATGTGATAGTGTTGAGAAAGTTAACTAAAAATGCCTCCAAATTTGCGTCACATTATATTCCCATTCTCTTAGAGGATCAACCAAGCCAAAGAGTTATCAATCAGGACAAGCATCTGACTGGGGCAACTTAGAATAGATTAATGGTGCTTTAAAGTTGCCTAATTACAGCTTTAAAGATAATGAAGGTCATTGCTTGTTGTGTAGGAAACAGAGCATGTCATGTGAGTGGAGAGGAGTTAATTTAACTTAAACCCTGTCCAAATAGCTTCACACCAGGGAACTCTGCGCTGCACCTGAAGAGGTATGGCTGATCGAATGGGAAACACCCTCTTCCTCATCACCCTAGGATCATCCAGGCATCAACCCTGACTTCATCTGAGGGGGTTGGTTCATGCAAAAAAAATAAAATAAAATAATATATTATTATTATTATGATTATTATTAATTAATGATAATAATAATAATAAGGGCAATTTGGAAGGTCAGGTATAGCAGTATAAAACCTAGTATAAAATTTTACATATGTAAAAACGTAAAAACTTACCTCTAATGATATCTACCCTTTCACATTTTGGAATATGTGTTTCTGAGATTTCTGCGCCCTCACCAATACAATGTAGTATGTAATGGAATGAAAAATTACATTTGAACAAGTCAAAGAGCCACAGTGTGCCAACACTGTGAGGAGACTGCATTTCTTACTGTCTGAACACAGCCTTAAACTGGATTTATACTTGATGCAAGGGGTTAATGGGTGTCCTTCCACAGATACCTACAGCTTAAGTTTTGATTTATAGTTCAGCATTGAATTTCCCTTGTTGAAGGCAATATCACAACACTAGATGAGTGTATTGTACATGACTACACCATATTGTGCTTTAATTATATTCCTCATAATAGTCATGCTTACATTGTCTCATCCACTTTGTTATACTAGTGAGAGGATGAAGGTCCAACTTGTTTCATTACTGAAAATGAGCCTGTTGCAGTGTTGTATTCACTGTTGACAGTGAGGCTGTAGTGAGCAGAGGGTTGGCAGGTTTGTGTGTTACTGAAGAAAAGAAGACTGTTTTTTCAATCTGCTTCATGTTGTATATTGTCTGAGCAATCTACCCCAGAATGATCCCTTGTTGGAACCTTCATGCACATCATAGCTCTAACCTGTAGGTACATTTTTGAGGAGGTGTACATTAGCTACACTGGAGCTTCAGACCCTATGTACATAGCTGTCAGAGGTACAGTGTGAGTCCTTAATGCTAAAGCTACCCTACAAATCCAGCTAGAGACAGAGCGGGGCTTTGAGCTTAATGCTATGATTATATGCTCACAATGACAATGCTATCATGCTGATAGTGAGTATAGTCTGTACCACATTCATCATGTCAGCATGGTAACACTTGCACTAACCAAAATGTACAGCTGAGGTTGATGGGAATGCCTTTGGTTTTGCAGGTATTTGGTCACAAAAGTACAGCAACAGACAAACTGATATTTTGACCTGATGATGGTGCAAGATGAAAAACTAAGGGATCTCTAAAGTGATTACAGTTTGTCCGTGTGCGGAACACACGTCTGAGCAGTCAGTTTTTGTTTTTTGTTTTTTTTTGTTGTTGTTGTTGTTTTTTTTTTGTTTTTTTTTAAATGCAGTAAACCCATCTACTAGGCTACTTGGCCCTGGTTAAAATACTGGCCAAGGAGTATGTGTAGCTTGGAGACAAGCTTAGAGGGTACAGCAGAAATATTATGTATCTCAAGACATGGTACCTGAAACCATGATACAATTTGCAATTATTAGCAATGGTTAAGTTATCTAGATAATTTAGTTTCAGTTCCTGTTCAGAAAATTAGTTCTCACTATCTCCTTATAAAAAGTGTGGTGTGAATTATTTCCATTGGAGTAGTCTGGCTCAAGGCCAAGACAATGATTATTGCAATAAAGCCAGTGATTGCATATAATAAGTGTGGCTTTTGCTTTGAATGTACTGAGGATGTCGTTAGCACATAGATTTAAAATTGCCATTTTGTATGCATAATTCATGCATAATTGCCGTGTTGTTTAAAGATATTTTTATTGGTCAAGAACAACGCAGCTTAATTCACTGTCACAGTTATTCTCTGTGATAATACAGCACTGTGTCACATAAAACAATTTCAACAACAAAATAGGCCTGCATTTAAATACATGTTAAGAGGACGGTACATTATTTAAGTAGTGATCACTCTACATACCATGTATAAAAAGGTAATTGTTCATTACAAAAAGAAAGAAAGACAGAAGAAAAAACACACACCTTTGTGTCACATCTTTTTTTTTTTTTTTTTGTCAGAAGAATTAGCAGGACAAAGCTCTTCATTTGCTCCACTGTTCTGGTTGTGCGAATTTTCTAAGGCTTTTCTGTTTTTATTAGATAGTAATTAACTAGAAGAGAAAACAAAGAAAGGCAAGGGAAGGAAAGACAAGCAAACCCCAGAATTATTTCCATGGTGCTGAGAGAAAATATAGGATAGCAGCACATCCAACATGACATCCTTGGTTTAATCAGCAGAATATGACAATACTTGTGTAAGTCTCATTGTTATGGGGGCACCAGTCTTCCATTAGCGAGCTCTTTAAACATCTGCCAGGAGCCAGATGAAGAGTCTATAGTCTCGGCTCAGCTCACTATATATCCAGCACTGTCTATGACAATTTCTCTCCCTCCCACTATCCATCTCTTTCTCTCTATCTATCTCTGCTCATTGTATCTCCTACACAATGCTCTCCCTCACTGTCTCCAGCTCCCCCATCACCCCCTTCTCTCCCTCCATCCATCTCCATTTCAGGATTTTCTTGCCCTCCTCTCCCATCAGATTAGCTTTAGATAGGTCATTTTACTTCCCATCTAATTGCCCAACAGTGGCATGTGAATCGCAGTAATGTCAGAGCTGTGTAAATATTAATTGTGTGTAGGTGTGAGGGAGTAGGTGTCTCCCTGTTACATGCTTGTTTTCATTAGACAGAATCATTACATGACTGTACTTTTTATTCTTATTTACATTTTTTTTCCCCTCTTGTGGATTATAAACAGCCTGTCGTGTCCTATGATATCCAAAGCACAACATATACTGTATCCATTTGAAAGGAGCAATTTTGGGTGTCACTGTCATTTGCATTTATCCACTGCCATAAATGTCAGTCCCAGGAAAGATAAGTGGGGCGCTGTAAAATGTACACGTTGTTCATAGCAGAGGTAGCATTTATTTCCATATTATCTGTCAGCATTAGTTACATCAGCTGGATTCAGATAAATTATCTCCTCCTCCTCCTCCTCAGATAGTAGGTGTCTACTGCAGGCTGAAGCCTGGCTGAGTGCTTGATGGACTGCTATTGGTGCATGAAGCAAATACCCCAAGCAACTATTGGGTAGCAATATATTATAAACAAATAGCCAAGATGGAGTGGTTCTTATGAAGTCTTAATCTTGCCTTACAGTACACATCTCACAGATAGCTCAGGTTACAGGGAAAGCGTGGCAGGATGTCAGCTGCAGGTCAGTAGAGATTTTGCTTGAGGGAACAATCTGGCTTCCAAAACGGCTTATTTCTAGCACTCACACCCTTTTACACACAGTAGAGTTTGACATCACAACACTGTAGCTGCTGCCTTGGTACCCACAATTGAGAAGGGAGGAAAGAGCTGGTGTTATTGTCTATGTTTGTACAAATATACTCAGGGGGATGTTGTTGTTTTCCTGTGCATGGGGGTAGGGGGACTGTTAGCCCTGCTGCAGTAAGTAAACTTAGTGCTTTGTTTTCTGCTCCATCCTATCTCAGCAGCTCTTAACAATGAGTGTTTTAATTGTAGCAACTGTGCAATGAAATAACATTAATTCCATCAGCAGTCAGAAGATGCACATTTGTGTGTTTTTTATTTGTTTTTCAATGCAGTCTGCTGTGAGAAAATTATCCAGTTTTAAGGGGCACAGGAAGCTGTGGCTAACTCTTTCAAAGTCAGAGGTTGCTGTTTGTCCGGGGAGCAAGCCTCTGAATGCCAAGCTGAGCAAGGAAGAGATGACAGTCGGAAAGCTAATCCTCTGAAATAATTTGGTCGGCAGTCTCTGAACTTCCACATTATCTTCCTCTGCATACGGCTGATGATTTAAACGGCCTCAGCCCACTTCTGACAGGTGAATACAAGCCTGAACCAGCTTTTCTAATAGTCAAACGAATGGAATGGCTCCATGTTTTGGCCCCTAGTTTGAATTTCTTGTATACAGAGGGTGTGAGGGACCTTTATTTGGAGATAAGTGAGCTGACAGACTGAGCAGCCACTGCCACTGAGCTAAAATATGCTTGCACTCTGGTTTCAAGGCAGTGAGTGATGGTGGATTATTTGCTGGTTCCTCATTGGTACACAGACCACAGCAGATATCTTCATTTAATATGTTCCCTCAAGTATGCTTTTGCCACAGAACACCTGCTCGACACCAGAGAGGAACTGGTGATCTAGTAAAACAAATAAATAAACATGTCACAAAAGCAAACAAGGAAGAATTAATTCCCAAATGTAATAATCTACACTCTAAAATGACAGATTCAGTGAGGCACTATAACAGGTACCCTGAACTTGTTAATGGCAAAATCTCTTGGGTGGGAAAAAAAAAAAAAAAGTGCATACTTCTGCTTCCAGTTGTACACCAGTGAGTGGTGAGTCTCATATTAGAATATATACATGCTGAGAATTGTGCATATAGAAGTTTAATGTTACAGTAAGTCAAACTGATATCAAGGTGTCTGTGTCAAGCTTTAAACAGAGGTTTTCAACATCAACCAGGCTGACCTGTTCTTAACACACAATATGTTTGTCACACAGTGTGAGGTGGTGCAAACTAGAGCAGTTGTGTAGTGGTGTTTTGGTAGGTGGGTATACTGTAGCTTCAATGGACCTAAGCCCCTGACCCTTGGTCTTTCTTAACTACATAATGTGTTTATTTTGAAGGTAATTTAATGTAGAATGTAACTATATAAGTGCTATACTTAAGTATAAATTAAAGCTGCAAGTATTGACTGACTCTGAGGGAGTGGAGAGCCCGATAGTCCAAAATGGAGGAAGCTATCAAAGCCTATTAGCTGGGTTGCACACAAAGTGTGAGGTGGTGCAGTTAAGCCATCATCTGTCTAAGTTGCTCCACAGAAGAGGGATAGTTTGCAAACAGTTCTGACTGTGGAATCAGCAGTACAGATGCATCTTTCACACAAACTGTGTGAACCTCCTTTGACAAAAGAGAGTTTGTTTAAAAAAAAAAAAAATAGCAAACTAGCTAGCTCAGAGAGCTTTTTATCCCTTCTCAAATCACAATCAAATATGCTGATTGTTTTGGTCACTGTGAGGCAGTGGAAAAAAAGCTGACATACCATCACATTTTAAGCTGACATGGTCAACTTTTTAGTGAACATTTAATCAAATATTTTCACATTTAGCAGATATGGAGCAACATTAGCATTCATATGAACTGGTGTTCGTGACCACCTGATAAACTCTCTCTTTTTACCTCTGTTTGTGGTCCTCTATCCAGCTGCTAGTCATGTCATGATCCCCTGTTAATGTGTAGTAGATTGTTTACAGCTACTTGAGAGAGATGACAACAATATTATCTGCTAGTTATCCATTTCATTTGTGTGTGTGTGTGTGTGTGTGTGTGTAAGATAACCTGAATACTCAAAGTAATAGGTCTAGTAGGTTTAAGGGTGCCTGGTTAACACATTAATTGAATGTAAAATGTAATACAATATTCTCATGTTTGCTCGCAGCCAAGGCTTTAAACCTCCATTTACTGTCATTTCATTGCATACTGTACATCTGCCACACTCTAGATAGTCAGGTCTCTGACTGTGATCTGAGCTAAATAACATCATCTTTGGTAGACTCAATATTTCCTAAGCCACTGGTGATGCAAGCGTCAAATGGCACATATTCCATCTTATTATCTCTGATGTAGAGGCGTAGAAGTGACAGAAAAACCTGTACTTCAGAGGTTCTTTTTGTCCTAGCCAGTCTGTCTGTACATGTAAGCCAGGTATACCTTGGAAAATGCCTCTTTTGGTGTCTCTGAGATTTGAATGAGTTGGTTGAGTGCAAGCATTTCCAAAAAAAACTGTCCAAAGAGAACATCTTTTTGACTCCTGGATATGTTGGTACATTGCAATATGTCATTACAGCAGACACAAGCTCAAACAACAAGGCTGAGAGATCGCAGACCTTTAAAAGCCCCAGACATCATGGGCTTTGTGTATCAAGCAAAGATTTTGTTGCCTGAATCAGACACCACCTCATGCCGTCTGCTTGGCAGCTGCTGTGCTTTTCTTCTTCTCCTCCTCCTCGCCTCACCCAGACTTGATGCAAAGTAGGCCGAGGCCTTGGGAAGTCCCTCAAGTTACTTATCTCAGCAGTATGGATAGACACAAGCCTCCCACATTAAATGACTCAAGTTTTAATAGCATTTGGTTCTCTGTAACCTGCTGTGCATGTGAAAAGTTACACAGGTTTTGTTTTTTGGCAGAGGCACTACCTACCACTGAGTTAAATTATGAATCACTTGCTGATGTTTGGAAATATATTATTGAAAAGCTGCACACCTCCAAAATACTTTTTGGAAGTGTGTATGTGAGTGTGTGTGTGATGTTCAACTGCTGGTATACTCAATTTGTAAATGATCTTTGTTTACACTCACAGTGTTTGTATTAACATTCAATTTTGCATTAATGAATATGAATGTGGTCGTCCAAGTGTTGCTTAACTCGCATAGTCTTTTCATTAGCTGTTGTGCTGTCACAGAGCAAAGAGAAATGTCTGCCCTCGGCTCATATCTGCACTCTGGAAAAGGAGCTTTTTATACAGATTGCACACTTCATCAGTGCATTTGGATCACTTTCTATTTTAATGTGCAAGATGATACTAATCAAAAACAGAACACGGATGAAAAGTCTTAAATAAAATGGAATCAGGAAATTAAAATCCAAAAACCATGTATCCCCTACACAAGTAATCTTATATTTTGTAGTGTCTGTTGTTACAGATGGGGGCAAATATATGAAAGGTTATTTAAAAGTTCTATTATGAATTATCATATGCAGCTGTGAGTATTCATATGCAACTAACTCTCTATGCATTGCAGTGCCACCATGCATTGCAGATGCAGACATTAATGTGATCATACTGCATATTGCAAAAGGGTGAAGAAGTTTCAATCTCACACAATTTAATCATGACCAGAGCTTGCTATTCCTTGACCAATGTGGTGCATACATGTTTGTTCATGGATGCTGCAAAATATATTTATTTATTTATTACTGTGTACATCTTTAATTTTCACTGCATAATTTAACATTTAACTTTCACTATATAAAACAATAAATAAATGTGGTTATCCAGTTGCTTGAACCAAAAGAACTAAAACCAGACTGAAAACTGAAAGCTAGTTGGTATACAGCTTTTTGTGAAAAGGGGAAGCTTGGATGCCTTACTAGCATGGAAAACTCTCATATGTGACAATGATGCTAAGTATGCTCAAGAGACATTTTAAGAAAAAACACCTCAATACTTGAAGCAACTACGAAAGGTACCATAGTGAATAATAAAAACAATATCAGATATGTCAGATTGAAAATAATTCATCAACAAATTACTTTGTCTAACATATTTTAAATCCATCATCACAACTGTAAAGATCATGTAAGCAATCAATGATATTTGCATTTAAGTCTTTTTAAAAGTATTTATTATTTGTGCTTGTTGCTTTCTGTTTGTGTGGCTGTCTGGTGTTCTTGAAAATATATTCATTCATTTTCTGTCACATTTGTATCCTTTCCCAATGCGTCTCTAAATACGAACAAAAGATGCTGCAGCCTTGAGTGCGTACAAAACTGTGATAAGCAGAACAATCTTTCCCTGAAACAAGATGGGCTGGGTACACTAACACCGTGTGTATACTGTGACAACTCGCAGCTATTTTAGGTACTAAAAAAGGATTCACAAAATTATGAATGTTTTGCGTGGGTTCAGTTTGAGGAGAAATGGTTTGTGTGTATGTTTCTGTCAATGCACATGAAATATTTCAATGTTCTCTCACAGAGCTGCACTTCTACAAGCTAATATTTTTTTATCATCTGGGTTTGTGACTCCTTTTCTGCTGGTTTCTCATTGTGATTTCTGCCTATCACAGCACTGTAATCCATTTCAATTAACCTATCAGGGGTGCTGGGGTCTCATGAACACTTCAGTGAAGGACACCAGCAGTTATTGGACGTACAGTAAATTGACTAAAGACTGAGTGGAGATGTTCAACGATCGAATGCTCTGATGCACTTGCTAACATCCAGACGAGCAACTACCCAGTCCCCCAAACCAAAGAATGCTTCTCCCCTAGAACACAACTATTTTTAGCCACTTTCCCCTACAGTGAAGGCAAAATGCTAATCTTCAGCCAGCATCTCTTTGAAGTATAAGAGGATACTTGAGGTGGATTATTTATGGCCACATAGCTGTAGTCTTAAATCCTGTTAAGTCTGCCAAGAAACCCTCACTGTAATGTTGAGAGGGCTGATAAATAAATAAAAGTGTGTTGCAGGAGCATGTCACCCTGGTGAACACATGACAGTTTACTGGGGATAATAATCAGGTATGAGCAGATCTGAAAGATCCAGTGTTATTGCCTCCTACATCTCCCTTTCTCTCTCTACCTCTGTGTCTCCACTAATGACAAAAAGAGAAGTGAGGTGTCGTCAGGTGATGTCCAAGACTTATTAATGATATGCTTGGCCTTTGCTGCAGTGACACAGCATTCAGCACTGCCGATTGATATGGTAATGCATTATATGTTTATGCTCACATACATATTTTCATTTCAAAAGGAGGAACAACAAATGCGTGAGAGGAGCACAACATTTGGAAAATGGGTCACTGCTGCTAAATGTTGATAGTGCTACTTTGCCCCCCAGTGGCACACAGACTCAATGCAGAAGAGCATTTCATTATAACCTTCAGGCTGTTGACTTTTGTCTGCACAGTTGCAGGGAAATAGATAGGCTGCATATATGCTGTATTAAAATATGTGGGTTTAATACTCTACAAGAATTTCTATGACATGCTAAAAATATGTCCTGCATTTATATGAGACTACAGTCTTGTAGTTGTATTTTTTCCCTCTCACATATGAGTCACGGGCTGACTCATACTCATATGGATGACTCATGTATTTAACTCATCACCTCTCAGAAGCTGCTGTTAAATCTACGCTATTTTGTTTTTTAACTAATCACTTAAAATGTACACTTATATTGCATCATATGTATATATCAGTCATATATACCTCACAGGTTACCAGGCTTTCTTTAAAGAACAGCCAAACAGATTTTTGTTTCATAAAATGATATGAATGATTATTTGAAATCAGGCTGGGGTATATACTATAAATGTAATACTGCAGTGCAGAATGTGTCAAATTATACACACACATAAAACACCAACAGGCTTTTTCAGTGACAATAGGAATTGATTAGTTGTTTTGGTGTATAAATGAAACGGTTTGATATTTGCCTCGTCGATATGAAATCCTGCCGGAAACATAACTTCCCTGTCTATCACTTCCTCGGCTAATTATAGCCTGAAGCCCGAAGAAGCACCACAAACATTTGGATCTTTAAACAAATGCTGTAGCCTGGCTGACAGGAACACACACACACACACACACACACACATTTTTATAATTCACATTAGTTATGATTCCCATGAAGTGCTCTTTGTTTGTAATACCATCCTATACTCTCCAAATAATGTCTTAATTATGAGGTGCATGAAAAGAATTGACCTTAGAGATCTGCAGAGCACTGAATTCATTTGATGAATATATGAATGCAGAAGTCGTTGGAAGAATCTTGCTGTGTTCAAACACACAGTAATGTATTATGGAAATTAGCAGCCGTGCTCATTGATACATTGTGACAAGCAACTTTGCCTTGGTGCTGGTATAAAAGCACATTCGGCTGTATCTGGTCCCCTATTGTACTGACTGTCACACTGATCCTCTTTGTGATCTCCAAAGGCGATGAAGAAGGGGAAGGAGACAAGTCTTGCAACCCAGAAAATGCTCACAGACACACACACACACACACACACACACTCACACTCTGTCTAATTACTTTCTCACACTGTCTTTCCCACTTTTGCAGATATCTGTCCACACACACTCAGAAAATACACAAACATGCCAAGAATGAGACTCATTGTTGCATCAGGGACACACACAGCCTAGAGCTGCAACATAAGCTTTACAGTGTTGCAGCAGTTACAGCAGCACTGTATGGGCAGATGTACTGGGGCTATCAATACTATGTGGGGACTGGCTTTGACTTCCCTCATTCATTCAGGGCTTGTACACAAGCATGGTACATGTGTAGATAGATAGATAGATAGATAGATAGATAGATAGATAGATAGATAGATAGATATAGTCTTTATTGTATTGTATTGGTGTTACTGTATGTTTGGACAAGACAGAAAGCGTAATGGCTACTGAGATGGCAAACTTTATCATATGACATTTATACATTTTAAGAATAAATTTGTACTTATGGCAGCATCTTTCCAACCAACACAGCACATTATGTTAGTGTCACTGTGAATATAATATCAACTCTTTTATCAACTCATTTTTCACAAGCTATAATAATTTAAAGAATACAACAACTCCTGACACTTTCAGTCATCTATCTATCAAGGTACAATAACATTAAATATGTGTTCAGTATCTGCATGGGTTAAGGCTGAATATAGCATATTAGGATGAAGGTTACTGTATGTGTACTAAGTATGTTTTGATATCTGAGTGTCACTCATCCTTGTAAAGTCATATTTTTAGCTACAGCATTGTTAAACAGAATGTTGCAAAGTGATCATATACACCATATTAGTATCATGTTGAACCCTGTCATCTTGATATTTTCTACAAACTTCTCTACAAATTTCAATATATTTTTTTTGTACATACATTTCTGTACATAGATTGTAATTTGTTCTCTGAAGTTAATCATTTTTTGTCTACAGTAATTCATGTAATAAAAAAGTCCTCTGAATATTGGTGTGCCAGTTGATAACATAATGCTGTGTTTAACAGCCAAAACAAATCTGTTAAAAAAATCCAAATAAAACTGTATCAAACACCAGGCAATTCACTAAGAATTCCCCCAGTTTATTTTATTCTGCATTACACTGCTATGTGTGTACACCTACAGTAGCATCCAAAGCTGGCCAGCAAAGAGTAAACAAGGACTGATGAAACAACATCTGATGTGACATCAGAGTTTTGTGGGACAAGGACAAAGGAAATGATTGTGATTACTTGTCAGTATTAATTTGAGAGAATGAAAAGAGTAATTAGTGGCACCTCTACAGCAAAACAGAGCTGCTAATAACCACAGCCTGACCAGTACTGGATGTTTAAGACTGACAATGTATCAGCTAGACACGTTTATGTACACAAACACATGACATGTTTAAATATGACACAGTATATTCATACATGTTATGTGTTTAACTATTAAACAAAGAATATACTGTACATATAATACTTAATAGTGTATTCAATAATCCCTTAAATTTTAATTTTAAAGGAACTGTGACCAATATATATACTGAGTCAGACATTTAACAGAGGAAAATGTATGTCAGGTCTGTCTGGCAGAAAAACTCTGTAATGGAAACACTGTTCTAAATGACCTCAAACTGGTTATTTATTTATGTATTTATTTATTTTTTTGGCATTTCTGTACCGCATTTTCCTCTTACTTATTGACTTACATATGCCTATACTGACATATCTGCATTTAGCTAATATTCTGTAAAGGGTGACTTGCTTCAAACCAGGTATGTAGCTATGTAGTGACACATTTTGCCAGCATTAAAAGTACAAACAACAACAGCTACATATGAATGGAATAAGTGTCCATCAATCTAAGTTACAGCAACAGCCTTCCAATACATTGGCTATTTGACAGAGTGAGGTATTCAGCGGCCATTTTTGCAGTTGATGCGCAAGCTAGCTTGTTGATTGATTGGTTGGATCTGTCAACAGTTCTCTCCATCCAGCTCGGAAACATTGCTTTATTTCTTGTATTTCGTCTTATGAGACTCGCACATGCCCCCATGCAATTTTCACAGACTGTCATGCATATAAAATGGAAAGTCTTTTCATTAAGCGATTTACAATTGTCATTCTCAAATGGCTTTTGTTACAGGCTTAATCCTGCATCTCAATAAGGATGGTTACACCTATCTTAAAATAATTCAGTTCAACAAAATGAATCATGCAAAACACATTTGTTCAATCATTTAATTTGCATTTCACAAACTAAGCTAAGCTGTAAGCCTTTCATATACTTGCCTGTTTTATCACATCTAATCTACACTGTAAAAAGTCTTTACAGGCAGACATAAATAGAAAAAATGCATAAATGTAAAAACTCTGCCACAACATGACTGAGCACCTCATTAGAGGAAGGAGGAAGAAATCTGGGTCATCCTGATCATAATATGTCACAGCTGGCAAGTTGTATTCCCGTTCAAGTATTGACAGTCTGTGAGGTTTGCATAGAGAAAAGCCATTAGTATGCAATTACTAAAACAAGAACAGTCTATTGGAATGGATTAGGGAGTTTATTCAACAAAATAAATATTTCTTGGCATTTATCATTTCATCTGGGGGTCCAAATTGTAAGCAGCGACAAAGATAATCTTGTTTTGCTGAATCGCAGCAGAACTACAAACAAGCAGGGGATTACTAATCCCTGTTGGAGATTTTTTTTTTCCCCAGAGAAGACAGATAGTGGCTGGCACCTGGGGCAAGGGCTTGATTTCTGAACAGTAAACATTGATGTTTTCCTCGCTGGAAGAGCTGCAGTCTGTCTGGACAGTATTTCATATTGATAATAACATTTCAGGGCGCTTGAGTAAATGGAGTTGGATACTGCAGGTGACGGCGTGAGGTGACCTTATCAAACTGTGATAAACTGGAAATGGGAAACTGAAATCAAAATACCATCACGGAGAGGGAGGCAGGATTCATCTGCTGTTCTTTTCAGGGCCCCAATGAGAGAGAGAAAAAAAATGAATTGGCTTGTTCAAAGGAAGATAATATGACATGGTCTTTGCCAACGTGACAGTTCAGGCAGCATGACGCAGTGTGTAGCTCGCACTCGGTGAACAGTATTCACTCTACATAAGCTGGCTGAACGTCTCAGATGATTCTCACTGACGTCGATCTTCAGCTGTGATCATTCAGGCTCAGCTAATCGAGCAGCATGTCATGCCTTCTGAGCAGTCGAGTTGTTGTTTTTTTTTTTTTTTTGGGGGGGGGGGGTCATTAGTATTCAGAAAGTAACTAACAGCAATTTGGACCTAATTAGGTCTTAATGGCACCTGATCGCTCACATACACAAACATGCAAAAGCAAACATGCAGATACACACACACACACATACACACATTGGCACAAAATGGTATCTCTCTCTGAGACCCAAAGCATGAATATAAACTCATTCTGTCCAAGTCTCTGGGCAACAACTAAGGTCAGGACAAATTGAGAGTCTTTGCAGGAGTGAGTGAATTGTAAATTAGCAAGATGAATATCAACAAAGACAGAGTGACTTAGAATAAGATGGAGCGCACATGTGCACACACACACACACACACACACACGCACACACACTCTCGAGATATAGACTCATTTACATTAATGGTTTACAAGTGCTTTTGAAATGTCTATCAGAGAGTTTATCTTACAGTACCCTTAAGAGACAAAGGTTGTCCTTCAGTGATGAAGACACAGAAAGATGTCTTACCTGAAAAGAAAGATAGAGAAAGTGCAATTAGCTAATTAGCTGGGTGGAATGGCAAACACAGAGTGCATTTTTTGGCTCGTATACAGTGCTGTATATTCACTTTGTACACTGCAGCTGCTTTCTAAAACTTAAAAAATATCGCCGACAGCTATTTCAAGTGCAGTGATATAAATCCCTTCCTGAGACAGTGTAATGCTGATTGATGGAGCATCATGCCACTCTGTGTCCCATCACACCAAACTGGCTCAGACACGTCTCAAATCAACACGTTTGCTTCACTTTGAGGCAGCCACTTAGCTCAGTTCGCTCTGAGTTTGAATATCTGATGTTCCTTGTCCTTTATATTGTAGCTCACACGTGACCAGCTCAGTGTTTGCCCACACCTTGCAGGTTTTAATCTGTGGCCCCTCTCTGACCAGTTACAACATGCTGTCCCAGCAGATGTCAGTGTTACTCAAGCTATTTAAAAAGCCTTGCTGACTGTATGCTCAGCTGAGCAAAGAAAGGAAATGCTTCTTTGGATCAGTAGCCAAAATCATTTCCATAGCAATAATACCTTCAAATTGCAGACAAATTTGCCAAAAAGTCAACATGCTAAGTATCTCCAAAGGTACTTGATGAGCAAACATAATAAAGATGCAAGAGAAAGATGAGAAAGAGGAACAAGCAGTACAACTGCAGCATTACAGGCAATCGCCTGTAGCATGCTCAAGATTCCTATCCTTTTCAAAGCAGGGTAAGCCAATTATACAAGGTTTGATTTAATAAGTCTAAGCTGTTATTTCAGTCAGTGTGTTTGTTTTCTTGTGTGTGTGTGTGTTTTCTTTCAAGAATGGAATAAATGTTATCCATAATTCACTGTCATAAATTATGAAGTGATTGTAATTGGAAGAAAGGTAAAAGCAATGGAAATCAAAACCACAATGCCTCTCTGTTACAGTAGGTATGAACATGTTTTGTCCTCATGGAATGCTGAATACTGCTTTCATTCATTATTTCACTCAACCTATATTCTTATATTCAACCAGGAAGGTCCCAGTGAGATTGAGAATCTCTTCTTTTTTTTAAGGGAGACCTGGCCAAGACAGGCAGCAGCACAAATTAAAACACAACAAAAGACAAAATCAAAAATAATTAAATAAACAAGCCACATTCAAAGATTCCAGCTACATAACCAGGTAAAAACACTGACATCTTAGAGAAGCTGCCTCTAATTCATTCATTTTGGATTTAAAAGCTTTTAAAGATGAGACAAGAACAAGACAAGACAAAAATTGGTACAATAGTTTGAAATCAACAAAAAGTGGAGAAGATGAACAAAAACATTCATGCCCATACTCAAAGAAAAATAAAAGAAGAATGTAAATGGCTAAGATATGAAAAGCCATACAAACACTTTGTTTACTACAACTGAAATGAGAGGGAAGTTACAAATGGGAAATATAATTGCAGGCATCATTCAATATAATTAAAATTAGAAACTGAATTGAGCTGAAGGAGAGGATTTTATTTCTATCTACTCATGTCTGTAATGAGGCCCACAAAGGCAGACGAGTGTTGCAACTCATTCCACTCGCCCGCAGCAGTAAACCAGGCGACTGTTTCCCTTTTGAACTACAACATTTGTCTTTGATGTGTTTAGCACAAGGATCTGCAAACTGTGGTGAGTGTCCTGAAGAGACTCTTGGGAGACTCTAAATGACTTCCAACAACCATGTTGACAGGAAATAAACAGATGGATGATGTTCCAACAGCACAGACAACAATACTGATGTAAAAGGTTACATTTTATGGCGCAGAGCTGTGGGTATTATCAGCAGATGTTGGGTCAACCAGAAAGTTGAAGAACAAAGCCAGTGGTTATTGTTGGAGACAGTAGTGAGGCCAGAACTGATATCAAAGGAAATGCAGTGCAGGACAAATTCTATTGTCCTGTGTCACATCGAGATTGGTATTATATTAATTATCATCTGAGGTGAAACAAAGAGAAGTATGGGAGTAGAACTTTTGAATTTGCAGTAACAGCATTAACCTAAAATTGGATATCATGTGTGGGTATTATACAATACAATATATTGAATTAAAGAATATCAGCACTAATCGCCTGATTTGAGAATCAAGTCCTTTCAATTTGTTTTGATTTGACTGAGATTTGATACAGTACTTGATGATCCAGCGCTTCTCATTTTTCTTCTACATTCAACAAATAGGCAGCACTGTTGTTTCCTTAAAATTATGTAAAGTGCACAATATTCTCTAGATTCACTACATGATAGCCAGAGTCAGCTGACCATCTTGAATCATTCCAGTCCTGTAAATTGTGACAATTTTGCATCTATGTAATTGTTCTTGGTACAGTTCACATTCGTGCTATATGACATTTCAATAAAACCAAATCAATGTTACTTTTTAACTTAAAATAACCTTTTTGTAAAAATCTAAGTTTGTCACCCAGCCCTTTTCAATTTGGCATAAGATTGTTGTTTTTTTTCTGGTTGAAAAGTATGTTTCTTCCTAATGAAGAGGAATATTTTGCAGCAACCTTTAAAATCTGCTTGATCCTATCTGGTGAGTTGTGTAATTTAAAACAGTACACCAAGAACAGCAGTGATGTACAACAACACTACATGGTTCCAACCATTACATTTGCCTTTAGTCAATATAGAAAAGAAACCACCATTTACAGTGTTCTCTGAGACTTCTCTGAAAGGCATGGCACCCAGAGAATATCATGCTCCAGGGCAGGTTAGCTTCACAACTCATGTTATCATGTTGTGTGGTTCATAGTTCACCAACACAGTGAGTCTAAAATCATCTTGCTAACCAGCTAATAGGCTATAAACACACACACACACACACACACACACACACCAGGCAATATAGCATTTATCTAAGTAAGCATCTTGCTGTGAACATTACTTACTTATTACTTATATCTAAGTAGCTCCACCACTGTACACTTACTGTTAGTGCATACTACATCCATCATTACAAACATGCTTATACAGTATATCATTAAAAATGACTTACCAAAGATTTATGCTATGGAAGCTCAGTATTACTAAGCATAGTGTACAGTATGGTAAAATGTTAGCAAGAGGCAATAGGACAAAGAATTTATCAGGGACATGTTGCTAATCTTGCTATCTTATTTTCTCTTCACATAACAGTTAAGTTTCCCAGTGGGCCAATCTCACAAAAAATGACATTTTAAAGCACTGCTGAAGCATGTGACAGTAACATTATTCAACAAGAGGGTGCTCATTTGAGATTTCTTCACAATGAGAGTCAAACATTGGATCTAATTAGGAAGAAAAAATACAGCTCTGTTATTGAGAAAACTGTAAGTGAGAATGCTTTTGTAAAAAAAAGAAAGATGCATACACAACACAGTGTGCCAGGGAGGAGGGAGTGAATCCTGAGGTTTATGTGTCTGTGGTCATCTGCTAAACTGTGCAGACAGGATAGACCTAAGTGGCGTAAGTAAGTGCGACCACGTCTAGAAATTATGTTCATGCACTACTAAACTGCTTTACAAGTTACACTGTTGTGGCAACATATTACCACTGGTACAACTGTGACCCCAGAGACTGGGGTTTGCATTTCACAGTCCCATCTGTGGTTTAGGCAACAACATATTTTCCACTTGTCAAATATATGAATTACATACCTACATAACATAACTTGGCTACCCCCTAAAGGTCTATCAGGAAGACCCTGATTCTATCAATGGGTGGCTTGTTATACTCTCAGTTCCGGTGTCAGGTAAGTTCTGCCTACTGATGCTACTCATGCTCTTTGCGGGAATTCACACAGCTAAAGTGGAAACTACTTGTGTTACAGCAAATTAAAACCAGCTGATAACACTGTCAGCAGCCAGGCTGGAGAGACACTCCGCAGTACGGTAGGACTATTTTGCTATGACCAAGATAACAACTTTCTGTCTGCTGTGTTTTGGCTGTATACATTTTGTGGCAGCAGCCCGCTGCTGGAAAATTGTTGCTGCCTGTGACGGAGCGGCTCCGTCACTGACGGCGGGGAGCGCACACACATGTACCGGCATACATACACGCACACACATAAAACTTCTGATCCATCCCGTTTTCCCTAGTTAACGAACTTTCCAATCAGTCAGTCATGTTCCCATTCTTGTTGAAGTAGAGCGACCAGGGGTGCACACTTGGTAGTTCTATGTCTCTTCAAACATACATTTACACATGTTACTCACCGGCGGCATATCAGTCGTTCCGGTTGCGGAGCATGAGGCGGCAAAACGGGGGCATAGCATTTGCCGCTATTATATGCCATGTTCTCGCGGGGTTTCGGGGTCATGTGACCAAGCTGATATATGTATTTCTGGTCTTCGTTTATTTTCTCTGAAATTTTCCAGTCCTGCATTGTGGATGAAAGGAACTGCATTTATAAAAACACAGTTAATTTTTGCTTAATTTATATTTGTGTTGTGGAGCCTTTAGAGGCATTGTTAGAGGAAAAAATGTGTTTTCCTATTAATTCTGGAGCCTGGAAGGAGGGGCTATGGGTTTATAAGGGGCTGCTGAGGCCCAGGGAAGGGAGTGCTGGTTTGGTTACAGAGGAGGTAACAACCTCCTCTCATGCTTACTGAGTTACTGTAGAACTCTATTCAGCTTAACTTTTTCTTGATGTTTTTTTTTTGCATTGTTTCTTTGGTTGGTACTAATTTTCGCACTGTAAAAAAAATTATCACTACTTGCACTTTGGGGGGGGGCCGGCAAAATAAAGCATATAAGAGCACCATATTATCTTCTGACTACGCCTGTGAGTTTTTCCCGGGATTTTTCTTTTTTTCTTTCCCTTACCTCCACCATTTTTTGGATTTTGGGGAGGTTTAAGAAAGAACCCCGTGACACTGCCGCTGTAATGTCATGAAGTTGCAATTACATGCAGAGGGCTTTCAATTCGAAACAACACATTTACAGGAGATGAGACAACAGTGACACCCTAAGGCAAGAAGGAGAGGGAAAAAAGAGAAAAAAGAGAGAGAATAGAGAGAAAGGCAGATTTAACCTGCTAACATTAAGTTAGATTTTTATTAACTACTGATCCTGATGGGCGACTGGTGGTTTTTATTGGCCATGACTGTCTCTTTACCCTCTCTGTGTGCCTGTGAACATGTGATAAAAATGTGTATATATGTGTGTATACAGTGAGATATGGTATAGTGAAAGTGTGCATGCATGCATGCATCCTGAACTGTGAAGTCCTTTGTGAAGTGTTTTATTATGAGCACACTGATCATCCTTCTGCTGCTGGAAGGTTCATGTGTTATTTTTCCTCCACATACACACATTCTAGATTTCTAAATGCATGTGGTATTTTGACTTTTCTAGTTGTGTTGCATACTCCAGGTCACAAGAACACAGGTTACACTAACACTATATGTTGGTATTGACACTAACAGACAACAACTGTTGTGTTACTAAAGTGCAGCAGCAATTCTCAGAGTATGCATGCAGCAGGAATCAGGTGCACCCAAATGCAAAAAGGCTAGCAAGTGTCTACTATCTGACTCTAGCACATGAACAAATCTGGTGAACTCATTTTTTGACATACAAACTGCAGTCTACCTGTTTGTAGCACTGAATGGTCTCGGCAGCGAGTGCATTCAGCTACAGAAAGCACCAAGGGGAAAACATATATCAGTCACTGACTAAAACAGGCTACACTTCACACAGGACTCAAGTGATGCTGTAACACTGGTGATTTCATTTATATGTTTGGCAGTTAGTTTGGTGACATATAAAAGCCAGTAAGCAGAGGGCAGAGGGCAAGAGCATTTGTCAGGTCAAACTATAGAGTGCAGCATTTCCTGGAGGCAGTACGTATCAGCATAAAAATGATTTATACTGAACTCGCAAAAGTAGAAAGAAGTGTGTTCATTTGTGGCCAGCACTAGCTCCTTCTGACGTTTAATAGTTATGACTGAGATGTCACTGTGATGATGATGGAATTACTGGTATGGACACAATAATTTGCCACAGCTTTGTGTAATGACAGCTGCTGTGGTGTTGCTGGAGAATCTCATCAACACCACTGCCAAAAACCATGTGTGACTTTGAGTGGTATTCAGATCCTTTACCTACATCACCCACTGGATGATCAAAGATATCCTGGTTTTAGTCTGCTTTATGGAGTTAAGTTCCAGTCAGTTGCCTTTCTTAGTTAAACACTGGTGACATGATTGGAGTTATTAATATATTATATTATATTATATTATAAATTATTATTATTATTATTATCATCATTAGTAGTAGTAGTATATGTAATTATTATATTATAAAGATCCTCTCAAACTGTTTCCACGTGCTGTGAAAACATCATTCTGACAAGTGAAATTAGTTAAACATTCCTTTAAAATAAACTGACTTCTATGACAAGCACTGCTACACACTGCTGACCAGAGGTAATAACAACCAAAAAAAAAAGGTATGTTAAGCAGGGGCAGCTGTCACACAGTTGTCTTTCACCTCTGCAGAAAATGTCAGAGGAAGAGTGATGACATGTATGTAATTGTTTCCATGGAGTGCTTGTTCGGTGTTTGTTTCTCTGTGTCATCCCAGCCAATTGAGAACAGATTGCGGGTCCCGAGAACACACCTGAGACCAGCATGCAATGACCAGAAGATTCTGCGTTGAGCTACACTGGCAGCCAGTCTGCAGCCTGACCTTCAGGGAAAGCAGAGGAATGAACATAGTTTGGCAGATGCTCGAGGTACCATCCATCTTTCGACAGGGAATCATATTATAACGGGTGTAAGCATTGCCTCAGTGGGTAAATTGCCAATTTATGGGTATGTAATTAATTTTTGGGTTGAGAAGAAGGTAATTACCACCCAGGCATGAAAGTGATACTGTATGTAGGAGGTGTTCATTAAAAGAGCCTGCTTCCAAGGGACAGAGTGGCACTGGGTTTGGGTGCAGTATGTGGCATGGTGTGACACATAAGAGCTAAACTTCCAAACACGTGCTTCCTCACACTGAGCTGAGGATCCACATTGAACTACAAGTTCAAGGAAGAGAATTTGCTGATTGTTTTGAAGAGGTTATTGAATTATTGAGGTTATATGCTTTGTCAGTAAAGGATATAAAAGTTGAGTCAGGTTGGCAGTAACCTGAGAATGTCTGTTGGGTCAACTGTGATCGACTTTTCTCTCTCCAGTAAACTCCTAAACTTTCCATACAGCTGTAGTAATTTTTGGTCATACTTTTATTTTATAAATTAATTAATTGATGTTTTGGGCACCTGGGACCAGGAGAACCCCATACCACTCACAAACCCCTAATGTACTGCCATGAGCCCCTTAGAGTCTGGTGATGGGCAGATACTGTACAGTGGGTTTATTAGAGCATGCCTGCTGTTGAAAATGGGACTGATGAGAGAAGAATGTGCATACAACCAAAACAGTAAACAAATACACACGTGAATTGTGATTCTCTTTGGGAATACGTCACCTCATACACATATACTACATTTCTGAGAAAAAAAAAAAACATACCATACAAACAGTTTATCAGTTTATCAGAGCTTTTTGGTGGAAATGATTCTGCACAATGGTAGATGAGAGTATCTGACACAACACAGACAAAGAGTTCTGTTGAGAGTTAAACTCTGTGGCTGCGGCACAATGACTGCTCCTTTCACATTAGTCATTAGTGTATTGATTTACTGTTGACATCAATTAATGCAGGTTCAAATGGTGAACTAATTGCAATTTCAGTACAGTATGTGTCTCTACACTTCATGTCACATATGTTACATTTGCAAAACACAACATCCAGGTAGAGTAACTGTGGCAATGTGTGACTGTTTTCCAAGAGACTGATACCAGATGACCCTGTGCCCTACATCTGATAGCCACTCAGAGACAAATCACCTCTCTCTGTTTCGACAAGAGAACATACGGTATCACTCTGTTGCACAAATGTAACCCAAAGGAGGTGTTTGATATCTGTTAAGAAACAGTGGTAGTGATAATGGGATAATGGAAAGTAAAGGTTGCACAGGATTGTGGGCAAACAGGTTAGGAGGGAGTCATTTATGTCACATCATTTTTAGTGTCTACTGTATGTAACATTACATTTGTGTGACATATTTTCTTTCTCCATCTTTGATGATATTTAAATTAGCACTTTTATTTTTGTTTTAATTGCTGCAAAATTTAAGTAAGTTATATCTCCCCCTAACCCCACAGTGGCCTGCTGCTACCACCATGCTTATAAATATACATAAACATGGCTACAACTGGATACCAAGAGGTGTTCAGTGACTTGGAATTGTCCTCGTCTCTGTCACCTTTTTTTTTAATTGCTTGCAGTTTTCCTTTGTGTCTTCATGGGGGAGGTTTTGCCATGATACTGACACACCAATATTTGGACATTAAAGATACAGCTATATCAATCAACTGAATGCCCTTGACTACACACAGGTGATATCCACTGTAAAAAAAAAGAAAAAAAGAAAAAGGCATATTAAGTCTGCTTTGACTCAGTGTTGTAAAGCAATAGAACATGCACATGGGGTGCATACCGTTAATGGAATGGCACTTAACAACTGCTACCACAGCCTCCAGCCTCCAACTACAGATTGTCAACTGAAAATGATGTTGGTGTATAGATATGTTAATGACTACTGACTAGTTACAGTAAGTAAACCTCTCTCCCAGCTATAAATCAGCTGATATGAGCACAATGGTCCCCATACAAGATCACATAAGAAACAGATTTGTTCTTAAAGGGTCAGTCAAGAACCAACAGTTTGCCTTCCTCCACAAGTAATCACAAAAAACAAAACAAAACAAAAAAAAACAGTAACTTGACCTACATAATGCCTTAATCTGACTGAATTTGGAGTTTAAATAAAATAAATATATATATATAACTAAGACATAAACTAATATACTGCTCCCCAGATCATCATCATGACTTCCCAGTGAACTGATATTTTTTTAAATTCCATGATTTTATTGGCATATTTTGGTACTGTAACTTACAGTTGTGTAGGAAGATTCTATCACTTAGCTGCCTTGGGGTCTTCATGCAGGCCTCTGTCCCAAAGATCATCCTCTGATGACAGTGACAGTGTTACATCACCCACTCTAATATGCTCTTGTCTAATATTCCTGTGGCTGCAGAGTCCCCCTCATCGCCTCTCCTATTAGTCATGAAGAGCTTTGCTTTAGGAAGACATTTTTTAACTTCATGTCAGATATTCTTTATTTCTTTGACAGTACAGTGCTGCTCTGATGACACATCGTTGGCAGTTGCACTATTAATATTTTCTAACTATTTCAGGTTCACTATGACTACTGACTCTTCAGAATGTATATTTTTGTCTGCTGATTTCTGACAGCAGAACCTGAAGCTCTGCAGTGTTAAATTCTTATTTTTACACTTTGGTGTCATTTTTCTGAATGAAACCATCCCACAAATGAAACTTACATGAGGCCCAATGTCTGGCTGAGTGAATGAAAAGAAACTAAATGGTAATTCAGGGTGATTATTAGGCCAAGTTGAGCACACACACAAAATATGTATATGGTTTGATTTGACATGATGTATGCATTTCTGTGGATAAGGTACGGTAAATATGGAAGGCTCTTGTTTTGACATCACTTCTATCCTTCTACTTAAGTTAGCATGCTAACCAGCTAGCATAATACAACTTAGCGATAGTGAGTCACTGTAACATCCAGTCTGCACTCAGTCCAACATGAGAGGATGAAGAAGCAGCACTGCCCTGAGGACATACTCTAACATAATTTTCTTGTAAGTAGGCAGTTGTTAATGTTAACGTTGGCTGTGCAATGATAGCAAAAACATACATATAGCACCTTTTACAAGGTTTTGTGATAGCAATTGGATATTGGATAGACATTCAATGTATTTTTCATGTATTAAATTTACTTCACAGAGATTTCAGTTATAACAGCTGTCATAGCATTTCGGTCCAAAATAATAATTAAAAAAAAATCTCATTCACTAGCATCCAGTGACAATATCAGCATTAACACATGAAGAATGCTAAAGAACATAAATTGTGTAAACTGTAAATTGTGTACTGCTTTGACCCATCTTGTTCTTCACACAGAAACAAACTATGGCTTGCAAATTGTTTGGCACAAGCAAAACTAAATCTCCCCACCTGTACTAACACAGCTGTTTCTGTAAGACACTGATTAGAGGCATGGTTTCACTCCATGTAAAATTAGGCAATCCACCAATCTATGTGCACTCTAATATGCAAATTTCCAGAGTCTCTTCTCTGTTGTGCCGCGAAGCAGCAATCGGAAACAAGCACAAGTCTATACAGCAATTATTGCTGATTGCTGATGGACTCTTGATTTGTCTTGTAATTACAAAAGCAGAGAGCACCACTTGTCAGTGCGAATATTTACTGAAAGCTGATACTCAAATTAAGTCTCTGCGCTCCAATATCTGCTGCTGATTTGACAGTTTAATTAAAGGTGATGATAAAAGTGTGAAACATTTAACAATTACTGTTAAAGAAAGTGTTTGCTATCCTGACAGGTTAGCAATGGTACGTCCGGAGGGTTACCCTATCACTGATATCAAGACTGCATCCCCAACTTAGCTTTGATAAACACAGATTACTGATTTTTGATTTAACTGTTCAGAGTAAATTCACCCAAGCTAACAATCATGCTGTGGCTGGACAGGCAAGAGTAGGCACGTGCTTTTCTCACACACTCTTCAGCAGAATGCAATGTTGTGCAAAATACATCACAGTTGAGTGGGTGTGGTCACAAGTACAATAGACTTACACTTTCCAACCCACAGATGTCACTACGGCCCTGCTTTTCCTCTTGACAAGAGTCACTCTCCAATAGCCAAATACATGTAAAAATCTAAGTCAATGCATTTTGACTCTGCATTAAGGTGCATGTGTAACAGTGCACTTAGCTATTCCCTGTTTTGGTTGAATAAAAGAAGGTATTGGTTACTAAACCTGCCAATTTAATTAATTTACAACTTTGAAATCATTGCCAAGCCAGTAAAAAATCACGAATATTACTGATTTGTCTAACTGTTCCAATGACTCTGCTTATGTAAGATTTATATTGTCAGTGGAAACAAAATCCACTCTGAAGTGTAATTTAATTGATTTTCAACATATGACACAGAGATCAAGAACTACCTGACAGGAAGGGTGGCTGATTAGAGAGGTCATTAGGGATGTATTGTAAGTGATGTTTCAAATGTTTGCTGATTTTCTGCTTGTTTACTGGGCTGGCTACATGTTGCCATGGTTACATACAGTCCATCTCAATTCTTTTGATTGCGTTCGCATTTCTCTTATTTGTCTTTTCCTCACATAGTAGGCTCTCTCCCTGAAGATGCAGGGGAAATGTAAAAGATGCAAGGAAAGACAAACCAAGGAAAAGGGGTTTTTGGACAAATGGGATGTCTTTGTCAGGTGTCATCTGAACCAACATCAGTTTCAACACCAGTTAGCTGTTAGGCTTTTGTCATGTTCACTTCTGTGTAGCCTTCTTGTATGTAATGTCTGGTTGTGGTGACATGCCAGGCACTGAACTGACTGGTGCACCAGAGTTTGCAGGGTGCTTCCCTTTTTCTCGTTGACCTAATTAATAGGTGCCATGCAGGTTTCAGACTGAGTGATAGCAGCTAAAAGGTTTTGCACCATTTTTTCCATGATTTGCTCTAATACATTGTTCTTAACATACTTTATCTAATGGATTAACTTTGTCCTCTCATATTATTAGCTATGATATTCTAATTATGTCAAATAACCTGTTGGACTTATTTAACACCATCCCATCCCAAGACAGCTGACGTCTCAGAAAACCACCATCCATTCCTCCCTGTCCAAGCCAGAGTAAGTCCTGGTATTGTGACATTGGCAAAATAACCCAGTCAGCTGTGTCATCCAGTCATTAATACTTTCTCATAACACGATGCTTCATTATGATAAAACACTTCCATGTAGGATGGTTTGGTGTATCTTTGCTCAAGTTCATTTCTGAATGCTCTGAGCAGTAATAAGAGCTTTGGGACATTTGTCATGATGTTGGTTGAGTCTGAGCTCACACAAAAAGTGTGTATCAATTATGGGAGTTAGGATGGAGCCAGAGTTTGATTATCAACTGTGTGCTGAACGTTTAAGTTTGAAGTAGTGATTAAACTTGAACTAAACTACATGAAACAGATTAAACACAAACAGCCAATCTGAAACCACTATTCATCAAGACCATTCCATAAATTACATGCTATCAACAAAGTTTTCTTGTTACCAGATTTCACACATAACATGATCTATAGCATAAACGCACACACTGTCAGTCCAAACATTCTGTCTGCTTCTGTTGTGCAGTGATGAATTGCTGCTCGCAAGCATGAACAGCATGTGTCTGCAAATAGTTTTTGATCCTGTTGGGGAAAATAACTGTCTGTTTCAAAGAGGAGGCATCTTGCATAAATGCAAACAGCCCTGCTGTTTTTCTGTTCCTTTAAACCAGTATGTATCATGTACAGTAGGAGTTCATGCCTGACAGAATGACATCTTATTTGACCAAAAAGGCTTATCTCCATCATCCAAAATATAGGACATGACAGCACAGTTCCATCTGTATCATCAGGAGGCAGACACAATGTCTGGGTACCAAACTGGGTCAGACAAAATCAGTTGATACCCCCTATCCAAACTGCTAATACATTTCCTATATGCCATTTTCCCAGGGCTGCATGTTTGAAGTCCAGCAGGAATGCAGCCAGCATCAGACCGCTGAAAAATAGAAGAAATGAGCCGTTGATATGGAACATTTATACTTCAGCCGACACACTTGGAGAAGTTCGAGAGGGGATATTTGTTAGCTTTAGGAAGATCTCTGTGACTCTGCTAACAGAGGCTGACAAGAAAACAGTTTTTTTTCTTTTTGTTGCTTTTTTTTTTTCCGAAGTTGGTGCCCAAGAGACGTGGAACCTTTCGTAATATGATTTATAGCATATGAGATGTAGACAGCACCAGACAAAGCCATTTTTGTGTCTTCATGAAGAGCTAATGAATTCTTCAGTGTCTAATGATTCCATTCCAGTCCATCTTTTAGACTAATGCCCCACCAAGTGGAGAACTTACCAATGTAAAACCAGTAATAGTACACAATGGCCCAGAGTCCCACCTACTCGCATTTCAGATTTTTTGATGCAAGTAGTGCACAGTATCTCGTCCTCAGGCTGAGTTACACCTCTTGTTGAGGTGCTGTAGTGGATTCATTGATTATAGGGGCGGCTGTGGCTCAGGAGGTAGAGCGGTCGCTCACCAATCAGAAGGCTGGTTTGATCCCCAGCCCCAGCTCCAGTCTGTGTGCTGATGTATCACTGGGCAAGATACTGAACTCCAAAACTGCCTGTGATGTGTCATCGGTGTATGAATCTGTGTGTCTGTGTTAGAGAGCACTTAAATGTATAGAATAAGTGCTGTGTGAATGTATGTGTGAATTGGTGAATGCGACCTGTAGTGTGAAGCACTTTGAGTGGTCGATGTGACTAGAAAAGCGCTGTATAATTACACTTACCATTATTTCTACTCTCACCTTCTCAGTAAAAGAGAAGCTTTGGAAATGGTTGTCCTCAATCAAAGGTGAAAATGATGATTTCTTCAACCTGCTCAATGTTGTCCAATGTTAACATATATTAACCACACCTACAACATGTAGTGACAAATTCAAAACACACCCAGCATGTGGGTAAATCCTATGCTGATGTGGGCATAATTCAATGGATTGGTATTCCCTAAAATAAAAAAGCTCAAACAGTCACTTCAGTCTACAGGTCAGTTATTTACTTGCATATGGAAGGGAAAAGTACAGTGTGCAAATGTGAAAAATTATGTGAAAATTTGAATGCCTTACTTTAGGACACACAGATTTAAAAAAATACACTCACTAAGCTCCTGACCCTGAAATGAGTTTAATCTGTTCTCTCCTATTATAGTATACAAAATATTCATGTAGCAGTTTCTTCACTTTTGGTCAGCATTACAATAACAAGCCTTGATGGTTGCAGGTCATATCAACTGTTACTTACCATCTATCCATCCACTATCTATAACATTTCAGAGTTGTGGGGGGGCTGGAGCCAATCCCACTTTTTATTGGGTGAGAGGCAGTGGACAGATCAACAGTCTATCACAGGGCCAAAATCCAATAATGTGACAGCTGCAATGACCCACATCTACAAACTAATCATTTAAGTTGCAGGTGGACACAAATATTATTAAGTGAAACAGATCTCTTGTAAACCTGATTTGGGTTTCATAATCAGTTCTAGACTCAACAGTGAACTTATGGACGGACACCTCCTGATCTCCAAATACCTTGACTTCTTTGTCATGCACAGAACAAACAAACTGCCCCCCTGCTTCCTTTGCTTGTTTGGGTTATGACCAAGATGATTCTACATTTCCATCTAATATCATAGCAGATTTTCTTCATATTATAATTGTAGCATAAATGCACTAAATAATAATTGGAAAATCCAATTTACACTCGTTGAATGGGGCACCACCGTCCAATTCTGTGACAGAAATCAGGGATATTAAATTTGATATCAATATTCTTGAATAATATCCACACAGTAAATTTTAATCAGTCTAATATCTAAGATTGTGAATCCTCGATCCATTGATCCGGCTCACCATTGCAAGGAAACACACAAAACTGCTAGGTCTACAGGTGTATTTACAATTTATTGATTACTAAGGTGAAGATATATGGAGTGAAAACGTGAAATAAAATAGAAAACAGAGGTGTAAGGATGATCAAACTAGCCTGTAAAATGAGCAGCGTGAGATGGAAGCAAATCGTTATAGTCTGTAACTATAATCTATTTGTATTGAATTTTGAGATGTCCATCGATGGCGGAAATTAAAGTTGACTTATTTTATCATCAACCCTTGTCACGAGCAGAATGTTAAGACCGGCCTACTGTGAGTTGCGGCAGCTGCAGACCAACCAAGGACGCAGGATGCTCCCGGAAGCTGTGTCTCCAGTTATCACGGGGAAAGTTTCTGCCAGTGTCTCAGCAGTTCAACGTTAGTTGAGTTTACTTGCAGACTTTCTGTCTTGAGCAGCAAACTTAGTTTGTTGCAGCTTTCTTGGTCATGTATCTGTGAGTCTCTCTCTCACTCTCAGGTTGAGGAAAAATAAGCTCTCACGTAGTCTACTTAACGTTTTCTGGATAATTTAGAGGAGGCTGGTGTCAGCCAGATGACTCTACAGTTTTACTCTTCAGAGTAAAATGCAGAATTATTTAAATTAAGTTCTCAATATTCAAATACTTTCGTTCCTTTGGCTTAACTTTATGTTGCTTGGTTTAAGAAATAGAGAAAGTTACTTGCACGTCTAGATAAGAGAAAAAGTTACCTGCAAAGCACGTGGTGAAAAAGAGAACAAAGGAACAGAGAAAATTAAAGTGCAATGGCGAGTGGCTGTGTACCTTGGAGCTGATTTCAACCAAAGGCGTTGTCTTTTGTGCGCCAGAGTTTTTATTCTCTTGGAGGATAGTATCAGGTTTACAGGCAGAGTGAGGTGGTCTCAGCCAATCAGAATTTGTTGTCCTCACTCTCTTTGTCCCGGTTAGAGTGAAATATGATCTCTGAATAAACTCTAAATTATTATTCTGAAATACTTGTGTGCATATCGCATATTTTTCTTCCACCATGTTAAATTGAGATTGTATAAGACGAGATATAAACAAGAGATATAACTTGTGGCGCTAAACAATGCATTAATGCAAACATGAATTAAACACATTACTCACTTAAAACAATTAAGCTGATTGAGTGATAACGCTGTTAAAGAATAAATTGTGTTCATTATTAGCAATAAATAAGTGTCATTACAAGACATGAAGAATAATCATTTGATTCTAATACCTGAAAAGCATTATGTCTAACTTCTATAGTTAAGCTAAGACATGGTCAATGGATGGCAGTATGGTTCCATGGTGAATATTTGAATTAATTCCTCATATTACTATCTTAGCTTAACAACATCGTAGAGAACTCAGATTTTCACTGAATTACTTGTTTTGTACGTGTTTTGTATTTGATTAATAGAATGGTGTGCCTTACAAAATGGTCAGACAATCATTTCATATAGTTTCAAACTAAGGGAAATGTGGACAACTGTTCTGGAGATAATACAGGAATGTGACATTATTTACGACCTCTATCTGGTGCAGAGAAAGATAAACAGTGGAGGTCTGTAGATCACAGAGAGTCCAATCTGCATAGTTCTTTGTCAGGTTACTTTCTTGTTAAAGTAACAGTTGAATGTTTAATTCAGAGACAAAGTGTGCTGCATTACAATGAAGATTTGAAGTGTTCATTCATAAGTTCAATATAAACCGCTGTCCATTAGAATAGATTCTCCTGAATGGGCCATTTGACCTTTGACCCTGGCTTGGGAGGAAGAGTTCTGTATCTGCTTCTTATCACAGAATGTTGGGGAGGCTGAAGAGAAGATGGGGGTTCAGGTCGTAATTCTCAGTGACCATACTTTACCTTAGTGCAGTTCTGGGAACACATTCCTGTCTTTTTCTATGAATTGTGTGATAGTCTGATAATAGGTGCCGGGATGATGCCAGGCTGATGCCTGATGTCGCTACATAATCAAGCTCCCATTTTCACTTATTTTAACTCTGTCCTTTAGGCAGAGTGACATTTAGAAAATTGAGAATGAAATTTAAAAAAGAGGGAAATGCAAGTAGAAAATCACCCACCTGTAGATGTGATGCAAATTGCAATACTGTAACAATAAATCTCTGCTTTGGCTATTGGCATCAGTGCAGTGATGAAGAATATCAAAAGATCAACCATCCATTAACCATGAACGTAAAGAGAAACATAAAATCTTTGTGTAGCATGTATGATGATTATTAAATTAGAACAAACACAAATTATGTAAGTAAGTATTTCATTTTCACAGCTTGATGTGTACACAAATATTTGAGAATTTTCTCTCCTCTGAAAGATCCTTTGCCCACTGATTATGCTCATCACATTTAGACAAATTTCTCTAAGCCTCCTGTTCTCCATTATTTCTTACTCGCTTCAAGCTGTTATTTCCAGTCGCCCTCTTGCCAGAATTCTAATAATAAAATAGCCGAACTGCAGATACTGCTGCTCCACAATCACTTCTAGGTATTAGTACCACCAGTGAGTGAACTTGTGGTCAAGGGCTGTCACCTGCAAATTCCTCCCACAATTGACATCCCATTTCTTCTTGGGGCGTTAAAAGGCACTTTTAAGCAGACTTGCTGAACTGTAAAGGAATATAAATGAAAGTGCAAACCCAACTCAAGCCTGCTCCTATTCTCTCTGCAGCTCCTATTTGGGGCTTTTGCTCTATATGAATTAATATTCTGATGAAGAAGCCATTTTCAATTACTGGGAGAGGTTTCTTCTGTAACTGAGGCCAGCTAAATTTAATAAATGTAATGCCTCAAGTTCACAATGATGCAGACTGAATATTTTGGTCACAGGGCTGCTCCACAAGGGATGGCTTCCATTCCTGACAAGTTTATGGTATCTAGCATGGGGAACCAATCATTTCTCAACTGTTATGCATCAGAAATAAATAGCTATAGCTCACTTTGCTGTAACGACTGCTAGACTGAGTTTTCTGTTTAGACTGCAGGACTGTAGGACTGTTTTCTGCCCCTTTAAAATAGCAGTTTGACCTGCTATTCTTACAAATGCAATTGTAAATGAGATGCTGCTTTTGCAAAACTATTCTGTACTTCCACAGATGTGAAAACTGCCTGAACTATATTGCCTATGAATGATTTAGTAATGTGAAAGTCATAGTATCAGTGACCTGACACTCATATGAGGAAATGGAAATCTGTGGCAGGAAATAAACCATCAAAACATGTTATCACACTGAACTAGGCTCTGTTTCACAGTTTCAGAAGCTCTCCATGCTGCCTTGCTCTCCTCTGCCCTCATCCTGTTTGACCTGTCTGCTGCCGCTGACACAGTCCACCACTACTTCCTCATGCCTGGCACTCATGCAGAACTTGGACACTAGGAAAGGCAGGCTGGGGGAAGAACAGTCAAATTCCCACTTTGCCAAATGTACCTACTGCGGCAGCTTTCTTAAACTTTATTTCATCTTTCTTCACCACGTGCACAGCACAGTCTTTAGCCTCTACTATTTAACCTTTACAATTAAGAGAGCAGAAAATATGGGTGGGATTATTACAGGGAGTAATTTAATTAAGCAATTGTAAAACATTCAGTACATTCAACAGACAGTAATAAAGGAAACACACTTTTAGCTATAGCCCTAACTGTATAAAATAACATTATAAACAACATCTCACTGATAGGACTTTCAGTCTACAGGGATGCTGTATTATAAATTGAGGAAGCTGTGTATTACTATGTTAAGTTCATCATGCTATCATTATAAATAGTAATATCCTGCTAATATAGGCTACTACTATTAAAATTGGGGGTACTGTATATATTTGGCTGCCCAGGGCAGTGCCCAGATTATAGTCAGCAATGTACTGACACCCTAACAAATTAGCTGAGATTGAGAAAATATAAAGCAGCACCTTAGAAATCACCTCACAATGCCTTAGCACACACCTAGCAATGATGGTTTGGAGGGGGGGGGGTGCAAGGCCTGCCCAGCTGTCTGCCTGGCTGTCTGCCCAGGCCATCGCCAAAACTGACCAAGTTGAATATATTGGAATACAATATAATTAGAATAGCATATATGTGAAACACGTTATTAAAGCCTATGCTAAGCCAATGAAGTCATAAATTATTCATGAGTAAGAAGGGTAAACAAAATGAACAAATTAAGCTTGTGACCCCAGTTTAATGCAGAGGTTTCAGATATTAAATATTCATCTGATGGGCATGATTATGGGCCCTGTGTTGATTGGGTGTCTTTCATATTTTGTGAGGTATGCATACACTTACTCTCTTCTAATTGTCTGACTCACTGTGTGTATGTATTGTGTAAATGCACCACAGCTTGGCACAGGAGTTTGCTTGCACTCTGGCCTGCTGACTAATTAGTGGCTGTAATCTGCAGTATCACTCTAGGATCTTGGCTCAGAGGGCACCTGGGTCCCTGAGCACTGATGCCCACCTGCCCGGCCGTCTGCCTCCCTGCCGACACACAGATGGTTTGGAGCAAAGCATGCTCTCCATTATCCACTTTTTCAGAGTGGGCTAAAACAACACTCCATCAAGGAGACAAAGACCCTTGTAACACATGACATTAAGCTCTTCCTTGAAACAAAGTTTGCTATCCCATTGATTCTGAACAGAGAAGTCATATCTTCAAAGATAAATAATTGTCCCCCCTAAACTGGAAATCAGAGTAGACTCTAATCTTTAACGTGATTAGGTACCACTTGTTGGAGTCCACTGGTCCAATTAAATTGAATTAGTAACTCCAACCCATAGGGCTTTTGCCTGACTTATGTAAGGCTTTGAGCTGTGATTCAGAAAATGTGCCCATATTCCTGTAAAGTCACCAAGGATGCTGTCATTGTGTGCCAGGAGTTGTCCTTTTATTGACTGTCTATAGAGCAGCTCCAGGATTAGTCTCAAGATGACATCATCACTGGAGTCTCTGTGCAGCAACAGACTTCTCCTAATGTCAAAGTTTAAACTGAGTTTCCTTTAACATGCACACCTGCTGAATCATGAAGTGAAGTGCATATTTTGTAGTATTCTTAAAGCCTGCACTGAACCACCAGTTACGCAAACCAGCTCAGAAATAATCAGAAACACACACATTCATTTTCAAAATCAACATTTGATAGTGTAGTTGTAATGGTGAAAGCCACAAGAGGATTTTTTTCATGTGAATTGAACATGCATTTAAAGTCCCTTTCTCACATGTAGTTGTTTTTTTGTTTTTTTTTTTGGTCCAGGCCAAGGATCAAAAATTTGCATTTGCATTTGCAAAATTCTGCATTGTTGCCTTTTAGTTCTGGTCTGTTACAGCAGCTGGTGCAGGCTACTACAAACAAAGAGCTGTAAGCATGTGGTCCCACAGACAGGTAATTCACTGGCTGGGCAGTTTTTGTGATGTCATTCTGCATCATCAGGCACCATGGACCCAAAAAAAGAAAGACATATTCTGGTGACCGACAGCTATTCATGTAGCACTTCACTGAATCCAGTGTGTTTATGTTCTCTGTTGTTACAAAGAGCTCACAAACTGATTATGAGAATTGTTGGTCAACTGCAACTGGACCTCATGTATGCTGCCTTAGCAGGAACATTAAGCTAGACCTTCATTGCAATCCAGGATAACTGCTGATTCAATCTTTTTCTCTGTACTTCATATGATTTAGGGTCTGTGTACATGCACATGTTGAACATATAACATTTCCACACCTTTCTGCTGCTCCTGTGCTTTTTTCAGACTATTGGATTTGTCATAAATAATGACCAGCAGATAGAGCATAATGCTAGGGGATAGGTGCTGTGTGGTTGAAACAATTGACTAATTTCATTCACTTTTTTATTGGGAAAATAAACAGAGCAGCAAATATTTATTTTTTAATCTTGTAGTTGGATTTTCTCACTCTTATCGTGGTGGCAGAAGTAGGAATGGACTATATACAACAGTACATGTGGACATCGTGTAAATCTTTAATAAACTGAAAGTGAGATTCCGCCTACTTTCACATCTTATACATTTTCCAAGAGTCCCCTCTTTTCATGCAATAAATCGAAATGACAGTGACCTGAAGGAGAACTATATAGCAGTTAATACTTGATTTTAAAAGATATACCAGCAATATGATACAAATAAAATAGGAGAAATCCCACCGCTGTGTGTTTTCATACACATTTGTCTTCTCTGCTGAAAAAAAAGAATAGAATCTGGGAGAGGGTTAACAAGTCTCAGGTGCCACTTGTCTTCTCCTAAGGCAGCTTATTGTCTCTCTCTGCGACTCAACCATCACTCAGTCCCAGGCTTATGTCCCACAGTGACACCCTCTCATAAAAAAAAAAAAATAATAATAATAATAATAATTGCTGTAGGAAAGGTAGAGCTGATTATAGAATTGGTTGTTCATAGCCTTTGCTCAGAAAGTCACAACTTTGAGAAGGAAATCATCTGCCTTTGTTGAAACTTTCTTTAAGTTTACCGAGCAAATATATGGACAGAAATGTAGAAACTAATAGCACAGCTTCAGAAATTGCTTTGAACTAATACTGAAAGAAATATTTTGAAGTTCAATTTTTTTAAAAAAAGATAAAAGTGGCAGTGATGGATAACTTCAGGCGACATATCAATTTTAGGGCTATTTTATTTACATTTATTAAAGCCCAGAATGTTTTCAGCGATTGTTTTCAGATGAAGACATTTATCATAGGGAGCACTGCAATATACACACAGTGTTGGACTGGTGAAGTGTAAACAGCGTCGCTCTGCAGTCTGACAGGGAGCGGCAGACTTCAGCCCTTTACAAACATTTCTTGTAGATATGGATAAAAGTGTACATAAAAATCTATTGCCTTAAAATTACAATTACAATTACAAATTACAGTTATATACCTTATCCCGTCCCTTAAAACATTAAGTCCACCTGTCAGTCCACCTCTTTGGTCCAGACTTAAAAATCTTAAAAAAAACTGCAATGGGTGGACGTGAACATTTGTACACGCATTCATGATCCCTAGATGATGAATCCAGTAACTGGACCAATGACAATGACTATAAGAATCCCCTGACTTTTCCTCAACCAACACCATGAGCTTGATATTGAGGTTTTGAGTGAAATGTCTGTACTGAACGGATTGCTATGAAATTTGGTGTAGATATCTATGATGATAAGAGGAGTAACTGTGATAACTTTGGAGATACTACCGGATCAAAATCTCAAGTTTGTCCAAAACTTTGGTTTGCAACCAAATGCCTACAAAATGAGAGACATTTCCATCAGCTCTGCTTTGTATTTTGTCCTAATTAGCAAATGTCAGCATGCTAACACCTTAAAGGTGTTAGCATTCTTAAAGCGTATTTAGTATTGATGTAATTAGGACATATATAGATTTAATCTATGTAGACTTGTTTTAAATGGTGGGTTTTAACAAAGTTTGATTTCATTTGATTATTTACTACTGCTAGCTCTTTGTCTGATATCACAATCACACAGTGTTTAATAGCACCTAAACAGCCTAAATATTCATAGAATCAAAATACAGTGAAAATATAGCATTGCAGTACCATCCTAGTCAGTGTTCAAACAAGCATGAAGGAGACAGAAGCAAAGCCTAACTGCTTTTTCTGTACACTACTCTGACTGAATGTCCCCTGTGGTAAATTTTGGAAAGTGGCTCTCAGCTGCAGAGTGTGGGGGCAAGAAGCCTCCACTGGGAAATCTTGACTTTCCAAGTGTGGAAACAAAATAATTTATTATCTAAAAAACTTTTTAAAATATTGCAATTGACATACCCTTCTAATTGGCTTCTTATGTGTCCAGGTTGTTAATCATGTTATCCAGAAAAGGTGAGGTTCAAGTGAATCAGATTCCATAAAACACTACTGGTGACCCTCAATGGAACTACCCATGCAACCATATGCTAAAATCTGTTTTTAATGTTATAAGAATAAAATTTAGAAGAACAAGAAATTAAAATGATATTAACTTTAATCAAGAAGTGAACTTACATAATCAGTATTTCTCACACAGTGCAAACATAGATTTGAAGAATAAATACAGCATTTGACAGCCTGAAATCATCCTTATGACTTTTAAGAAGTGACTTGGTAAATCAACTGTACTTAAATAGCACTTTTCTAGTCAGATTGACCAAAAAAGTGCTTCACACTACATGTCACATTCCCTCATCCACACACACATTCATACAGCACTTGTTATAAACATACAAAGTGCTTTCTAACACATTCATACACATTCACACACCGATGACACACATCAGGGCAAATCAGAGTTCAGTATCTTGCCCAAGGATACTTCAGCATGCGCACTGGAGGAGCCAGGGATCAAACCACCGACCTTCCAATTGGTGGGCAACGGCTTTACCTCCTGAGCCACAGCCACCTAGTACACTATTACACTAACTGACAGTGCTGGATTGCTGTAATATTGATGAGTGAGCGAACAAAATAAATGAATAAAGTTGAATTCTTCCAATGACAGATGAAGTGTCCTTGGCAAAAACCTGCAACTCTTTTCTTGGCAAAGTAAAAACCCATTAGTCCAGCTGAGTTTTTGCACTCTGACTATTCATACATCTGAGTTCATCTGAGAGCAATACACTACATGATATTTATTGGATTGAGAAACATACATCCCTATTACAGCTCCATGTTCATTTTTTTATTTTTTTATTTTCAACATAACTCCCCAGACACCTTTGCTGATGCCAACTGCTCATAAACTGGCATGTATGCTGCCTCTGCATTATTTTTCTCCTCACTTTTGCAAATGTATCCACCATGATATCTTTTCCATAAACACTGTGTGACAGCACTGATTTCCCCAGAGTCATATTACATAAGGTGAAATTGGTTCAACATCCCTAGAGTAATACACTACCAGTCTCCTTGTATTTCTGAGCCCAACCTTACCCAATAACTCTTTGTGCATGCACACACAAAGACACACACTAACACATGCACACATCAGCACATGCACTCGCACACACACAGTAAACTTCTCCCAAAGGCACACAAAATAAGTCAGCATGATGTGTCTCATTTTCCCTAAAGTTCACTTTAAGTCTGCTTCCCTACTCTTAAATAGAATGGTGGGTCTAAATCACAACAACCACTACTGCCCTATACTCACAAATCATTGAATATATATACATATGCAAACTTTGTAAAACAATGAAACTCTTATTTTGTACAAAAACATGGTGCGAGGTGCAGCTTTGTGTTATGTTTTGTTTGTTTCTATTTTTTAAGTGTAATTTTTATGAGGTGCAGTGGCAGTTTTTCTTTGTCTAAGCCCAGTTTGGCAGCTCACAGTGCACTGGAATGGAAGAAAAGGTGCCATAAGGGGTGTATCATTGATTGTGAACCTGCCAGCCAGTACCCACATAATGTGATAATGTGATATTCTTTTTTTTTCTTTTTTTTTTAAGCAACATGAATTGAGTTTTGGCTACTATAGCACATGATTAGACCAATGGGCAATCCACACATTAACAGACTGGGAGTCAAGCTGGGACAACAAAATACAGCTAATTATTGTTATTTGGACGTGGTGTTACAGCATGGAACTTCTAGCTGAGCTACAGAGATTTAAAAGCGTAATGTGTAAAAAAGCACACCTGACAACCAGGCAACAGGCAACCACACTAAACTTCCAATTCCCACTGAAACAGAGGCTCTGAATTGTTCACTGCAAAACACCCACAACCATGCTAACAGCTCTGTGATGCAAACATTCTCTCAAGAATAATGCTTACATCTTGACATTTAGTCAACAGCTGAGACTGAAGAGAATATCATTAGTTGCAGAAATTTGGTCATACACCTAGATGACAAAGTTATTATTGGAAAAAAAAAACAGCATAGACCAGCTATGCTGTTTTTTCTAGCAGTTTTTTCAATCCTGTTACAGTCCTGAGAAGAATATGTACATCAAATTTCCAAGCAATCCATTTTAAAGTTGATGAGCTATTTCAGTTTCATTTCAACGGATCAGCAACATTTCCATCCCCAGAGCCATACTGTTAGCATGGCTAAAAATATCAAAGGTACACCAACACCATATCAGTGTAGCAAACAATTTGCTATAATAGTAATGTTTCTGATCACTTGACAAACACCAAAGTCCAATATTTAATTTCTATATTCTCTTATATGTATTCTGTTTGGTCTCAACCAATAAGAAAACTATTGGGTTCTGTATCTTGTGGGATAATAGCACACACTGGGTTTTTATCCATACTAGTGACATGGCTGTAAGTCCACTTCTTGGTCCCGACTGAGCTGTCTCCATTGTATAGATTACCATACAGACATTCATGTTTCCCAGAGGATGACTCCTACTACATGTCTGATTGCCTTACTTTACCTGTTGACATTTCTGATTATGAGAGAAATAGCTTGAAAACTGCTACATGAATTACAACATTCAAGATCTCCTCACAAATTGTAATCTTAATTTGTTTATTTATTTTTTTTATTAGACCAAATATCTGCAAAACCCAACATTTAGTAACATTTGGATAAGCCTCAGCTGTACTTTGTGTTTTGTCCTAATAAGCAAATGCATGCTTGCTAACATGCAAATCATGAAACTCCAGTCTTACACTGCAGGCTAGTCACTACATCCTTGACAACTCTTATGTTGTGTCTCATACTTCCATACTCACAGTTACTATTCTGAGTCAATAAGTGCATTCACACTGTCAAATATGGAAACAGGCAGTGCGCTGTACTCAGACGGTGCACTTAATGAGCGTGGAATGATGGACACTTGTGAACATAGTGGCAGAGGAAGGAAGACATATAATAAAGATGTTACATGAATCAGGGGCACACACAAGAAAGTAAAGTGTTGGTTTTGTGTGGGTGTTGATAGAAGAATCTGAGACTGAAATCTTCATGTTTTATTGAAGATTACCAAAACATGGGGCTAAATGAGGCTAAAATGCTTTGGTTATAGTTTATTTGAATATATTCCATCAACAACTTTTTCACAGTTTGCCATTGTTTTCACTTGACTGAACACCTACTGTCATGTGACATTGTCACTTAACAAACTGTACTTCAGACATTAAGTGTTGGTATAACATATCTGTGCTGCTGCACTCAGGGACTCAATGTATTCATTCCTGTGATATGTTCATTAGGTCTACTTTTTTCTTTGTCAACAGCTGAATACTCTAATAATAAAACCTGTGAACCTACTGAGACTTCTCACTCGCTGACAAGCAGAAGATATCTCACCTTTCACAGAACTTGCATGGCATTCAGCCAAACTCTGTAGCATGTGTTTTTTGACCCTGACTGTTCTTCAAGCACATACTCTTAAATCAAGCACTTTGGCTTTCTCTTGGGAGCCAGACCAGCAGAGACGCTGGCATTTTCTGACAAGGTCACATGCACTGTGATATAGAGAGACAACATGCTTGTCCCACATTTCACAGATAAAATTTTGTAGACCCTGTTTATATTTGCATTGCATAGTCATTTTTCAGTAAGTGATTTTCAACAATGAAGACCTTGAGAAAGATGAGAGTCTAAAATAATTTACTAATGAGTCTGTTTCTGCTGAACCCTCTAAACGTGGACATATTCTGATTTAATAATGGGTGGAGATGAATGAAAAGTTATATCATGGCGAAAATATGTTACAAGTTGTTTTGGGTGTGTCCTAAAATGTTATGTGTTATAACACCGCACTTGCATGATCTGTCTTTCAAATTTGATCTATGCTCATTATAGATCTAAAAATTCTTACTCATGTGTAAGTGTATTTTTTTTTTTTAATTAGGCGGTTGTGGCTCAGCAGGTAGAGCGGTCGCCCACCAACCAGAAGGTTGGTGGTTTGATCCCCGGCTCCTCCAGTCTGCGTGCCAAAGTATCCTTGGGCAAGATACTGAACCCCAAATCATCCCTGATGTGTGTGCACATCAGTGTATGAATGTGTATATTGTGTATTGAAAAAGTGCTGTGTGAATGGGTGAACGTGACGTAGTGTAAAGCGCTTTGAGTGATAAATCCAACTAGAAAAGCACTAGTACAGTACAGTCCATTTACCATTTAATTATTCTTTAATGTGTAGACTGCTCTGTTATCTGTGTGTCAGATCCATTAGTCTAACTAAATCCATGCCAGTGCCATTACTTTAGAAATGCACATGCAACAGAAATGTACCTTCCAAGCAGTCCAGCATTTCTTTCTCAGACTTACATCAATGACAAACACAGCCTGGACAAAGAATCATTTTAACTCCGAATAGTGGCCAACAATAAACACATCACAGGTTATTGATTGACAGTGAATATCAGATCAGTGTTCACAATCACAGAGGGGAAAATAAGGGTTAATACATAATTATAATAATTAAGAATAACTCAATTATTTACAGCTGAAGTCATTTACATAAACTTAGCTTGAAATCATTAAATCTAATTTTTAACCACTTCACAGATTTATTATTAGCAAACTACAGTTTTGGCAAAGTGGTTGGCCCATCTATTTTGTGCATGACACAAGTAATTTCCCCAACAGTTGTTTACAGTCTGATTATTTTACTTTTTAATTCATCAAGTTTACATACACTAAGTTGATTGTGCCTTGGAAAATAGTGTCATGGTTTTAGGCTAAGCTTCTGATATTCTAACTGATATTGTATGAGTCAGTTGGGGGAGCACCTGTAGAAGCATTTCAAGGCCGTACCTTGAAACTTGCTGCCATTAAAATGACCATAATGACCATTTTTTATGTTTGGAGGAAAAGGGTGAGGCTTGCAAGCCAAAGAACACTATCCCAACAGTCAAGCACAGGGGATGCTTTGCTACAGGAGGGATTGGGGCACTTCACAAAATAGATAGCATCACGAGGAAGGAAAATAATCCAGATATTTTGAAATAACATGGCATCGACCAAGAAGTTAAACATTGGTCGCAAATGGGTCTTCCAAATCAACCACAACCCCAAGCATTTTGTCAAAGCTGTGGCAAAATGGTTTGAGGGCAAAAAAGTCAGGTAGTTGTGTGGCCATTACAATGTCTTGACCTCAGTCCAATAGAAAATTTGGTGGCAGAACTGAAAAAGCATTTCCAAGCAAGGAAGGGTACAAATTACATCAGGTCTGTCAGAATGAATGGGTCAAAATTTCAGCAACTTATTGTGAGAAGCTTGTGAAAGGCCACCAGAAAAGTTTAAAGTTTATGCTATTTAAAGGTAACACTGCCAAATACTCTGGAAAAGCTGAAATCCTCTATTATTTCTTAAAATAAAAAATTGATCCTAGCTGACCCAACACAGGGCATGTTAACTTGCATTAAATGTCAGGACTGAGTTTAAATGTATTTGGGTAAGGTATATGTAAACGTCTGACTTCAACAATATCCACTGTCTAAAACAATTAGTCTTAAAAGGGTGGTTCTCATTACAGTTAAAGAGAATTGCTTTGTCGTCACCATGCTCATTTTAACTAGAATTAACTAGTGATTACCATTGTACAGATTAATTATTACCTGAAAATCAGTGGTGCTGATGGCTGCCACCAGTCAGGGTGTATTACTGTGACACATCTAGAGATGTTATCCACAGTCACTTTGTCCAGATGTCCCCAACATCCTCTTCAAACCTCACTAGCCTTAGCAATATTTTTTTTTTCTTCCAAACAGATAAAAGACTTTTCATCCTCAGTGTACATGACTCCTGTGAAAGTTTCATCTCGTTAAACTTTAAAGGAAGATGATGGACATCAATTCTGTCTAATGTGCCCCCTTTGAAGCATGCTTTTGACATATAGCACTTCCAGATGTGATTCAAGCTCACAGCAGAGAGCTTGGCCTGCTGCCACAGGTGTTTTAGACCTCAGCCAAATGGAGGCTGCTCTCCCATGTGGAGTCAAACATGATTAATGAATCGACTTCCTGACAAGTGTGACAGGCCAGGTTGACAGTTGATGTCTCCTTTACGATACATCATCATCATACGACTTCTGCACACAAGACAAGGGCATTAGGTGTCAACTTCCCAGGAGGATACTATTACATATGTGAATTATATATGGGTAGATTAATCTGTCTTCAGTTATTAATTGGGTTTTAGTCTGTAGCTCAACTGACTATTGATATGAAGTATTGACTTGTAGACAAAATCTTTACTTAATGAATGAGAGATTACTGTATTGTTGGTTCAACATAAAAAAATCTTTTTTTTTTTTTAATTGTATGACATTTTTGAAGTCATCACTCTAAGTGAGAGAGCCTGTTTTTTTCTGACAATGAACAAAACGTGTTCAAATCATTTTGATAAGTTGTTTGATTGTCATTTAGAGTCATTTATGAAGCAAAAAAAGGGCTAAATTCAAATGTAAGAATTTGCTTCTTTTCTTTGTTTTAGAATATTTTAACAGGTTGGACTGTTGGTCAAAACTCTAGAAACACTGGAAGCACAAATAACTACTTTAATGTGAGACCGACATCTGTTGGCTTGTGGCTTCTCCCAGTGCATTCTTCTTTATTCCCCTTCTGAATAAACCTTGGACATTGTGTAAAGTTATATCTTACTATGACTGCTGGTTGAACAAAAAATCATGATAATGATTAATAGAATACTAACAGAAAAAAATGACAGATTAGTTGAAAATATCACAATAATTACTAGCTGCATGCAGTTTAAATGCCAATTATATTATGATATATTATATTCTACAATTTAGTAAAATGCCCCACTGACTATTCACTGGTTTGTTTCACTGTATTACATTTGAGGAATGTCATCATCACACATGCCATTGCCATTCATGTGTTCCCATTTCTTTCTCTGTGTGGTTGCTACATTCATACTGGATCATTACAGACTCAGAAATCCTGATCGCTCTGAAGTTTTGCTACAACTTCTCCACTGATAAATGTAAAATTTAGGATTTTGTAAAAATAAATAAATATATCTAAAAAAAAGTCAGACTCAGAAAAAAAAGAAGTAGTGGGATGGTTACCACCATCACTGCTGTGGGCTGGTGTGCAGTTAATAGCTTTCCTTTACACTCAGGTTTCTCTAGCAGCACTGTTAATACTGAGTGTCCATTCTCTTCATTTTTTCTGCAAGAAATATAATAATAAGCTCCTGCACGTTATATAGAAAGATAGTGTTCTGGGTAGTGTTGTGTTGTTTCTCTTTCTTGGTTGTGGGAAATGGCAAACGACCAGACAGTCAAAACTCACAGCAACTGTAATTCACTCATGTGACCTCAATATTTTGAACATTACTCTGAGATTTGACACAGAGCAGAGTATGGTGGGGAGTGTTCAACAAACAGATAGGATAAGCAACAGCTAACAACATCATCCCCCAGTTGATGAACTGCCTGTGAGACCACTGAAATTTAAGTGATAAAAAGCCCAAAGCCAAAATACACTCAAAATCAGTACATTTGTATTAAACATATGCGTCTTTAGGCCAGAAAGGCAAGAAATCACTCTGAATGCATCCTTCCTCATATTTGTACTTTGAAGTGGCATCTCAAGATGTATGACTGTTTCAAGGCTGAGAAAATTCATGCAGATGTCCACAGACATCTTTCACTGCTGTTCAGACATAATGATATTTAAAGCCCCTCAAAATGCTCAGGGACATCCCAAATCATGCGTGTCAGTGTTTGGGTGTCTCAGTATTATGAGAACAGACAGCAAAGGAGAAGCTGAACAAACTGTCCTACTCTGTCATCAGCATCAATTTCTGTCCTTAAAAACTTAACTTTCAACAGAGTTGAAAAGGTCAAGGTTTCAGTGTTCACACATCATCACGACGAAACACACATTATGTTGGTTTGGCCTTCAGCACAAGTCTATGCTGAGCACAACACCAGGAGGTATATTATCATGATGACATTTTATAGTTTTCATTAGTTAGTGTCTTTATGCATCTAATATTCAATATCTACTAATGAGTATGGGAGATCTGAGAAACATGAAAGTACAATTGCTTCTAGATGTCAACAATAAACTTCTGGGACTGACTGATTATGTGTATTACTGTGCTGGAATAGATCAGTTACAAACGTATCATCATCCAGTCTGCATAAACTCACATCACTGAGAACTATTTGAAAAGAAAATAGAAGATTTTGAGACTCTGGAACATTGATGGATGATTGGCCTGTGAAATGAAGACCATTTGCTGGCAGCATTCCCTTGCTAAACATGTAATATGCAACACACAGTGAAAAATAGTCCATCCATATGCTTATTTCATTTTATAAGTATGACTGCCACCGTTGGCAGGTAGGAAATTCAGCAAGATTAGAAAGCTATATTTATGTTAATGGAAAAAAAAATCTAATATCTCATTATCATGTTACTGATACATTTCATTTATCTTCAGGGTATACCAGGGTTGCATTAAGCAGTACAGGCTCTGTGTAACATTTTCCATAGCTGTAAATAAAAATCAGTTTTGTACCATTATTAATAATGCCATTTTATAATGCTTAATTGAGCATTAACAATGTAACAATGGTCCATAACCATTCACAAAACCAATAAAAACATGTAAATCATCACAACATAACTAGAGTATAATAAATGCAAAGAACACCATGAACAAATCCAAAAAGCGTAAACAGATATATGGAAACAGTTTCGTACAAAGAGTGCACACTGTAAAAATAAATAAATAAAATCTCTCCATCTATATATATATATATATATATATATATATATATATATATATATATATATATATATATATACACATTTAACATTTATTTCTGTATATTGCTGTGGATGTCATTTACAGTTTTTAATCAATTTTTCATGTGATTTTACTACTTACTAAACAATGACCTCCCGTCCAGCTGATGACCAAAATCTCAGTGTGTCTAAATTAAGCCTGACCTAGTACGTGCACCAGGACCAGTAACACTTGTCCCAAGGCCTTCTAATCCACTGGGTCATCCTTTTTGACTTTGCCCAGTGGAAGATGTTCCTCTTTAACGAATATGACCTCATCATTGCCTCATGGAAGTCCAAGCAGCACCAATAGCAGTGACACAATGTTGAGGGGCCACTGCCTACATTGCTAAAGGCAAGATAACACCAAATGAGATGTGACAGCTGAAAGAGAAAACAAGCCCAGCTGATGGGTCTAAAATGAGAACAGAAGTTCCTTTGTATCATATGCTTTAGTATTTTCACAGTACCATTGTGAAACACTACATTGTGAAAAATATGGCTGCATATTTGTAAACTAAAGAGAGTTTTATTGAATAAATATTAGGTATATCTGGTTGAAACCACATTAAAGTTTTAGTTTAAATCAGAGCTAGCTGCTCTCTTGCTTGCAATGTTTAAAAAGATACTATGTCCTCATGACAGATTGTGTGTGTCCAGTGGCCAGCGATTACCGCCCTTCTATGACCTTGTTTTGGTGAAGCATGAGCAACAAGCAGGTTTCACATTCAGCTCAAGGCTCGTCTGTTAGCCAAAGATCTGAGCTGTCCTGGTGATGTAAAGGGGGGAGGATGGGGGAGGGGGCGTCTCACTGAAATTGTTGTTTCATCAATAAATAATGGCAGACAGAACTCTGATGGCCATGCAGCGCCTCTGATCTATGATCAAACAGAAAGCACTGTCCTGCCCTCAGACTACAAATACAGCCACATGCCATGCATCAAACAGACAAACACACACACAGACACATGCACTCACACACACACTAACAAATAAATTGAACACTTCTGGCAATCTAAACAGTAATAAAAACTTAACAAAGCCTTTAAAATTTGAAGTGGGGTAATTTTTCTCAATCATACTTCTCATAGTTCCAATGAGCCCTGGCTATAGCTTTCCCAGTTCCTTTGCAGCTTTCTGCTGCTCCAAGCTTTGCACTGATTCAAGGTACTCACAAAGCCTCTTATTTCCAGCGGGTAGATTTGAGGGCTCCAGCCAGTTTTCCTGCACTCAGAAGCCAAGTGAGCGCTTGAACCTTTTCTTGTCAGGAGCGATATCCTGGCTTTGCTCAGCACACTCGCCTCAGTCAGGAGAACTGCTCTGGGTTTTCTGGACCTGAAATGTTTTTCACCTTCTCTTCTGATGTGAGCAGTGTTGCTGCTGATCTATTTGCTACCTCATTTTTCACACCCCCCCATTTGTTGGGCAGGTGGCCTTCCAGGTTTTACCTCCAGACATTTGCTTTTTCTGCATTTCTGCCAATTCTGTTGGTACCAGCTTGTGTAACCATCTGCATTAGAAAAAATTTACTGCATGATAGCATACAAAGAAGTTATACTGTAAGCACAGCTTGAAGGCTTCCTTAATGAATTCTACAGGTTTGATAGATGATGATTTACAAAGGCCAGTGCTGATATTTTGTTATTGAAACTGCCAATACAAAGTTTTGGTGTTCATTGTCTCTCTGTTTCCTCTTCAGAGTCATGGGGAGGCAGTCGGGTTAGATGGTGGACACTCTCAATACAAGAGACTGAGGTTCATATTCATAGTCCTGCCTGTGGTTTAGGCGACAGACAAACTTTTTTTAAGGTTAGGAAAAGCTCATGGTTTTGGTTAAATGTTAATAACCACTTCATGTCTCATGCTTCAAGTCACTGTGAACATCTTTCTGTACTGCATTTATTCATTGCTTAAATGTATTCACTTGCATTTATAACTGCCCTCTACAATGGCACACATATACTTCCACATTTTGTCACAAATTTAAATGTATTTTATTGGGATTTTATGTAATTGACCAGCACAATAATTTTGAAGGGGGGGTGGGGGGGATATTACATGGTTCTCAAAAATATTTACTAATAAAATCTGTTGAGTGCATATGTATTCACCCCCCACCACTGTGAAACCGCTGAGTAAAATCCAGTGCAACCAATTGCCTTCACAAGTCACATAATTAGTAAATAGAGTCCACCTGTGTGCAATTTAATCTCAGTATAAATAGAGCTGTTCTATGAAGGCCTCAGAGGTTCATTAGAGAATATTACCAAACAAACAGCTTCACAAATTCCAAGGAGCTCACCAGACAGGTCAGGGATAAAGTTGTAGAGAATTATAGAGCAGCAGATAGGTTATAAAAAAAATATCCCAAGCTTTGAGCATCTCATGGAGCACTATTAAGTCCATCATCCGAAAATGGAAAGAGTATGGCACAACCGCAAACTTACCAAGATGAGACCGTCCACCTAAACTGACAAGACAGCATTGATCAGAGAAGCAACCAAGAGGCCCATGGTAACTCTGGAGGAGCAGCAAAGATCCACAGCTCAGGTGGGAGAATCTGTCCACAGGACAACTATTAGTCATGCACAAATCTGGTCTTTATGGAAGACTGGCAAGAAGAAAGCTATTGTTGAAAGAAAGCCATAAGAAGTCCTGTTTGCAGCTTGCCACAAGCCACTTGGGAGATGCATCAAACATGGAAGAAGGTGCTCTGGACAGATGAGACCAAAATTGAACTTTTTGGCCTTAATGCAAAACACTACATGTGGCGGAAAACTAACACTGCACATCACCCTGAGCATACCATCCCCACCATGAAACATGGTGATGGCAGCATCTTGCTGTGGGGATGCTTTTCTTCAGCAGGGACAGGGAAGCTGGTCAGATTTGATGGGAAGTTGAACAAGCCAAGCCAAATACAGGGCAATCCTTGAAGAAAACCTGTTACGGTCTGCAAAAGACTTGAAACTGGGGCGGAGGTTCCCCTTCCAGCAGGACAACGACCCTAAACATACAGCCAGAGCTACAATGGAATGGTTTGGATCAAAACATACTAATGTGTTAGAATGAATTAGTCTCCATCCACTCTGACTGAGCTAGAGCTATTTTGCAAAGAAGAATTTGTAAAAATTTCAGTCTCTAGATGTGCAAAGCTGGTAGAGACATACCCCAAAAGATTTGCAGCTGTAATTGCAGTGAGGTGGTTCTACAAAGTATTGACTTACGGGGGTGAATACTTATGCATCTAAAAGATTACTGCTTTGTTGTCCTAATTATTGTTTGTGTCACAATAAAATGTATTTTTCACCTTCAAAGCACTGTGCATTTTGTGTTGATCAAATGGTAAAAAGACCATTTAAGTCAATTTGAATTCCTGTTGGTAACACTACAAAGTGTGGAAAAGTTCAAGGGGGGTGACTACTTATGTAAGGCACTGTAGAAGCATTTTCTGGTCTGATGCCAATATTGGCAGGATGACAGCATTTGTACATGCTTTCCAAAACTGGTACCAATCACCTTTACAAAAATAAAACCCTTCTCTGACTTTACATTGATACTACTAGAGGGCATTTTGTTGCCGTTTTGTTTTGAGAGTCATGAAATGTCTCATAATTACTTAATATGTGTGTAAATCATCATATTGGTTTAATCCTCGCTCTAATTAGGACCATTGAGTGAGTACACTTACTGCTCTTGTTTGGAGATTCTTTAGTGAGAGGAACAGGTGACAATCCTGTTGGCAACACCTTCCCTGTCTAACCTCCCTCCTCTCCTTGAAAAACAACTGAGCTGCTAGATCTCTCCTGTTAACTGCCTTGGACCAAAGCAAGATCTGATTCTCAACACGCTCTGGCTCACCTTGTTTGCACTTTGCACACTGCTTCCTGTTGATGACACTGACTTCTCTCACCCTGTTTACACCTCTCTGCCTCTGCCTCTTCTTCCAGCCTGTGTGGACTTGAATATCAACACTGCTGCTGGGCACTTGTACAGTAGCTCTGTAGAAGTTCTTGTATGCTGCTTTGTGGTGACTTGATTTAGTTTGAATATAGATGCTGTTAATGAGAGTAACCCTGTTGTTGTAAAGCTCATTATTGTAGAGGTACTAGTGGCAGTATTGTGATAAGTACAGCTCATTTCATAGGGCTTAGATTATGTAAGGCAAAGACAGTGTTTCCAGTGTTTCATCCACCATTGTTAAAGTTTGTGTGACACCAACAGTGTGTTACTGAACTCCAGCCGAAATCAGTTCCTTTGTACTTAACTTCTTTTTCATGAAGTTACTAGTCTCATTTCTCTTTTATGCAGTAACATCCTGAAGCAACAACATTTTCTTCCACATTTTTGTTCAGCTTACAAAAGGTTGATGTTCTTGACCTTTTTGGATTCTCACACTGTGCTGCGCAGAAGAAGAAAATTCATGCACCACTTCTGCTGTATTCCTCTCTCCATACAGTATGTCTAATCCATTTTTTGATATTTCCTTTATAGAAAAATGCAATGTACAAACAACACTGTGGGTAAATTAAAATATGTTTCATTCTTGACCTTTAACTCATCATTATTAAGACAAGTCACCAGTATGTATATAATTATGTTTTTCAAAAGTTATGCTGTAGATAGCTAGACAAGATATTATGCTATTTGTAAAATACTCTGGCATGGAGTGTAATCATTACCTGGAGTGCTGTATTTGTGGACTGGGACTGGAGAATTTGGTTACTATACAGGGTAATTTAGAAGGTAGCCTGGGAACTCAAAGAGCACCATAAGTACAATGAAGATAAAACAAGCTACCACAATAGTTAAATAAAAAAAAATGACATGAGAAGATAATATCCAGGAATGTGTGGCTAGATTTTTGAAGGGTATTGTATGCCTTTATTAGATAGGTAGTAGAGAGATGACAATAAATCAGGGGAGAATGATGGGGAAGGACAGGCAGCAAGGTTCCCTCTCTGGATACAAACCTGATATGTTAACTCCTCAAATTTCAAATAAATTGTCTTTATGTTAGCAGATTATTTACAGATATACGCAGACAAAAAATATATATAATTTAGAAAAAGCAAAAATTCAAGTTTAATGCTGCCTGAGTCATTAATGCTTGAAGTCACCCATCACAAACAAGGGATATGCACCCCAAGGGAAGTGCTTATAAAGGTCAGTGCCATTTCCAAACACACACACACACACACACACACACACACAGCACTGGTATGGAGCGGAGTTATACAAGTGAACACAATCACAAATGTAATGGGATTATAAAATATTAACTCAGAGAGTAAAAATAATCATTGCTTTTCTCTTATCAGTATGTGTTGAAACCACCATTCAGGAACTTGGTAGTGACAGTCTTTTTGTTCATGCTGTATTCTAGGGGACTAGCTTCCAGTTCTTGTGTAAACAACAAAACAGTACCATGACCTTACTGTGACTCCATTCAGAAACACACTCCTGGCAGTTAACAAAAGTGAATTCTTTTTGAAGTTTGCACAGAGTTCCTTTTGTAAAATGCAGCATATGATTGTGTGGCACTGTGTTGGTAGGCTGGTCCAACACTCACTGGCCTAGATACAGTACTGTATCAGGCTCTGTACTTGGCTGAGTTTGTGTGAGGCTGTGCGTATGGCCGAGCACTTTAGAGCTATAGCTCTTTACAATCAAGTATGACCACATACACATTACTGGAGATGTGCTGATGATTTGACTGAACAGACAAGCTAAAAATCTGTTTTTGTGGCTGACTTAAACACACCATATGATTATGAGAACTTTTGCAAAAGCATGCTAATGTTTTATCCTAAAAAAACTAAAACTAATGTACCCATACATGTGATGAATTAACATTAATCTTAACTTCCTTCACTGGCTCCCTGTCTATCAGATAAATCAAACTTTAAGGTGCTTTTGATGACATACAAATTCTAAATAGGTATGTCCCTTCATATCTGTCTGATCTCAAACTCTCTATTCCATCCAGCCTGCTCTCCACTCTCAGAGGACTGGGCTCTCGTCTGTCCCTGAAGTTAAGAAGAAGTCAGCAGGCTGCAGGGAATTTTCCTATCATGCCAACTTCCTTCTGGAACAACCTCCCTGCTGACATCTGACTGTCTGACTCTGGTGAGGCAAACTTAAAAGTCATCTTCATGCCTTAACTTTCAGTTACTGGCTCATTCTTTTGATTACCCCAGGCCATGTGCCTGTTGTCATTCTTCCACTGGTTCTGTCACAGTCTCAATGAATCCATTAAACCTAGGACATACATTAAGTCCATGTTGTCCTACCAATGAGGTTACTGTAAACTTTTCTGACACCCACTGCATTTTTGTTTATTCCCTCAAGCACCTCAAGCATCTAGGTTGGGTGCCTACCTCTCTCTCTCTATTTCTCTGTCCCCATTGTTCTCCTTCCTGTCCTCTCATTTCTCTCCAGCTCTGTGCTGGACCATCAGCTGTCCTGGGATCTCTCTCCCACCCTTGACTGCCAGTGCCTTCTCCCAAATGTTTAGGATGTGGATTTCTGTCCTCCAGCATTCCCAGCCTCCTCCTTGTCTCTCTCTTCCTCTGTGTGTCTGTTTCCCTTGTTTCTCTAGACGCGTGAATGATCTGCTTGATTTTGTCTCTTTGTAGTCTGTCCTCTTTCCATGTCTTCATGGTGGAGAGGACATCAGGTCGTATCAGTTGGCAGCACCTGGAAGTAGCTCAGTGTAGCTGCCTTAAGAGTCTACATTCATGCTAGCAGCTCATTGAGACTGTACCTATGCACAGGTTGGGCTACATGCTAATATGTCATATAACATGTCACTATGGGATAATGTTTACCATGTCCACCATTTTGGTTTAGCATGTTAGCATGCCATCATTTGTTGATTAGCAATAAAGACAAAGTAGAGATGGGGATGAATTACTTTTGTGCATAAATCCAAAGTATTAAGTGAATGAAAATTTTGACCTGATGATGGCACTGGATAATAAGTTAAGGGATCATCCCACCGAGTAGTTGCTAAGGTGTTTTACTTTTAACCAAACCTAATGGTGGTGCTAGAGGGAAAGTCAGGGCATCGAATCTCACCACTCAATAGAATGCACCAAATCACCAAAACCAAGAATGTCTATCCAAAATTTTATGGCATTAGGCTAGGGAAAGATTGACCCTTTTTTAAGCAAATTGTGTGTTTTCATCAGTATACAAGTCAGGACAACAAACCCATGCTGACTATAACTATTGCATAGGACCTGCCAGACAATGCATAATGTATAAGTAAGTATTTAACTGTTAAACAGAGGACAAAGCTGATGAACTGATGATGTCATGTATCTGTATCTTTCATGCCAAACTTACCTTCATAGACTGAATATTGCTATCCAAAGGACAGATGCAGATAGCCTTATAAATACAGGAATGGTTGGCTCCAACCAAGTATTCTTAAATCAAAAACACTTCACACAACCAAGTCCATAAACACACCATACTAACAGTTACAATGACCTTTGTGACCCAGTCCCGTTATACCTACAATTATGTTTATACATCAGCATCATATTTCACTGGTTTAGAGTAATAAAGCAACACAAACAGATGTATCATATGTGAATGAGGTCGCATATTTTTATAGCGCTTAAATTACATCAAAATAACATCTATTTCAGGTTTACACTGGACATGGCTTTGCTAGATATGTGTTACTGAGGACTGGAGAAGAGAATGGAAGAATGAGATTACTAAGCCTTACTATTCATATTATACATACACATGCACTTACATACACTACATTTGACATATTTTGGCTATGTAAAGTTGATACTGCTAATGTGCTCCTATAAACACTGGTCAGACAACGATATTACATCCATGGTCGAAAGTGGTCTTAGTCAGAAAACAAAAAACATGGACAGGAAAATGATGGAAAAAATATGATTGTGCAGTGTATTTCTCCTTCTAATGACAATTAGGTTTGGTGTGTTTTTGGTTGGGAAATTATCCAACTTCAGAAATCCTTAAAACACCGATCAGAATTTTTAGATCAATCAATGTTAATAATTTCTATTAATATTCTACATTAATATCCGCACTATAACCGCACTTAATTACTCCTGATATCTGAAGATCGTGATTTCTTGATCAAAGGGATCTATAAAGCATGTAATCTCTCGTGGGTTGATGAAAAATAAACTCTAGTGTACTTAATGTTTACTGGATAACTTTAGAGGAGATTCTAAAATATTCAGGATAAAAATGCAGGTTTATGAAAAAGAAGTTATAAGATTATTCGGATACTTTTGTTTCATCGGCTTTACTTGACGTTGCTTGGCTTGAGGAATAAAAAAAATCTTTTGTTTGTATAGACTAAAGAAGTAGTTACTTGCAGAACACATGGTGAAAAAGAACAAAGGAACACAGAGAATTATAGTGCATGGCGAGTGGCTGTATAACTTAGAGCTGACTTCAACTAAAGGCAATTATCTTTTGCCATCTCAAGGTTTTTATCTCCCTTGAGGACCATATCAGGTGGTCTCAGCCAATAAGGACTGATTAGCCTCACTTTCTTTGTCTCAGTTGGAACAAAATATGATCTTCTTAATAAACTCATTACATTACTAATTTAGAATGATCGTGCACATATTGCGTATTCGCCTTCCACCATAACCAAGACATTGTACAAGACAAGAGATAACTTGGTGGCACTATTGCTGGCAAGAAAGAACACTGCATTAATACAGACATTAATCACAGTCTATTACTCACAAACTTAACATAATAAAGCCGATTAAATCTGATAAATCTGATTAAGCCGATAAAAAGAATAAATTGTGTTTAGCATTAGTAAAAAAAAAATGGGTGGCATTATAAGACAAGAATAATCATGTGATTCAAATAATGAGAGACATTTATGTCTAATTTCTTTAGTTAAACTTAGACGTGGTCAATAGGTCAACAATAGCAGTATGGTTCCATGACAAATATTTGAATTAATTCCTCATATTACCATCATAGCTTAGCAATATCGTAGAAAATTTTCACCGAATTACTTAATCAAATACTGTGCTATACAGAATGGTAGACAATTATTTCATATAGTTTCAAACCTAAGGAGAAGTGTGGGCAATGTTGGTCAAGATACATTGGAATGTGATGTTTTATGTCCAGAGCTCTGGTGCAGAGAAAAATAGAAGAACAAGAAAGAGAAGACCCTGGTTAGGTTTGTGGATCTGAGAGAGTTCAATCTGCATTGTTCTTTTCCAGGTTACTTTCTTGATAAAGCAACAGTTGAATGTTTAATGCAGAGACAAAGTTTTTTGTGTAGAATAAAAATTTGGAGAATATTTATTGCTAAGATCCAAATGAACTGTGGTCCATTAGAGCTGATTCTTCCTGAACAGGCCATTTGATATTTGACCCTGGTTGGAGAGAGTTCTATATTTGCTTCTTATCACTAGATCTTGAGGAGGCTGCATAGCAGATGGGTGTTCAGGTCATAATTCTCAGTGACCAAACTTTTAACCCAGTTCTGGGCACATGTTCATGTTTTTATTTTCTATGAACTCTGTGATAGCCTGGGGTTCTCAAACCATTGCCTGTACACACATCCACATCCAGCCTAATGAATGTAAGTCCAACATTCACTCATCATTAACTCCCAAGATGATAGCTAGCTCTTTAGCTGCTAAACACTCCACTTAGTCCAGGGCAGGTAGTGAGCTTCATTAACAATAGCTGCCTGCTGTAGCTGGGAACACCCCTGATGAGAACGGTGCGAATGAACCAAAACTGTAAAACTGTGGAAACTACAAAATGAAAAACAGTGAGTTGATCAGGAGTCCAATTATCTCTGCATAGTTGTGGAGTGCTGAGTTGGTAATAGCTCTTTTATCACAACAAACGACCAGTCACTTGACCCACGCTTCATATGAAAATATTGAATAGTGCGGCTACAGAGACTTCATCAGCTGTAGCTGTACTTTAATACTCTAACTCACATGTCCCTGTGGCTGTCTTTACACTGCTGCTCAACTGTCTGGATCACTGAACACAAACAGTCCATCAAAGCAAACTATTGGCACCAGCCAATGGCCACACATTTTCAAGCAGTTAATTACAGTAATGGATCTCTTTTACAAGCATTGAGCACATAACAGAATCAATATCAGAGAGACACTTTAAGCTTATTCTGATGACATGCTTCAATGTCACTGATTCCAACTAATTTCAAAAGAAGTCTACTCACTCATCTTTATTACATTAAACTAAAAACACAAATGAAACACCTGACTGACCTGATGTTATTATCACAACAAACATGCAAGGAACTAATCATTAACTCACATTACCATTAAATTAACACAATTACTTACACACCACACTGAAAAATCCTATCTGTGCTATATGTAAAATTAGCTTTAAATTCAAATTAAGAAACAGCTACTACCATTCAGTAAATCCATAGAGGCTGTTGCAACAGAAACAAGCCATTGGCACACTGATTTCCTTGTGCTATGACCCATTTTGATTCAGTAAATAATTGATAAATGAGTCAATGAAGGCTTGTTCTGAATGAAAACAGCCCTAGATGAAACTGAGCACATTTGTATGCAACAAGAACACTGCCATACTGTAATACCAATACCTTTTAAACCAATTGGATTCTAGTTTAATAGTCCCTCTCATATTACAGCCTTGCAGCCTCATGACACTTGAATGCTTGTTCTTGCCTGTGCCATCCGTCGCCCATTCAGTGACAATCTATTACTTGCATCCATTCAAAGACTGTGATGCTCTCATTTTCATGTTCAGTGAATGCTTGCTGGGGATTGTTCACAGAAGCCAAGAGACAGTGTGCTCACAAATGAATCCCCTCCAATGAATGTTACCCTTTGTTCATTATTGCTACAATACCATTACTGTGTATAAGTAGTGACTCACTGTCAATGATTGTTCCATTGTAAAGCTTTCAAGACAATGCCCCAATGTCCCAAATCCAGAGTAGATTATGTGCTATCTGACTTGGTTACTGGTTTTTGAGTAACATTATGGGAGACTCTCTTTTGATTTGTATTTCTGGGACAGGAGCATAAACTTCAGTTGGGATTTATGGTTTAAATTTGCATCTCATTTGAGTATATGAAATAAAACATATAGGAGCATACTTTTTTAAATTGGAATTATCTAAGTATTCTATCATCATATTTTCATCTGTATAGTTCAATGCATCTCAAGAAAGAACATTGACATGAGAAATAGTGCAGGCAGCTTTGCATTTCATTGGGGTTAACAGCCAAAGCTTAGCATGCGTGCTATATTTCTCGAGTTTTAAAAGCTTTGCTTCACTTATAGTGATGGAATCCAAATGTGTCATAGAGCTGCATGAATGATGTGATCCTCAGAAAGGGTGACAAGGTGATAAATTGTCACACTTTCCATCTCCTTTACAGACGTAAGTTGTGTCAACTGTGAAAAATATGAGGCCATAAAATTTGACATATCATACATTTCAGTGAAAACAACAACAGTAAAAATAATTTTAACTGTGCTGTGCTTCCAGCTGTTTTCAAACAGAGCTTCCTGGGTTCTTCTGTGTGACAAAGGGCACTACGGTTAGCATGATTTATAATCACAATTTAGGCTAAGTGACATTTGATGGCATAAATATTAAGTAGAAGCGGATGCATACGCTGATCATCAACATAAACTGAAGCTTCATTTTCACAACCAATTTGACTCACTGATAATTGCAATCCATCATTTTGAGTCTTTGGAATCAATGGGCAGAACCAAGCAGTGATGTTGTCTATAGTCAGCTGTAGGCGTGTCATTATGATAAATGGCTCAATCATCTGGACCTGAGGAGGCTATATCTTATGAGTCACACACAGATCAGAAAAGTGGGGGAGACTTGGCCCAAACTTTATCCTCTGCAACGATAAGTTTGATAAATTTACAGCCCCAAGGGAAGCATCATGCATTGATGAGGGATTAGACTGCGGAGAAGAGTTTGCCCCAAGCAGCAGGTTGTCTGAAGGATAACACTGATGTAAGTCTTTTTCTATTTTTATTAATCCCACTTAAGAGTCCAAACACACCTACTGTACCACTGTCCGTTTTAATACAGGTATGTCTCACCTCTGGAAAGTCAAAGACTACCATGTTCCCAAAAACCCTCTTTAACTACAGTTGCGTACAGAGTCAAAGTGCTGCCTTCAGTCATGTAATACATCATGTTGAGCAGCATAGGTACACATTCTGCTGGACTTAAATGTGAAGAACACATTGTCCAACAAGAGGAAATGAAAAAAGTGGAAATGTGGCATGGGAAGTTTTCTTCCAGAACAGTGGGAGACTATGACTTCTTAGTCAACAGGCCTTAAGTCTGAATGACAGAAATACATGGATGTAACCAGATGGCAAGCAGGTCATATGACCTACTGAGAAAACATAAGGCCCATAGAGACAAAATAAAAAACAATACCACTGCAACTTTATAAACAAAATATGTTCCTAACACTACCATATGTTATACTGTAAGTGGAGCACATAGTAGTTGGTTGAACATGGTAGATGGCAAAAAAAATTAAAAATAAAAAATAATGAAAAATGAAAATGAGGTGTGAGGAATGAGGTGTTTGAGTACCTCAGTGGTCCTTAGATATCCTGCTTCAGATATCCTGTGCTAAGAATAAAAAGGTATATTTCATTCTAATAGGCACACTGCTTCTTTAAAGTTGACAGAGATCAAAAATGTTTCAGGTTCTCAACAAAGTAGTCAGCACCCATTTTGTTTATGAAGAGAAAGGTTGAATTGAATTAAGTGGTGCAATTCCAACTAGACACTGCTTCACAGACACATTGTAAGAGACCACACAGGAATTTAGTGTAGTCAAGCAATATTTTTCTCTTGATGAAAGTGAAGAGCTGACTATTCAGATTGACAAAATGTAAGTTAGATGTTCTCAGTTTATTGTACTTGTCTTCTCAAGTTAACTCACACTGGTTTTACATTTTCATAACTCATAAGACAGCTTTGAACTATTGTTCAAGTTATGCTAAGTTAACTCACTTTTTAAGGCAACTTGCATTTGAAAGTTGACGCTATGGACCGGCACATAAGCTGAAGCTGTCACCAACATATTAAGTCACTATCACTGTATTTTGTCCTAAATAACTGAAAAATGATGCCTCTTCTATGAATAAGTCACAGTCTTTCATCTTTCATCTCTAAATGTCAACATAACATTTAAACAACTATATAAAACCACCAGATAGTGTAAAGGCACACAATCATGACCTGGGTGTACAATAGTAGTGCATGTGTTGGCTGTGTGCATATGTGGTCCTTAACTGTATCCTGTGCTTCTACCATTTTATTAGTTGTGCATAATTAAACAGTTTTTCACAGGTGCTAAACCACCTTAATATAAAGGCATTTAGGCTTCACTATTAAAGCTACTTGGAGGCAAAACACAATTGTGCTTCTTAATGGTGCTTAATTAAATAAAAATGAGCCGATAAAGCCGTTTCATGTGACATTCTTTGTAAGTGTGTGTGGTTTTTCTGAAGCACTCTGTATCTAAGAGTGTCAATACTCAGCAATTCTTATAAAGTGAACTGGCATTAGCAAGCCACTTACTCTTTGTCCACACAAATAGAAGAAATAGAAAGAAATAGAGAAAAGAGGAAAGCAATGGTCTTACCTTTATTTAACCTAGCATGCTCAATCAATAATACTTGTATTTAGATAGATAGATAGATAGATAGATAGATAGATAGATAGATAGATGCTGGAGAACAGCAATTATTTCACTAACTGAACAAAATGTTGGTGAACTGCCTCCATTCTTCTGAACTCAGAATGCACAAGGTCATTTTCCTGACATTGAAAATGAAGGCAAAACTTGTACAGGCTGAAAATACAGTAAGATTGACAGTCCAATTAATTCCAATAAATAGAAGATAAACAAAACAGCAGGGTGTACTGTATTATGTAGTATGTATTCTTCAATTCACTGTCATAGTCTTATGACAAAGTCAGCTCCTTCTCTAATACTCTCTCTCACACACACATGCACACACACACATATACACACACAGACCACAAACTCTGTAAACAACCTTGTGACCAAAAGAATACTGCTTCAGATCTTCAAAGTGGCTGTCTCTCCCAACACTAGCAGGTAGGCAGCAGCTGCTCAATCAGTGGTGAGATAAACTGCAGTGGTACTGGGCAGCTCCCAGGTGTGAAGGTATGAACAGAATGTGTATGAATGTGAAGCAGGGCGCAAAACACTGAAAAAGAACATGCACACTCAGCAAAACAATTCTCTGGCTGAATATGGGAAGACAAGAGTACAAGGGAATATGAAAACATTGTGACTAAAATACAGGGTTATGTACTTTTTTTTTAAACTCAGATATTGTACTTTGCTACAAAATCATTACAGAGTAAAAACAAATGTCACATAATGAAGTTATGATTAACCACAAGTTCCATGTTCAGAGAGGAGCCACTCTCAGCTCACAGTCTCTAAATGGTAAATGCTCTAAATGTTTACATTCACTGACCACCACCTTGATTAATCACTGATTTAATGGACCCTCTGGCAACCATGGCAAGTGTCCCAAACACACCTTCCATGTTTCATGATCAGCTGCATGCTATTAGCAATGTTAACAACAATAAAATACTGGATTCTTCAGCTATGACTTGTGCACCACCTTTCTGCTATTTTTGATCATCCCTAGACATCCAGGCGTGCAGTAAGACCAAAGAGACTGAGTGGACTGGTTAGATTTTGCATTAAGAACCAACAGGCAGAGAAGTCGGATTTAGAGCATACGGAGGACTTTGCAGTCCACAAGACTCACAGAGTGACATTCAGACAGGTGTGTGCAACTAATGAAGTAAAATATTGCCACACAAAGTCTATAGATCCCTATAGATTCAGGTATTTCTGTTATTTGGTTTAGCCCATTTATGTCAATGCAAAGTAGGCTAAGCAATACTAAACCAGTTCCCAGGCAGCTAAAATTCTCCAACCATTTAAGGAATATTTGAGTATTTTCAGAAATATGCTTATTCACTCAAAACATCACGTCTGTTGTTAAAGGTGCTATATGTAAGTTTTTGCTGTCACTACAAAGCACACATTAGCATTAACAGCTATTTACTTCAGCCATTGTTGAATTCAGGGCTTGCCAAATGCAGGTGGAATTCAGTAGTGGCAAGGTAGCACAGTGACTCTTACTAGCCACTTTGCTGGGTGTATTTTTTTATTGTAGTCTTCTGAAAAGACAACTGAAGTAATAAACCTCCCATGAGCACCTGCATGCATTGTTTGCTCAGTCCATTTTTAGGCACCAGTGACCAACAACCTGCAGAAGTCAAGAAGCCCCATAATGTGGTGGCACATAGGAGATAGATGTAAACAAACCAGGAGAGCAGACAAGTAGAAAGTGAAAACCTGGGATTGTGGGGGTGTTGCAGGAGAGGACTAAGGCTGGCAGCTTATTTTTATCTTTAGTAGGGGGGTCAAGTTGGGGGGAATGGGGCACCCTCCCAAAACAATGGTAGGGGAAACACTGGTTATTAATTAACATATTCTTTTTTTTTTTTTTTTTTAATGTCTTTGTCTTAATTAGTTCATTTTATGTCATCTTGTTTTGGATCTCTACAGTGGTCATTTACATTAAAAAATGTTGTAAATTTACTTCTTCAAGTCAATTGTAGCACACTATAGTCAACTTTTATGAAATAGAATGTAACCCTTGATGCCAATTTTTTTTTGCATTTTTCCTTCACACCGGTTAAGTAAACAGCTTTTATACTAACATTAGCTATGTAGTGATAGCAAAAAAATAAAAATAAAAATAAAAAATAAAAAAATGCATACAGCTCGTTTAAATATGGAGCAAAGGCCAGAAGCTGATTAGCTCCGCCTGGTTAAGACCGGAAATAACTAGTCTGACTCTGTCCATTCCAGCACCTCTAAAGCTCACTAAATAACATGTTGTTTCTTATTTCTTTGATGTGTACAAAAAGTTTAAAAACAAGATGTTGAAGTTGAAGAGGTTGCCAGTCAGATTGCTACAAAGATTTTGTTACCTTTGGACAGGTTAGCTCTTTCCCCCTGTTTGCAGTCTTTATGCTAAGCTAAGCTAACCAGCTTTAGGTTCGTGTGTAATGGACAGATACAATCAGCAAGCACCCCAATAATAATACTGGGTAGTGCCTCCATTTGCTCTCAAAACAGCCTCAACTCTTTGTGGCATGGATTCCAAAACAATCCTTTGAGGTTCTAATCCATGTTGACATGATTGCATCACATCATTTCTGCAGATTTGTCGGCTTCCACATTCATGCTGCCTCACTCCTGTTCTAACACATCTTAAAGGTGCACTATTTAATTCAGATCTGGTTGCTGAAGTACACTGAACTCATAAAACTATTCTGAGGCAGCTTTTGCTTTGTGACATTGTCATGCTGGAAGTAACCATTAGAGGAAGGTAAATTGTGGCCATTACAGAGCACACATGGTCAGCAACAATACTCAGATAAGCTGTGCATTCAAACCATGATTTATTGGTGTTAAGGAGAAGTGTTTTACAAAAACATTCCCCACACTATTACAACACCAGCACCAGCAGCATGGACAGTTGACACATGGCAGGTGGGGTCCATGGATTCATGCTATCAATGTCAAATTCTGGATCTTTCATCTTTCATGTCTCAGTGGAAATTCAGATTCATCAGACCAGGCTTCTTCAAGTGTTTAATTTGGTTGAGCCTGTGCCTACTGCACCCTCAGAAATGTTGGACTTTTGTGTCTGATGATCTTATCAGTACTGTCCTCACACCTTATTGATGATGATGATGATGGAACTCATCACGTGTGAAGACAGTACTGATAAGATTTCATACAACATGCCCAAGTTTATGTGTGTTCATTAATGCAAAATGATCAATGGAAATATGTGCAGTATACAGGTGAGAAATAGCACATTAGTAAAATGTTGAATGCACATGCAGTGTGATGCATGTGTGTACTGTAGGAGGTCCGCCTTAGTTTATCGTAAGACTGAGACATCTGAGAGAGCTGACGTCAAAACATACAATATCTAATATTTCATATCCAGCTGAGCTGCTCCATACTGCCAATTTTCTTTTCTTGAATATTTCTGTTTGTCTTCATTTTCTGTTTCATGCAATTTGCCTTTGAGATATAGCCAGCCTACAGCACATTTACAATTGGTTTATGTTCATTTAAGCTAAGAAAATATTGTTTTCCTTCCAGGGCCCACGATTTGTCAAATGACTTTTGATTATGCCATCTGTTGTGGATTTGATCAGGGTTTCATATTAAATGATATGAGAATGTGTGATGCGCATTTGCTGTCAATCATTAATAATGTCAATACCAAGGCAAAAATATTCCTTAAAAATAAGCCTCATGCAAATAGTGTTGGTTACAATCCAAAAACAAGATTGGTGGTGTTACTCATTATTTTTGCCAAGGTGACAGGGAGAGTAACTCTTAACTTTAGGGAGAAAAAGTGTCTTTGCTTGCATAATGTGCATGTGTAGTTGCAAGACCTCTGGTGAGTACATATCTTACATACACCACCCTCACAGTGTGGGAGGTGCACTCCATAGGTTCAGTTATGTCACTTCTGTCAGATGGAGATAGACAAGGTGAAGAAAGCCACTGATCTTTCTCTAATTTAAGTCCTGTAAAAACAGACAAATTCATCACCACTGCCATAACTATCAGGCACCAGAGCCAATCTGTCTCCTATCCAGTCTGATATGAGACAGTCACTTAGGTGTGATACAACAACTACCATGGACAGAATGTTATTTTGCAATATAGATACAAACTCTGAAACTGAGATAAAATGTGTGGGTGAGTTTCTCCAACACTGTAAATTATAGAATGATAATGAATTACTTATTCACACACATGTTAAAGGTGTGAGGTTAAAGAAAGGCTTAACACAGAACATAGAACTTGTCTGCAGGACTTGGAACCTGAGTTGGTAGAATAAAAGCTAAAAGCATCACATTACTTCCCTGTCAGACTCCCTCATATAATCTCCTTCGCATAATCCCTTTGAGGGGAGAAAACATATTTCTCTCACTTCAGGTGCTCAGGGCACATATTTGCATTTTCTGACATCAGGCTCATTTAACATAATTTCAGGACACCAGGCTCCAGTGACATCACCAGGAAGGTGTTCTGTTTCTGCTTAGGTATCCCTGCCAGGATGTCTTGCTTTCATGCTCTGTGTGAGGATGTTGAAACTAAAGGTTAAAGGGCAATGCCAGTATTGCATTCATTGTACATGTGGCAATACACAATGGAAGCTGCTTTCAAAAAAACTCCCTCTACACCTCCTCCACTAAAAAAAAAAACAAAAACACAAAGCTCTCTGCTCCACTGATCAACACGTCTTGGTTGCTTACATATAGTACTTCATCGTGGACGTAACCATTCAATAATATTGACATCTACATACATTCTTGTGATCAACTGATCAATATGTCTTTCAAATGGCAGCTAGTAAAAATAGATTTTTACATAAATGCCTACAAAAATTGATTTTATTGATGACCCTGGGCTTTAGAAAAAAAAAGATGGTGTAACCATCTTGGAGTTTTTAATTCATTCCAGCTAAAGATTGATGTAGTTATTCCTGCAAGAAACCTTGACATTAGGGCTTAGTGTCATCTTCATAAAGGCTGAGAAGTTGACAAGTGTGTGAGTGAACTTTTTGCTACTCCTTGTAGGAGAATCTGTAACATGACTCAACCAACACAGAAAAATTTCCATTAACTTAAAATCAACTTCTTGTCTTTGACTGTCCCAAAAAACCTCACGGGGTCACAGTGACAGATGATTTGCAGTCAGAGAGCATAAGAAAAGAAGGGAGTATAAGACTAAGTCTCAACAGTGCACCAGTGTGTGTTAAAAGAAGCTTAAGAGCAACAGAGAAGAAGGCAGAGGGATGTAAACACAGATATACAAAGAGCACAGATAGGAGAATAGAAGAAGTCTTACCTGGGAACACAAGCACAGCAAACACCCATGACAGGATGATGAAACATACCGAATTATACATGCTTCCAAAACAGTGCTGATTCTGATCTGCTCGTTTGTTTTATAGATGCTCTTTTTCTATCTTCCCACAGCCAGGCTTCACAGAGCTGCTCACTTAGCTTTTGTTTTTTTTTTTTTTTCTTTCTCCTCCTTTTCCTGAATTTCAGTTTGGACAGCTTTTCATCCCCACTTGCGGGTTGTACTGAAGATGCTTTAAATCCAGTGCAAGTAGTAGTTGGTGGCACGCACACAGAGAAGCTGGCTCCTCACGCAGTATTCGATCTCCCTCTCTTCCACGTACTACAGCACACAGAGGGACCAGCACTCTGCAAGATTGGGGGGAGAGGAGGGGGCGGGCAGCCACTGCTCAGCTGGCATTGGCTGACACTTCTGTCTATCACACATGAACAGTCCTAGCTCTGTTTTTTTTTTTTCATCTTTTTTTTTGCTGCTTTGGGGGGGCTGCTCTGAATCATCCTTTCTCTGCCCTTTGACAGAAGTAGAGCAGGCTCAACAATGATGTAATTAATAAATGGTATTCTCCTAATTGATACAAAAGGTGATCTGCGACTGAGGCAATTTTCAGAAAATTATCCCTTGAATACATTTTTGTGTTGTGTCTGATATTTCCTGAATATGTTATAATGAGGGATTTTGATGCAGGGTTCTGACAGTTTGGACTGGTCTATCTAGCCGAAGCACATACTGTAGATGTGTTTGTTTGTGGAGAACAGAGACACTGTTGGACAGAAAAAAAAACCATAATGAGATGACACTCTATGTGAGATGAGATTCTCACCTAAATACTCACTGTTGCTATTTTGGGTAAAGTCAGTGAAACTGTAGAGTGATTGTAAAGCCTGGTTGAAATTCCCTGCAACAGGCTGCAGGTGGCTGTCTACAAATAGCTGTATAAGTCAACACAAGTTCCCTTAATTAAGAACTAACTTGAAAAACAAGACAAATAGATCCTTGAATGCACCCTTTTTTTAAAAATACAATCAAAAGAACAATTAACTATATGCCATGTTGCTTGCATCCTCTAACAGACCCCTGGAGCTTTCAGAGCACCTTAAACACATCAGCAGACTATTCACTCTCTGCACTTTCATTGTTAGTAAACCTCATTTTATTAAACCATTGTGACAAAGTTTGGCAAATCTCCCAGAATCAGCAGGAATATTGCCATAAGTTTCTGACTCGTTTTTCATATACAAATTTGTTTTGTGACAGACTTCTAAATGACTTCCTGTTATTGTTATTGACAGTTGTCCAAGACTGCAAAAAAATTAGAAAACCGTCACCTAAAGTTTTAGTGAGGTAGCCTGGTAGTTAAGAGGCATGGATTTAAACAGTGTAACAGACATTTGAGTGAGATACAGAGTTATGCTGTCATTATGTCATAATTCTGTCATTATTAACATGACAGTTACCACTTCCCATTTCCCAGTTATCCATTAGCCACGTTGTAAGGAACAACATTCGTTTCTTAATAAAATAATATAATATAAAAAAGGAATCAAACGTAATTACTTATGAAATTTGTTCAACTCTGTCTTCATCATCTCCATATAGAGGTTACAACTTTAGTAACTTCTCTTTTGACATAATATCAAAGTATGGGAGAAAGTGAAATGTGAAAGTGATGGCACTAAAATAAGGACTTCATGAAAATGATGATGAAAGTAGAGAATTATGGAACTATAGGAAAAGTAAGGGGAACCCTTTTTTATGATAATGGCTAATAATCATTAATTTCATTTATTTTTGTCGGAGGCTGCTGCACCTATTGCATTATGGCCCATATATCTTATACTGCACCATATACCATACACACCCATCAGCTTAAAACTGCTGACAGACGAATCGTTTTCATCTCTTCACAATACAATGCTCTGCTGGGAAACCTTTGGTCCTGGCATTCATCCATTATATTGATTGAATGATTGATTCTTTGTTTAAGTGTCATGCACCTACAGAAGGCAATAAAATCCAAAATGAAATTCATCCTAAGCAACCCTAAGATCACAAAAAACACACAAACATTTCTCTTCAGGAATTCTTTTATACCTACCTCTTCTATAACTCACTTGCCAGTGGTAACAGTTCTTAACTGAGCACACAAAGATTTTATGTATGACTGTGTAATAGTCATCTTTAATTTAAATAGAATTTCTAACTTTTATCTTCTTATAAATGTCCTGTTTCTAATCTTATGTATAAACATGTAATTTTTTTTTTGTTGTTGTTTAAATTGTATTCATGTTACACTGTAAGTTATTCCTAAAGATGAAATTACTTTGACACATACCACCCACCTAAACATTGTTGCAGACCACTGTGGCAGCATCAGCCTCCCCCAGCAGGACAATACTTCCACCACACTGCAAAAACAGCTGAGAAATGTCTCAAGGAACACAAAAAAGAGCCCAAGGCACTGACCTGACCTCTGAACTCCCCAGATTTGCATCTGATCAAGCATCTGTGGGATGCACCAGAACAACTTGGATACACGGCTACTCCCTAGAGTAGAGTCAACTGCCAGTGTCTCGGTGCCAGCCACCCCAGGGCACCCCCAGAGGTCCTGTGACCATATCCTGTCTGGTCAGAGCTGTTTGGCAGCACAAGGGGGACCTACACAATATTAGGCAGATGGTGGATACATGTGTACACAGTATACATAGAGGTTTTCTCTTTTTGGTACTAAATACCACCTGGAGGTGGAGTTGGTGCAGCATCCTCATCACCCCTACTTCTTACAGCTCTGACAGAGTGACTTGTTGGTGTGGAAACTCTGTGCGTGGCATATCAACAAACAGCGGTCATTACTCATTACTCATTACTTCCAATGGCTTTTCACATATTGGAATGGACACACTTCTTCAGGGAATTATAGTCACTCCAAACCACAAATGACAGCCTCAGGGTGGCACTAGAGGAAAAGTCAGGTGATCAGGGTTCATTTCTGGAGTAAAACGAATGTCTGTACACAATGTTATGGCAATTCAATCAATTAGTTCAGTCAGCATGGAATAGATTATTATGTACATGAAAAATATGTACAGCATCCATGGTTGGCATCCAGGCTCTGATCCTCTCTATACCCACAAAGAAATATATAGCACAACTCAGCAGTGAGAGGATACTGGGGGGCGGAGGTGGGACTTTGGAAATGCTGTCTGTGGTGGCAGCAGTAGCAGCAGTATAGCTTTCGAGTGAGTGGTGTGAAAAGACATGCTACAAAACAATGAGTGGAGCATTCACAGCTTAAGTACACTACCATGATTAAAAGGGTGTGCTGGATTCCCAGAGTTGGGTTGCCTGGACTACCTAAACAAGGGGTGATTGATAGGTTTGTGGTTTAAGGTAGAAGGAGATGAGTTGAACAGCTCTCATTACATGCACCTGCAAGTTCAGCTCTTTGAGTGATTATGTGGAAAGTTTGAAATTATAGTCTCTTTTGTGGTATTTCTGCTTTGGATAATTGAAAATTGCACATCAGCACTGTCTGAGAAAATGCTCAACAGGATCAGTGATGTCATCATCACTGTGAAAATGGCAATCACTGGGCTCCCTCTTCATCTTGGGGAGGAGGTAGCTGTCAGAGGGCGCAGATGACTGTATGAAGGCCGATGCTGTCCATTTGTTTTGTATTTGTATCGCTTTTTCCCTGTATATTTTTCTTCTCTTATGAGGAAAGAAAGGCACAGTTTTGTCATCAGTATTTTTTATTCCTTTTTATTCACACATAATTAATTCTACTCTTCAATCAAAAATATGAATGAGATATGCAAAGAATAGATTTTTAAATATGTAAACAATATGCTAAGACCCCGAAACACAAGAGATGTTCTTTCTACTGTATTGTCATAAATAATAAATAATAATAAAATAATAATTCTCCTGTTACCACAAAACTGACCAGTAGTGGGAGATTCATTCAGGCAGGAAACTACTTGAGGTCACATTAACGTGAGTAAAAAATAAATGAATAAATAAAAAGTCGTTATCCCAGAAGAGAAACTTCCAGGTAAGAAGATTTATGTTTACCTAACCATGCTAATGTTGCAGGAAGACTATGCTTGAGACAAGACAAACTACGCTGGCACAAACTTTCCCAGTGAGAACAGCACATTTGAATAACACAATGAAAACATGAAAAGCATGGCAGTGTCATAACACCCTGCCATGACAGCTGTATTTGTAATGCTGAATCCCAGAATGGAGCATCTGATGAAGAAGCTGTCAACATTTTTTTTTTTTTTTTTTTTTTTTTTTTTACTCACCAGCTTGTTAATGAGCAACAACAAACATCTATCATCAATCACATCATAATTATGTTAGGAGAGGTAGCTCAGCTAATTTCATTCCTTCTGAAATTCTGTTTGCAAAAATCCATTTTTACATTCAGTAGTTCTTTGGAACAGCCCAGTGGGACAGAGAGCAGTTTTAAACTCCTGTTACTAGTTTTAATTTGTCAGTCGTCATTGTAAGTCTGTTTTAATACATTGTATGTGTTTTTCATCTCTCCTGAAGATATTTACCCTATCCTCTTCCTTTCCAATGAGGACCACAATTTAAGTAACCTACAATTAACTAAATTGTGTTTTCATGCATTACAATTTTAATGTACAGTATGTCTGTAAATATAGGCTTATTGTATGGTTATAATGCCTGCTCCCAAAACTAAAAAAATATATATATATAAATATAGAGCCAGTATTTGCCAAGAAAATACACTTCTTAAAATAAATTTATGTCAACCATGTCAACCTATATACTGGCTCTATTTTTATTTTTTATTTTTTTTTGTGTGTGTGGCAGTATGGCAGGAAACATGAGGAGAGAGAGGACTGATGTGGTAAAATAACTCAGACTAATCATCACTCTTATAAAAATGGTGACAAAGTCCATCATGGAGATGCTTGATAAAGGAGACTGATGCTTCAGTGTCGGCCTTGGAAATGTTTTGTTTACTTCAGACTCATAATCAGCTGTATTCAGATGCACAATTGCAGCCAATTGATCTGCAGCAGTGTAGTTAGACAGTTGCCCAATTCTCCTCTCTAATTTGCCATTGACAGCCTCATTACTAATGCAAAGGAAAATTGCTCTTGTTGCCTGGTAAGCTAACAACCACAAGCCTTTCTGACAGTGGAAAGATAAGATGAATCGGACACAGACGATTCCTGACAGCCAGACATGTTGAAATGCTTTTGATTACTGTACAGGTCATACTGTGACATTTTGAAATCTCTAAGGTAAAATCATTATGTCAAATGTGCTGCAGAGTAAAACAGCTGCAAACTGTAATGAGGATATGTTCTTAATTTACATATCGACATATTTACATATTGAAGAAACACTGAACACATCAGTGTACAACATGCAACATAAAGGCAACATATTTATTTTATTTTACATATTACCAAGTCTTTGTATTCCTGAGACTTTGTACACTAGCAGAATAATTCAGTTTTGAACAAACTGCACTGAATACGGGAAAAATGCATTTAGGAGAATGACATGCAAAATTGTTTGGAAATAAAATAACTGCTGAGCTTTTGTTTTCAGGGCACAGTCATTTGTTCTTGTTTTCACATACTGTGACATGCCATGGTTGCTGGTCTTAATTGGATCCTGACTCAAAAATCTTTTTTTTTTTTTTTTTGACATACCCAAGAGCGAGTTCATTTGGAAATAAATAAATAAATCAACAATTAAATGAATGAATATTAATAAAATATTGCATGTTTCAAGCAGACAGATTGACAGCTATTACTGGTCATGGTCATTAAAAAACTAAACAAAACACTACTTTTGTATTATAAAGTGGAAAATTAATTTGATCTCCAGTGTGACATCCTCCTTGAGTAACAAAGACGTGATGAGTGATCATTCTTGATTAAATAAATATTTGTGGCAGGTCCTGTTGTCCCTGCTCTTGTTTTGTTCTATCCACCAACAGAACATGTCCCACAGAGAGTACACATGCATTTCCCAAGGTGCTTTGTTTCCTGTTATTGCCCTTGGCATAAACCAACTGTGATCTGGAAAAAAATAAATAAAATAAAATTCTTTTTTAGGTCATGGCTGATTTATGCCAAAAAGTTTTGTTGTTGTTGTTTTGCTTTTTGTTTGTTGTTATATTGTTGTTGTTGTTCATAGCATCATAACTAAGAGCTTGTTGAATTCATGGGCTCTAACATGCATCTTGGGTGATCAATAAAAACAAAAAACATACATACGTTCATTCAGTAGAAATTTGAAATCCTTTACTCAAATATACAACCTAATTATAAAATTTAACTATTACTTAATACTGACATGGAATATCACTAAATTTTAAGAACTCAAATATTTTTGCTTTGAAAATCATTCAATAGAAAACTGAGGTGACCAATATTCAAAAAAAAAAAAAAATGAATTCAAAGGAAGCTTAAGTTTTTTTTAATTGGATTGGCTGAATTAAGACACCAACCTTCAACAACACTAATTTCTCATCTGAACATCTGAACATCCTGCCTGAATGACTTAGTCAGACCCTAACAAAAAATATGTAAAACTGAGTGTTTACAATTGTATCATTTGAACTCATGTACTGAAATTTTAAAGAGTAACTACTGTCTAATAGTTACCTCGGCCCTGCCAAAATATGGTGTAATAGGCAAGACTCTGAGGTCTGCTTTGATTGCCACTTAGCCGCTAACCATAGCCTCAGCTTGTAGCCATAGACGTGGCTCTAGTGACTGTCAAACCTCCACCAAAGTCTCTAACAAAAGTCAAACAGTAACTTTTCCTGACTGGTCAGCTCTGACTCTGTTGATACACCGAGCAGAGGTCAGTCAATCTCCCCTGTGTCTCCTGATGCTCTCATGCGCATCACACAATACAGTCACAAGGCCACGCCTCCTGCAGTAACTGTCAATCACTCTTATATGGCTTTTTTTTATATATTCCAGGAAAGAGGCTTCTAATTGTAGTACTAATACTTTAAACCATTTTTTAAACCAAAATTAGGAATTCAGAAAGTAGCAAACAATGATAGTTGGTGGACAGAAAAAAGACAAGAGCAACACCTACAGGAAATGCACTAAATGCACTAAAAAACAGGAAATAGACATGATTATAGGTAGTGCTGGGATGTTTGAGCATTTTCTTTTTTTGCTCAGTATATTTTACCCCAGGTGCAGACCACTAAATGTATTATTTCTAGTATTTCTAGTAGTATAGGTCACACTAACGTGAGATGATACTGGATACTGGAGTGGAAGTAAAACAACATGCATCATTATCCCAGATTATCCCAAAATAGTGAGATCAGTGTTTTTACTTAACTTACCATGATAATTGTGTTGACACTGTATATATTTTTTAGGGTTAGAAAAACTATCCCAACTCGTATCTATGTTGTATCATAACACCAAAAGAAATAAGAAAAAAAAAAACAATTAAAACAACAAATAAATAACAAATTAAAAATTAACAAATAAAAAGCACAGTTGTGTAACTTAACTGCAGCAGTGAGTCTCTCCAGTCCACAGGCAGCAGGAATCAGCGGTAAAAGCTAAGGGGCTAACAGGCTGACAGGCACTGAGTCCAGTGTCTGACTCTGGTAAGAGAATGATACCGGTGAGCCCCAAAGTTCCCAAGTGGTCTCCTCAGCATTCTTGAGCTGCAGTTAAAGCTCTACATGTAAGGGAAGTGTTGAGGTCAGCGAGACTGTGCCAGAGCTGGTATTAGCAGCAGCTAAGCAGGGCTATGTCTGACGGGGTGGCATGGGTTGGCACTGCCCCTGAAATATGATGTGGGGTTTGAGAATGTTAGTTTAGCAATCTGGTCCAATGATGTTGGGAACATTAAGCTATAGAATGGTATATGTTAATGTTGGAACAAAACAGTGTTATTTTGGGGTGTGGTGGGAGAAATAAAGACTGAGTCATACATGGTATATACTTTATTTGCATATCCAAACACAGCTTCACATATAAACAATTCTGCCTTCATCCATGCAAAAAAGACATTTCTCAACACTGTATTTATTTCTTAGAATTTTCTGATTTCCCACAGTTGTAATGGTTTCATTTAAAGAGTTGGAGGCCAGTTTGGCAATATATAAAACTCAGGTAGAGGGGTGACATGCATTGCTACTTGGCCCTTTGTGATTGTTTGGCTGTGATTTATAGTCAGTCCCACTGATAATACTCTGGGTAATAAAGCAGGTTAATTAAAAGCTAATCGTTATTTTATTTATTGCTGTCATCTCAGTCCAGCATTTAAGGTTACACCACACCAGCTATCTCGGTAATATCTGCAATGAGAAACATTAACTACTGAAATAACTGACTATGATATATGGTTAGGTTTAATTAAAGTAACAGCATCATTCTGATCCTAAAGTAAATGTCACAGAATGTTTTCATGTCCATCAGTTGAAGGAAAACTGCACACTAGCTGTAGCACTGTGTGTGTCTGATGAAATATAAAGTATTTTATAGTATCAGGTTTTATATTATCAGCAAGTTTATGCATAAGAAAGTAAACACACATTATAATGTGTTTCAACTTCAGATTTTGAAATGACATCACAGTAAGATGCATACATAGAAATGATGCTGACTTACAATTTTAAATGAACTCCAAACTTTATGTATAATCACTCAGAGTTGAACTGCATGTGCATGTAACGAAAGCTGTTTAACTCACCTCCTTCTATCCCACAAACTCATCAATCATCCCTTGTACACAACAAGCCAGAATGACTGAAAGCTTACGAGAGGAATATCATTGTTGTTCATGTGTTGTTTGTGTACCATAAACTGTATGCCTCACAATAATAATAGTGTGTGAAATAAGCGCTGAATTTTAATGTAATCATGGGTAGTTTTACGCATAACTGAGAAAAACAGCTGTTTTGTTTGTATTAGCTATGACAGCTCATACTGTTGTGTGTTAATGGCTGTTAAATGAATAGTGAGTCAGACTGTGTAAACAGTGTTATGGTGATCAGTTTGACATACAGCGCAGAACTCTATGACAGCTGATAGTAAATTGAGGGATTTAAATTCTAAATATACCACTTGCAATATTTCAGATAAAAAAAAAGAACAGAACAATGTTTAACCTCAGTATCCAAGAAAGCAATCATACACAGCCATGTAGAGTATGAAAATATGTATGGATATAATAATATTCAAAATGAAAACACCGACAAGGCATCAGCCTACACAATCTGTGGTCCCAGTTGAGCTCGGAGATGAAAAGACAGAGATACTAACCAACGATCTATTGGACTTTGAAAAGACACCTGCATAAACTGCACAAACTGCACAGCTTCCACAGGCTGTGTCCTCTGAGCTAGACGCTTGATCCTTTATGTCCACTGGGTAGCCAGCTCATTTGCACAGTGGAAGCTTGTGTATGATTATTTTGCAGCACCTTGCCCTCACTTTTGAAAAGACTGGCAGGGATGTCACTCACACAACAACAGAGGAGAAACAGAATGCCATTCTGAAAAACTGTCCTCAAACAGTACATAGCTGACTTGGGGCTCCTGATGTCCTGAATGAGTTGGCCCTTCTGTCCAAATGCCTTGAGAGGAGCACAGACTCTATAATTTACACACATACACTCACAAAAAGTGTTAATTTGCTCTGCGGGACTTCACTCTAAGCTAAAGTGGCTGCATTTGTGGACAAAATCAACTCAGCATTTATGATGGACAAAATCTTCAGTCAGCAACAAACAACATGTCTAACAGAGAGTCTCTGAATACACCATACTCAGTGATGCCTATGTGCTATCTGGAGTCCAACAAATGGTCCAGTTCTTTTAACCATATTTGCATATTTGTTAAAATGTGCAGAAAATATATAAGAGTCTCCTGCTGGAGCACTTTTATAATCCAATCGATGAATGTTGGATTTTAAATCAATCAAATGTTGGTTCGGTGACATAACATGTTAATTTGTGCAATGATTGCAAATAGAGTATGCATGAGGCATACAGCAGCAGAATATATAATGTTTTCATAAGAATAAGAAGCGCTGTAAGCTTCAGTTTGCATTATTGACAAACTATGACATTTTCAGCCCATATCATGCATTAAATTAAAGTTAACTTGCCTTGCATTTGATATATTATAAGACTAAAATATGGCCCTGCCTCAGATTAAGTTCTCTTAGCAGGCTGAAAAATGTCTGAAGCACTGTTACTGCCTTCTGCCATGTTTTAATGGTTGCAGGACAAACTTGCTAACTTTGGCTGATGCTGGACAGTATTTAACAGAGTTTGTATAACAATTAAAATTTGATGCGGTAATACCAACCATGAAACCATTTCATCCCTATCCTTCACTATGAGAACTGATGATCAGTTCAGAGAACTGATGATAGATCTTGTTATTTGTGTCTTTACTTTACTTCTGTTGATCTCTGTGATTCATAGTCACTATGTATTTTGTGCACTTTTGTTAGCGCATAATTTTTACAAACTGTCATGCACTAATTCTGTCTTCTGCAGTAGGTTCAGTCTGCAGTCTGTTCAAGGTGTTACATTCACCAACACAAGATTACACACAGACCACACACAGATTAATCGCTTTGCAGCTAGATATTTGCAACAGAGTTACCACATTATAATTGTTACATGTGCCTTTTAATGAGCTTTTTACAAGGAAGCAGTGTACTGAGCCCTATTTTAATTGTGTATGTACAGAGAGAAGCACAAAGCGGTGTGCCTTTGGTGCACAGACTGTGTGGGGGTGTCTCCAAGCACTGAGGTGGAATAGATCTGAGGGTGTGGTGACAGATACAAACTCAGCCAGTCATATTTCTGGTCTTGTTGCTCTGAAACAGCTGATCCAATCACAGTGAGGCATGATGACAATAACTCAATAAATGGAAAGATGCCTTTTCAGAAAGTCATACTGTTGTAAATAACAGTTGTACTGTTGTAATAATAATAATAATAATAATAATAATAATAATGCCATCATCTGATTCAATTCAGCATTACCTCCACTGTGTTTTACATTTTAAATGGGTTCATCATAGTTCACTGTTAATGGTCACATCAAAAATTAACAGTGAGAATGGGGGAATATGTAGCCTCACTTACTTTGACTGTAGCATGATTTTCAACAGCAGAAGGGCTAGTTTGAGTATTTCTGAAACTACTGAACCCCTGGGAGTTTCACACACAACAGTCTCTAGAGTTTATTCAGAATGGTGCAAAAAACAAAAACCATCCAGTGAGCGACAGTTCTGTGAATGGAAGCTCTTCATTGATTAAAGAGGTCAGAGGGGAGTGGCCAGACTGGTTTGAATGCCACAGCCTATCTGAATATTGTTTCTTGTCACAATTTACCATCTTCTAATAGCTACTTCCAGCACTGAAGATTCAGTGTTAAAGATTCACTACTTAAGGTAGGTGCTACACTACCTTATCTCTGATTTCTTCTTAGTTGTAGTGTCTTTTTTAGAGAAAATCAAAAATTCTAACCATAACAAAGGCCAGTACTGAGCATGGCTATAGCACCAGGACCAGTGTGTGATTATGCATGCCTTGTGCTAGGATCTTGTAAAACAACCTGTTTTATTTATATCAAATCAGGTGACAGGTTATTGATAAAAATTTACTTGTGTCGTGTGTTCAATTTATGTGACTCATTTTAGGTCTGTAATCACACTGGCCATAAATTGATTTTATTATTTATCTGTCTATAAAATCAACAATTAAAACAGAATTCTGGGCTAAAAAAAAAAAAAAGTCTACAAAGCATTTGCTGCTTCCCATATATCTTATTACTGTGAACACATTATTATAATTAAAGTCTGATGAACATGTTTATCAACATCTGGAATTTGGCAGCTGGACAGGAGAGGACGCTTTTTAATTGAAGTAAGTAAATTAGACTGAAACTGTAAAATTTATGAGAATGCACAAGGATTTTGAAAAAGTGATGGTTAATCCACAAAGTGGAGTCATGGTTCACTTTTTTAATTTCATTTTTTTCAGACCTTGCTGATTAAATGATTACATTAGCTGAGCAGTGATGAACCTGAACATATTATCAAAACAACATTTGAATATGTTTTGTGCTTTTTGATCTTTTTCTTTTCAACTAATCTTGTTATGTTACACTGGCACCCATTAAAGGCATTAGCACCCAGAGTATACAGTACTTCATGTTTGATTTTGTTATGGCCACCAGGTTTAAAAAATACATACATCTAACTTTCAAACTCATTAATTATGGTTTGTTGAAAAGAACAAAAAACATTGTGCACATTATTATTTACCTCTTGTTAAAGAGGTTCAACAAGTATGAGGAGAAAAGGATCTTTGTCGTCCATTAGCAGTTTGTAAACAAGCTCTCCAGTGGGCACTTTTGACTAAATCTCAGCTCTAAATCTCTTGACTAAAACTCAGGCAGCTTTTCACAGAGTTATGGCAAGATGCAGGGAGTCAGCTTCAATAACTACACCACTGACAGAATCTGTCATAAGAACAGCAGTAGATTTACAAAGCTAATACACTCACTGAGCACTTTATTAGGAACACCAGTATATCTGCATATTCATGCAATTATCTAATCAGCCAATCATGTGGCAGCAGTGAAATGCATGCAATTGTCCAGATGCAGGTCAGGAGCTTCAGGAAAAATGTATGTGACACTGACCATCGTATGATTGTTGGTGTCAGATGGGCCAGATTGGGTTAAATGGACTGCAGGGTTCCACTCCTGTCAGGCAAGAGCAGAAATCTGAGGCGACAATAGGCACAGGCTCATCCAAGCTGGTTGGCTAATGAGTGTCTGATGTCTCATGTCTAATGAAACTCAGTTTGTGTTAAGGGACGCAGATGTCAGGGTCAGAAGTTGGCATCAACAGCATGAATCCATGGACCCAACCTGTCCTGTGTCTAGGCTGGACTACTGTAATTCATTATTATCAGGTTCCCCCAACAAGTCTCTAAAGACTCTGCAGCTGATTCAAAATGCTGCAGCACGACTACTGACAGGAACTAGGAAAAGAGACCATATTTCTCCTGTGTTAGCTTCTCTACATTGGCTCCCAGTCAAATCCAGAATAGAATTCAAAATCCTCCTCCTCACTTACAAAGCCCTTAATGGTCAGGCTCCATCTTACCTTAAAGATCTCATAGTCCTCTACAATCCCACTAGGACTCTGCGCTCCCAGAATGCTGGTTTACTGATGGTTCCCAGAGTTTCTAGGAGTCGAATGGGAGGCAGAGCCTTCAGTTATCAGGCTCCTCTACTGTGGAACCTTCTCCCAGTTTGGGTCCATAAAGCTTATAGTTAGGGTTGGCTCAGGCTTGAACCATCCCTTAGTTATGCTGCTATAGGTCTAGACTGCCAGGAGATCTCCCATGATGCACTGAACTTCTCTCTCTCTCTCCCTCCCTCTCTCTCTCTCTCTCTCTCTGCTCAGTATGGATTCATATCCCATATTACACGTTATTAACTCAATATCTCCCCTTTCCTGTAGTATTGTGCTCTTCCGTCTCTCTCTCCTCTTCTGTCTCTTTCTGCAAGTATTTCTGCCTCTGGAGCTGTAGAGTCTGATCTGTGATGACAAGTCTCCTGCTGCTCCTACAACTCCACTCAACACCTGCTGGTCGATGCAGATGGCCGTCCACCCTGAGTCCAGTTCTGCTCGAGGTTTCTGCTTCTTTCTTTCCTTGCCACTGTCTCCTAGTGCTGCTCATGATGGGATCTGTTAGGTCTCTCTCTGTAAATACCTATTTTAAAGAGTGTGGTCTAAACCTGCTCTATATGAAAAGTGCCTTGAGATGACTTCTATTGTGATTTGGTGCTACATAAATAAAATTGAATTGAATTGAAAGAATTTAGGCTGTTTTGAGAGCAGAGGGAGGCCCTACCCAGTATTACAAGTGCTCACTGAGTGTATTTCTCTAAAAGGGAGATTTGCTATCCAGACACTCTGACATCACTTTCAGACCAAACTGAGATGTCATTTTTTGAATGACTGGTTCAGGCAGGCACATTATGTGCAGGACTGTCTGGTGGTTCTTGAAAAACTGTAAAGAGATAGAACATAAATGCTATTTCTTCCAGGTTTTGTTTGTCTGTTTTCTGTAGAGTGGTTTCATTTACTGACAATATGCAAGTACATTTAAATACAACACATCATAATATGGGCCAGATTTCTTGGCGGCACAATGTCCAACACTTGTGGCACTCTGAGGTTTTTTTTTTTTTTTTACCTTGAAATTCATTGTACATGGTGCACAGGTAAGAGGAGAGACACACACAGGCAGGAGGCAATGCAAAGATATCTTGGTGGAAAATGTGTCTTAGACTTTGCGCTGAGGATAGATGTCTATAACCATATCTGTTTCTGGTGAAATGTCAACACGTGCCAATACAAAAAGCAAATATGCAGCATTAAAAAACACTTATTAGAGCAGGAATGACAGTAAACCAGTTGATATTTATCTGGAAATCAATATAAGCGATTCTTACTATTTTTATACTATTTATCTTATTTTTAAATGTTTCATTTTGTTCAGTGTTTTATTACTGAAATTGTATTACAGTGCAAATGCTGTTGTGTCACATTTTAAATGGTCACATCATGTGTACATATGACAGTAGAAATAAATAAAACTGAAAATAGTAATAGACTGGAATACTTGGCTTTTGTGCCCAAGACCTACCATGCTGCATCTGTCATTGTGCTTGAAAAAACAGCACTACATCAAGGATAGAACAATAAAGTCCTGACCTAATTTCCATCACTGTCTGGTGTTTATACAGCTCACCAGCCTTCATGAAGACAGAGACAAGTATAGAATACCTGACATTAACATTCAGAATAATTTCCTTGTTTATTGAAGCTACCATACACTTTATTCCCTAAATACTAGGCTAATCACAAAGTTTGGGATAGTCACATGGTAAATATTAAACTTAGAAACAAACTGGAATGGTGCTTAATTTTATGTTAATAGTTATTGAGTGGTGTTAATTTAAGATATGTGTTTGGAAAATTTGCTGTGCCAACCTGTTATAGGTACTTTGTTGTGTGACTCAAATCAGCTTGCCTAGCTTGCATTTTTTACACTTGAACCTTGGTCACAGGTTTACAGTTTATCATGTAACCTCATACACTGTACAGCACCATTGGAAAATATAATCAAGTAATTTATGGCTTTGGCCTTGTGCGTAAGAAATGGTTTTGTGAGAGAGATGTATAACATTTCAGTTGTATATAATACTGTGAGTGTACAGTAAAGACAGTAATGAACTTCACCAGGAGTTCATAGTGTCATCCATCCCAGGCTCTCTGACCATGACCCCACACCAACTCCCCAACCATCAACTCTACCAAAACTGGACAGCCTGAGTACAGCCTTTGCTTTTAATTAAGTAAATAGTGTGTACAACAATTAATGTTGCTATCAATAAGTAGCGATGCTCAGTAACTGAGACTCATGTTTTAAGATGCTGACAGTAAAGAAACAGAGCAAGAACAGAACAAAAGACTATGAGACAATAACAGCTACACCAGCAAAGAGTTTAAGAGAAGAAGAATCTAAAGCTAACAGAGAAAACAATAGAAAAATCAGAAGCAGTGAAAGAGACAGATGGAAGCAAAGGCTAAGAAAGTGGTATCATCTGCATCTGCAAGACATTAGAGAAAGCAGATATAAGCAGAGAAACAGCAGGAACAGCACTGCTATTTTCCACTTGTCAGTCAATTATGGACCATTTGAGCACAGACTAAAGATTCTGGTGTATGAAAGTTGTGTCACGTAAAACTATTAACTTTTGGAAATTTGGAGAACTGTGGTGTGAAATGTGTGTTCGGTATGCTGAAATGTGTGCAGACTAGCATCAGTAGGGCCACACTTGAGCAAAAGACTAGGAAAACCCTCCTGAAGCCATCAACATGGAAAATAATGAGGCACAAGGAAATGGGTCAAGAACAGAAAAGAATCTTTTCAGCTTATCCCAACCAGAACAATCTCAGCTTAAATCAAAGACAGGGATATGATGGAAGGCAAAGCCTCATCAGCTCAACTCAGTGCACCCACCTTAACATAAGCACAACCATATTCACTCACTTTTTTGTTAAAAACTAGGATGTATGTAATATTTAAAGTACACATAATTTGGATTACTTTGATTTGTGTGTTTGTTTGTTTTTGTTTTTTTTAAGGTTTTATTTATAGCATTTGTCTTTGGCAGTAAGAAGTCGGTGCTATCTGCATGTTTCTAGTCAGTCACCGCTGCTGCTGCTGTCAAAGCAATCTCTCTTAGGACATGACAGCAACCTAGCTAGCTACAGCTAGCAATGAAATCAAATGTTGCTCTCAACCATAAAATGTACAGTCTATTAACCCTTAATATGGTGGAAGCTGGGACCAAAACACCACTAAACACTGGGCTAAAACTTAAAGGTGTCAAGCATTAAATCCTTCTACTGATAAATATAATCTCTACAGGAAGTAATTTTATATTCATACCTGTCTTTGTATTGGTGAGATCTGATATCTGGTATTATGAAGAAGGTTATCAACAGGCTCTGTTAACTCTGGGGTTTCCAAAACAAACATAAGCATGATCACATGGATGAGTTGTCCGTTAATACAAACCAATCACATTATGCATCAAAACCTCAAACCATGACTAGAGTACTTATTGTGCCGTAAGGTTATGATACACATGGGGGATTCTGGTATTGCAGTAGCTAGAGGTGATACTCAGTGAAATGAGATGTATGCAATATAATCACACAAGTAGAAAATGATCCACTGGAAGACAGTTCAATACAGTCACGCTATTTCTGCTTCCAAAGCAGAGAGGAAAACTATAGAGATTCTGTGCCAATAAAAGGCCTGGGGTCAAGAAATGAGGGCTTGATAAGGATCTATCTTTCTGAAAAGTTGCATTTATAAAATAACTGGATTTTTATTTTCCCCATAAAAGGTTATGGTGATAAACTATTTTTCCCATTCCCAAATGAGAAAAATCTGATCTAAAATGATTTAGAATTCACAGTCTCCTCATGTTGTCACACAAATGTAAAAAAAATCAAATACAATTCCCCAGTTTTTAGAAACTTTTCTCTATCACAGAGTGCCCTCGTGGTGGGGCAAAAGATGTTTCTACCATCACTGCTGTAATTATTCTGGTGACCAAAGTTACCCTGATAATCTGCAAAAATTAAATTAGTATATGTCACTTTATTGTAAATTGAGTGATTGTGTCCAGGTCTGAATCCTGTTGGAATGATGGCTCCCTCATTTCAGTAAGTTGATGGTCAGTGCAGTAGGTGGGCTGTTGCTCCAGAGAAGGTTAGCCATGCAGTATTGGTTGCCACAGCAAGCTACCCATTTTAAAGAGAGGTCCAGGTTTGTTGTCACACCTGCTTGTGTGACCTATCAATGTTCTGCAGCTAATCCAGGTCAAGTCGTAGTGGCAGCAGGCTGTTGTCTAGGCATCTCTCTCCCCAGCAGCAACTTCCAGTCCCTCCTGGAGGACCCTGAGGTGTTTTTTTTAGCATGATGAGCCACATGATCTCTCCAATGTGTTCTGGGTCCATCCCAGGGTCTCTTTCCATTTGGAAAACTTCCATAGGAAGGCACCCAGGAGGCATCCTGATCAGATGCCTGAACCACCCTAGCTGGCCCCTTCTGACATGAAGGAGCAGTAGCTCTACTTCAGACTTTCTCTGGATGTCTGAGGTCTGCATCTGGTTCTGGCTCCAGGAGGAAGCCCTGGTTTCCTTATTCTGGGTGAGGTGCTGTAGCTCCATCTTGGCTGATCCTTTAGGGTCCATGAATGAATTAGAATTAATTAGTTAGGCCCAGGGCTGAAGAGATGGGAGATGTGGGAGTCTCTACCAGGTCCCAAAGTCACAACGACACACAAGCTCATCCACCCCAATAAGGTGGTGAATTGGGTTGAGACATGTAGAAAGTTACAATTACAACCTTAATGAGAGGGGAAGACAAGCCAAAAGTATTTTATTTATCAACTTTTACCAAGTCATTATAGAATATTTGAATATCTTAGAGTTATTGTTTACCCATGCACCTTTGAATTTACCTTTACATTCCAAGAAACAAACACCATCATGAAAATTGCACTGCCCCATGAGAATTCCTGCACAAGGTAAGCATCAGGTCTTCAGCTGTGAGCTACCAGAGGAGTTACCATGTAAATAAATCATGATTTTAAAACTAAATGGATGAGTTTTTTGAACACTGAAAACACATGGGCCTGGCCCAGATAAACAGCTGAAAACCTACATCTAATATAATTACTGTGCAAAATCAGACCAGTCATATTACATTTCAGTCTTTTATCAGCAGAAGGGAGTTTGACGGTACATATGACTTGATGCTTTGAGACTAAAAATAGCACATTAATTTGTATTTTCGCCGTCAATGACAGAATATTTTAAATAACAAAACCTGTTACTCAAAGTCGATTCACTGCATGTCATGTTATTTTTAACTGGGTGAGGTTCCTTGCTGTCAGAGTGTATGTTAACACAATAGTAGATATTGTAAGTTTTAATAAAATGATTGGCAGGCAGATAATTAGGTGAGCATGATTTTTACTGTAGGTATGCAGGGGTATTAATGAATTTGGGAGATGCAGAAAGAGAAAGAGAGAGTCAGTCCTCCAACACAGCATGCAAAGCCTACAAGATAATTACAAGCCTAGTTTCAAATTGAACCCTTTGAACTGTCAATTGCAACTGAACCCAGTTTCCTCACTGTCTTCTCTTTTCCTCTCACATGGACACACAACAACTTACTTCTTTCAGTTTTAGACTTAGACTCATGGCTGGCACTATGAAATTGACTAATCTTTAGTTTGATGCTGGGAAAGGTAAAACTTATCATCACAAACAAACATTTTTATTGAAACATACAGTATGCAAAACTTAAAGGGGTTAAACAGCTTTTCAGAAAGAGGCCATGTTAGCATGCAGTGTTTTTTTTTTTGTTTGTTTTTTTACATCATTTACTTATTTATTGCTTGTTTGTTTGATTGTTGATAAGGTAAATCTAGGTGAGGTCTTTGAGGAAAGCTTGGGACAAGGACATAGTAAATAAGTGAACAATAGAGTAAATGTTGGGTTGACTCTTCCTGATAAATGAGTATACAAGACAAATGATTTCACTGATGTATATTGTAATTATTTCAAGTTTAACACAGAATCATTTCAATCAACAAACTGATCTAATAAGCACAAAAGAAAGCTACCCAGAGGACCTCTGAAAACACCAAAGAAATGTGATTAAAGAATAATCATTGTTCCTGGGGGAGTAAAATACCACAAAACAATTTCCAAAATCAATTTTGGTTTAGATCCTAGTCCACACTTTCATAAATGGGATTTCAGAAGGGCGATGGAACTGAAGCCTTTCTTACTTGTTGCCTCAGGCATTACTTCATACCAAAGACCCTGATAAAGATTTAATCATGGGTCTTTAAAGTAAAAATGAAAAAGAAACAATGACAATGAAACATAAGTAGAAAAATAAATATCATTTACTCCTATCTGGTCACGGTCTTTTGGAGGTAAGAGTATGTTTTTATTTGTGTTGAGTGCGTGGATAGGAACATTGCCGTGTACCTGTCAGTGTTGATCTATTAAAAGTTCTGGATAAATTGTTTGTTGAGTACTGAGAAAACAATGAAACCTCTGATACAGTGAAACCTTTGATACATCTTTGGAGAAACAGTTGTCATGGAAAAACAGATGTCATATCTTCCCTATAAGATTATAGGCAAATTGCTCCTCTGTAGAAAAACAAACTGAAATGATGAATACAAGGAAAATGCATTTTGCCATCATAAAAACCAGGAATGCAAGACAGAACAAAAATGTATTAGCACAGATTGGACCTCCAAATTCGTTTTCCTGGAAAAGCAAAACAGTGGGAGGTCTGGAGAAGGTACACTGTGAGTAAAGACTGAGGAAGAAAACACTGTTTTATCTATTTCAAAGTCATATCAGGCAGTTCCTGCTTCCATGTGGGAGGTGCCATTGAGGATCTCTCACTGATTTATGTGAAAAAGGCAAACTATACCGGGAAGAACTAACTGCTGTTAGTCTTTTAATATCCCCTCATCGACAGAGCAACCAGTGTCTCTTCAATAAAATAAAAAGTAAATATTAAAAATGTAGTTTACATATATAAACAATGTATATTTCAGAATTGCTATGGCTCTAATGATATTTTGGCAGATACTAGTGCTTCCTTCAAGTCAAACATTTAGCAGTGAAAAAAAAAACAGAATGATCACAGTCTTAAATTATTGACATTAAATTAATAACAGGTGCAATTCAATCACTTTGTACAGTACTGTACAAAATAAAGTGAGTATTCCTTCAAAAATAATCCCAAAAATAGTTTTTTATTTATGTGCAGTAAACAGAAAAAAAAACCTATATCACATCAGTATTTACAGTGATCCCCTTTTCCTGTTAAAACCAACTCTCCTTGGTACACAATGCACTGCGTGGGTAGGCTGTTCTAAGCATCTTAGAGAACTTTTAGTCTGTATTGGTCACAAATTAGTTGGACACTGAGACCCTTCACATTCTCTTTTCTATCATACTGTAATAAATTATCATGCGATTGTTTAATGATTATCTGATGTTGCACAGAAACATGCCAGGTAATCAATAAAAATCCAGTAGATATTCATTTTGCATTCAGAACCTAGCAAGGACATGGTGTCAACCCCCCAGTGTGATTAATGTTTTTCTTCATATCGCCCAGTTTAATCTCAATAGGTGAAATACATGTGATTAACCTTGTGATGGATTTACATTGACTCATACAGTGGTAGGAGATTTTCGGAGGTATGCTAATAACTGTTGCAACTCATACATCCTAATGACATGTCATCTCAAAGCTTGAAGTTACTCTCTATGGTTTAATAATAACTTTCAAATTGCATTTGCCTTTTAGCCTTATATTTAACACTGATCTTTATTTTGAAGTGTTTTCAATTCTTAATTGTCAAAACGACATTTGCATTTGTTTAAAAACACAAATTATCTTTTTTTTTCTGAACCTAAGACATCAGATTTCAATAAATGGCAAGGAATTATCATGGAGCCTTTAAATATTGACAATGCACTTTACTTTTATCTCTCTCCACAACATGGCTCACTGGTTTGACAGTAAAGCACCTGAAGCTCTGAGTATGAGATTCTGCAGCCTCACCATATGAGTCTTTTTTGATGTTTGCTCCTGGGGGAAGAGATTGTCCTGATTTCCCCTCAGCCATCACTACACAGTAACAGAGCAAAGGTGGCCAGACTTAAACAGAATTGCAATACCACCATAACAAGGACCTACTGAGATACATTTTCTGTTGCACAGAAACCACCACAATGAAAAAAAGGTCAAAAACACTGACAACAGACATCTCTGTTTGTGCTCATAAATACAGGAGCTGTGAGGAGAAAGCTTTTCCTGACAACTAGAGATTGATGAGAGCTTTTGAAGAACCTGTCATTTAATTTTTCTGCTTTAGGCACAAGGCCTCCTCAGTAAGAACATAGATACCACTGGAACTATTTCAAAATGATTTTGGTCTCTCGTGGGATTTGCTGTAGGAGGGCAGGGTTTTGTCCATCCATTCCTCTTAACTTAGCAGCCACACATTAGAGGTAAGTGGTTTGTCCAACTGAGGAGGCCGTTTACGACTTGGCTTTCCTCACGGGGTTAAGAGTGATGAGATTTTGATCCCTTGTGTGGAACTATTAGCTGCCTTCTACCCCCATTGCACAGATGGTAGTACTCACTTCACTTTCCATTTGGCCACAACCAGATGAAGAGGGGAAATTGTAGGCATGAGGGAAGGAGGCATGGAGTGACTACTTCTTCATCACCTTTGACTTGGCAGATTCATCCACACTGATGGGAGGATGTTGATTAGCAGGCACGGGAGCAAATATGGACTGTTGTTAAGAGTGGATCTATCATGTCACGGTGCTTTGAGCTTTCCTGATAGCCATTCCATCTGTTTGTGGCATGTTCTGCTCAAAATCCCCAAGCCACTGCCAGGACTTTAATCAAAACCCAAACCCTGCCTAATTTATTGGTTTCAAATCTGGTAATGAAGACATCCTCTCAGTTATCACAAGCTGCCTATTACCTGCAGGAGAAGCAAAGAGGAAATGGTAAACATTTAAATACCAGCCTTAAAGATATTTGTTAGCAGTATGATGCAGGCCTGCAAACTCAAGTGTAATGACAAAGGTAACTCTGGCACTGGCCAATCCCAACCCATCCATCCCATTAGCAGACACAGTGATAGTGCATTACCATTTGTTCAAGTGCAGAATTTTAGAGTTGAAAGAGCTAAGTTTTCATCAGCAAAAATGGCACAAATTTTCCAGTTTAACAGATGTGAGGATTTAGCTTTTCTCTGTTCACTCTGTTCATCATTATTGTAAAATAGAAACATTTGTTTTTTCCACAAACTAAATATGTGAAGTATTTATTTAACTGCTGTCTGACATTTTATAGACTTAACAATAAAGGGAAAATGTAAAAAGATCATTAATCAATGATTTAATAAAATAGTTGCAACCCTGCCTTTTGGCCTTTATCAAGATTTCAAGTGCTTGTTGTTACTGCTCTGTGCCACTGTCCTGGCACTTTCTCTAACTAAATCACTTCATTTGTCCTCTCTGCTGCACTTGAGGATGGCTGGCAGTAAAAATCCACTGACCACGTCTTGTCGCGTTGCATCATCAGCAACACCCTCAGTACACACTGAACTCAAAGCACAGACAGAAGTAGTGGTAGTCAGGGAACAGCAGATTGAAAACTAAAGAATATAATGGTATCAAGGTTTCTAACTGTAGAAGAGAATAATTTTGACTTTAATTTAAAACAAACCAAAACAAACCAAAAAAAAAAAAAAACATTGAGGCCTGAACTTGAAGTCCATAATCACTGTCAAAGTTTAAAAGTGAGCATTTACGCACTTCACTCCTTATAAAACCTTGCCTTGTACGAGAAAATGTCACCTCACATCCAGTACAGTCATTTGCGTATGCCTGCATGTAGAGCTAATTGGCATCATTATGGTCATTTATTCATAGGGTAACTCATTACGGTGTGCAATGTTTATGAGTAATGATGCTCAAGAACTGCTCGAGCACCAATGGGAGACAAAGGCAGACTTGACAAAGAAAGTGCATTTGGAGGTTATGCCAATTTTCTAACCACTACTGTTTTATTCACCCGTGAATTTTCCTTTATTTCAAACACAATCACTTTGAAGCATTTGATATATTTTCTTTTCTCAGCTGTGCCAGTTCTAATCCCTGAAAACAATATCCTCTTTTTCTCAGGACTCAAGAGGTAAGCCCCCCCCACAATGATCTACTTCAAAGTCAGTGATGTGTTGTGCTTGTCTATGCTTAATGCTATTTGCCTTTCCTATCAAAAAGTGAATGTGCTAAATGAAGAATTGAGTGATAAATAGACATTTCAGCAGCTTGTTTGCTGGAATTGAAAGGGTATGGGCAATAAGCTCATTTACTTCAGCATAATGCCACAATGTGTGATTTTCAGAGGAAAATGCTGATGATGTATGCAGCATTTCATATAGCATGTATTTATGATGCCACAGCACATGTTTTCATGCACTGCTTTTAAATGGCAAAGCTGCATATCTTTTCAGATATTGTAGCCACATGGGTGAGTAAGATAAGGCTGCATTGACTCTGGGTAATGAGAAGCTCGTCCAGCTCTGTCTGACTGCATTGACTGACTAGCCAAGGGGTTAGTTCAGAAACCTTCATATATATAACTGTCACACATTTGTAATAATGCACTTGGCACTAGACAATAAATTAGGACTCAGACAGACATCCCAGCTTGTATGATGCCCAGATTATTAACAGCTCTTAGCAAATAAAAAACAACTGAATTACTCTACACTCTGCCACTATTTTTTGTTGTGAAATCAGTGTTACTGTTCCAGTTTCACTGACTGATACTCAGCTCCTTCTTAAAGCATCCTAAACAGCACGGCAAGACAGTGAGAAAAATCAAGTCTGGATTGACATCCCACTGTGAGACATTATCTCAAGTTAACAAAAAGTTTTTGTATTTCAGTACCATGTCTGCATTCAACTGGGACCCTTCTTTGCTTAAAATGACTCAGACAATTTGGAATACATGGTTGGGAGAAATTGCAAACAATATTTTGTGCTATTGGATCAGCTTTGAATCATATTGTTTGTGTGTCACTGAAATTAAGCACACAGAGCATTGCCCTCCCAAGTTTTTTAATAGTGTTCAGGAAGAAAGTTGTTAAGGTAAAAAAAACAAAAAAACAAAAAACAAAACAAAACAAAACAAAAAAAAAAACTTACAGTCATACATTAAAAACTAAGACTCAGTGACACTTTTACGCTATGACTACAACATCTGAATCACTGCACCATGTAATTGACCTTGCCTGCTCAATAAAGTTTGGGACCAGCTTCTATAGTGAATGCATGCAGAAAGAAATGCCTGTGTGGTGGAGCGCATTTGAGGAGATCCTTACATAATTGCATAAGGTTCTGTAACCAGTGAAAAGCTATACAAAATCCCAAACTAGTGGTTATTAATTTGGATACAGAATAAGAGACAGATGGAGCGGGTAATTGTAAAGAGTTGCTGAGCAGACAGCTGAGTGTTTAATGGAATTAAAATGTGATTTTTTTCTGCGTAGGCAATAAATCTTATCTGGTTTCCACAACATTCCCTTTTAGCCATAACTGCAGTGTTGCCACATGTTCATGTGTTTGCAGCTCTGTATATGTGTGTTTCCCTTGCAACAGCTAATGTAATGGAATAACAGCAGTATTGCTATCTGTCCAACATATGATTTTGTTTTGTTGTTGTTTTACAACCATTTTTTTCCCCCCAGCTTAACTAAGCACTGTGTGTACCTAAATATAAAAAAGTATTAATCATGTTTTAGTTGCTATATGAGCTGATAAATTGCAAAAGTCAATTCTGCAGAAAAAAAACATACGAAAGATGCCAGTGAACACTTAGCAGAGCATTTTGCAACTTGCCAGTACATTAATTAACAACAAATTCTGCTGTATCGATTTAAAAAACAAAACAAAAAAAAAAACCCATAATGCAAATAGTGTCACAGTTTTAACCAAATGTATTTCCTATTCAAATTAGAATTATATATATGTTATTTCTAATAGACAGTGCTAAAGACTTCACCACTCAGTATGAGTATTGTCCAGTGCCTTGACATATGATAATAAACGTATTTTAACATATGGGTTGTTTTAATGTAAAGTTTGATGATGATGTGATTTGTAAACTCGACTGAAAGGAACAGTCTTAATCACTGTTAAATAGTAGAGCTAGAAAGTATTAACATTAACGAAAGAAAAACAGTCTTCAACCATAACCTGACCAGCATGTGTCCAGTGATCACAGTTTCTGTATGAACATTAATGCCCCGAAGCTATTCCACTGTTTTCTAATATCTAGCATTGTAGACCATAACCCCTATTAAAACCAAAACACAGGGAAATGATTGCTATCCTAAATATAAAATATCTGTTTTCCCTATGATGATGGACCTGTACAACAACAGACATATGGCAGATGTATACAGAATGCAAGTGCTAGTTTGCTACTGCAAACAGCTATGCTGTATCCCCTTGAGATGTAACCCAGAACAACACTAGTGACCCAGTATGCCGTAGCTTTGCCTTCTTTAAATCTTTTAAACCAATTATATGCGGCATCTGCTCTTTTCATGTGCATGCAGTAATCAGATAATGTACTTACAGTATTATATTATTTTTTCTCCTCATCACCCAGAACATTGGACAAGTAGACATCCATCAAAAGAAAGTTTCAGCTGAGGCTGAAGGTCTGTAAAAGGACTGTCTGGTTTAGTGTGAGACATCTGGGCAGTGACTGCCATACTGTGTACTTCACTTGATATTTCCCAGTAGACACCGGCACCGTCTCTTCTTGGAAACATGAAATGAGCATCAAGCAGCTCAGAACAGCATTAATATTCAAGGCCGAGTCACCTTAAAGTTCTGTATGCTAAACGTTTTCACACATAGCTCAGAGGAGCCTTCAGTAGTCAGTATCTGGGGGAGGAGCTCATGGCAAGATTTATAAGAAGTGAGACTTAAGAGTTATGGAAGTGTTTTATTTGTTTGTTTGCTTTTGTTTTTGTTTTACAGTCAGCTTCTCCACTGACTTTAATGTCCAAATGAAATCACTGAGCCAGAGCAAGGTTTCATACTGCTCAGTATAACACACAAGTACTACTCCGGACTACAGACCCATCTTATCAAATATGAACATTTCTTCGAAGCTTAAAATCAGCAAACAAAGATTCTGATTTGTGATGAAAGTATAAAGTGAAGAAAGTTCATTGATGGCTTACAGATGAGACCTCTAAACATATAATGCTCATTGTCTATGAGAGAGAGCCCATTATATCCTATAACTGCACTAAATATCTGAGTGCTGCATGCATACTGTACAGTCCATACTGAATGAAATAAATTTACATTTCGTTTGAGGATGGAAGTCGTCAGTCAAAAAGGCCGTTCTCCTTTTATTTGTAGTCTCTTAGGGTATTTAAGCTGACAGGCACAGGCTCAGCATGATGCACTGGTAACGTGTCCTGCATGAGTAGTTTTGGGACAGGAGTCAACACTGAGAAAAGCAGCAGCAAGAGGAAAGTGCAGGATAAATGAACTCCACACAGCCCTTTACAGTACCTAGATACAAAAAACATGAAAAGTCCACTGAAAAATGTGTTAACCCACAAGTACACGAATGAAAGGTTATCTAAACTGAGTTATCAAAGTCCCATGCCATGCTATCAGCAAGCAAACCAGGGTACAGTTTCAAATTAACACAGCAGCACATTGACAAAACACGCTAATAAGATCTATTTGCTTTGAAGAGGAAAAATAATGACCATCCTGGCCCATCAGATAAATAAAAGCCTACAAACCCAATTAGAGCTGGCTTTTATGATGGATGAAAGGCACTCACTGTAATGGTTTGTTAATAATACGCGCAACTGCCCCTCTGCAAAACAATGGTCTAATTAGGGTAGACTGTTGGGATGTGACCCATTTGTATGAAACATCTGCAGCCGTTCAACATCAGTGTGATTCACTGGTGTTTGAAGCGCCCAAATTGTGACAGATGAGATGAAATAATGGTAGGTAGCAGAGCAACCCTGTGACTGAGTGTTTGGTATTGTGGGTAGGCAGTCATGTGCATGCTGTGGGCGGACAAAGTGCCAGCATGCCAGGGGTACAATCAAGAGTACAGAGAGAGCTTTGTGAAAAATAAGAGAACTTTCCTGTGGCATCTATCAGCTGCTTCTCAAAAGTAGTGTCTAATTAGTCAACATATGGAGTAACTGGCAATTACCAGTCAGTGTCCTATTGTGATGCATGGCCTTACAGGAAAATATGGAAAGATGACAACAATGCAGAGCTACTTCGAAAACCTTTGTGCCTTTTGTGAAAAGAAAGGAAAGAAAGAAAATGTTGAGAGCTGCTCTTGTAAATAAGAACTGATTTCCTGTTCAATGTGTTGTGTGGTCACATTGCTTTCTCTTGCTGAGCTTTGAACATGCAAGAGTATTTCAGGATGCTGAACACACCGTATGGCTGTCTGCATCAGTGGAGTTAAGAGTCCCTCTGTTATTACCCAAGTGCTTTTTCTCTCTCTCTCTCTCTCTTTGGGTTCATGTCACTTTTAATATCTTGGTCCAGACAGTTTGTCCAGATATCCTCTTTCATGCAAGACATCCACCCTGTCAAACATGCAGAGCATGCTCACCACAAGCTCCTGCAGTTACTTCTGTGAAATTGAAATGAAGGAATGATCATATGATGAAGGATGGTTCAAATCTAGGAATTGCTTTGGCTGTCATCTTGAGACTTATGATGCAAAATGATACAAATCCTCAGGGATGGAAATTTTTTGTTAAAATAAAATTGTGCAAGAATGGAACAAAATAAAGTAGTCAGACATCATCTGTAGCAGAGAGGATGATGGTCAGATTGTGGCTACAGGAGGACACAACTCTGTGTCCAGAGAGGTCACCCTCTCTCACAGGCTAGATACATGTTCTAAATGTGTATGTCATGGATGTATGTTCACTGCCTGACTTTCAAGGTCAGTACAAAAAAAACTGAACAATGTTGGAGTAAAATTGAGGATATCATTAATATGAGGCAACGGTTAAATATTAGCATTACTTCTATTTCGGTATAGGAAAAAAGTTGAATCTATCTTGCTTTCTGTTTGTGCACCACTGTTATCTCTTTTTGTTTTATGTGTGTATATCGCTGTGCATTGTCTGCCTCAGTGAAGCTTATTCTGCTGGTAATTCTGTATGACGTGGCAGGGTATTTGATATTTCTTTCTTAATATTGCTATATAAAATCTATAAACACCCGTCACAGTGGTTTTGTTCTCTTTTCTGGTTAACTGTTGTAAGGCTACACTGAGGAAGGCAGCTGTATATGTGTAACTGATCACCAGCCCACACTGCAGAGTGCTTCTCACCTGGGGATGGTGTGGCAGCCTATATGCTCATATTTTAAGGCACATGATGCTCTGTCGTTCAACCGCATGACATTGTTGTCACCATATAACAATCTTTGTTTTCCTCCCTAAGGAAATGTAATGTAGTAACAGTTACCCACATTTTAACTGACTAACGTTTTACTTTTATTGAAATCTGTTCTTTGTCACAAGTAATTTGACTTTTACTTGTGTTTTTACTTAAGTAGAATTGTCTAGTACTCTTTCCAATCTTAAATATATCAAATTATCATATGAACTGGAACACACTAGTAAAATAATACAAGTGAAATCCATTTATCTACAAAGCAAAGTCAAGTGCAAACACGTTTATAAATTGTTGTAAATTATATAACAAAGTTGTTGCTCTGCTGTGATATCTGTCAAATCACATCATCCTCTTCTAGCTAAGGTTTTACTCATAGTCAGTAACACAAAAGGACAAAGGAGGACAAGCATATCTCATTTGGCATTTGGGTGACATTGTCATCAGCTCCGTGCACACCCACCACTTATCAGGCATAGCTCCTGCCTGTATTTCTATAAGGTACTGAGTGCTGATTTTGCTCTTATGAACACTTTAAACACCACATTTATTAGAAGCCTTCAGCTATAGGCTGTGTTTTTAAATGAACAAATACCCAAGTTGAACTGTTCTCTAAGGTCAACCTCTATATATATATATATATATATATATATATATATATATATATATATATATATATATATGAAAAATAAATAAATAAATACAAATTAATACCCTTAATAATTGACTTTGGGTAAAAGTGAATGGAGTGGCTCAGTTTTTGGTGGTCATTGGTTTGTTTTTAGCCATGAGACTTAAATCTTAACTTATCTCAACACTCAACTATTAGGTGAAATGTGTACATACACATGTGGTCCCTAGAGGATACATTCTGCTGGTGACCACACATGAACACAAAAACAAACACGAAAACATAATGCCAAAAAATCTGTCCTACAGGTAACAAAACTTCCTTAGGGGCAGTATGGGGGGCAATATTAGAAAGTAACTGTCCCGTCGGACCAGAATGTGTGTATTACCAGCTCAACACAACACACACACAGAGTAACAGCTTGTTTTCACACTGATACACATAAACCACATAGAGGGAGAAGACTACACAATTAAATTTGTGAGATATTTGCTTGAAAATGACATTGTTATTTACTGGATATACTGTCTATTGGCAATTTATTTACCCATGTTGTTTGAGCTGCAAGTCAAGGTGAGTATCAATAAAGTTCCATTCACTATCAAAATGAATAAGCCTTAAGATGAGTATGTTTCTCACCAAGGACATAGGCTCTACAGCAAGGATACTGCTTGCATTTTTTTTGCTCACACCCCATTCTACCTGCACCATATCTGTATTGTTATCCTATCCAGGAATTTGGAATTCAAGATGCAATTTTGTTATATGGAAATAATCTGCTTTAGTCCACTCTGCTATCTCTTATGCCATGCTAATGAGAAAAGGTGCTCAGAAAGACTGATTTACGTGGATAAGCTGAGGTTGGATGCATGAATAAATGAAAACCTTGGTGGTCCCAAATGGAAAAGATGAATATGTCTTTTTTTTCTCTGACCTTTGCCTTTTTGAGATGAAATCCTGCTGGGTGATACCTTACTTGAACCACAATTTATAATGCAATAAGTAACAGCTGAACATGAGCTCCATAACAGCTACAAGACATTCCTCAATAGGTTTTGTTTGCTTTCAGTATGCGTGCAGTATAAAATCTCTATTTCTGTAAGTTGCGACTATGCATTTTCTCAAAGAGTAAGAATAGAATAGAACAGAAGGGGCTTTATTGTCATTGTACAGTAGGGTACAACGAAATTGTGGGTGCTCCAAACAGTGCACTGTATAAAATATATACACAAAAGATACAAAATTTATACGATAATACAAATGTACACAACACAGTAGAAAAGGAAAATTGTAAACAATAAATAGAAAAATAGAAACAATTGGATTTAAATGGAAAACTCACATTCACAAAGGAACATGTAAATAGACAGGGAAAACCACAACACACATGCGTTGTGCAAGAATAAAGTCAGGACAGTTTAAGGTGCACAGGTGGTAGCTTTCCTACATGCAGTGTCCCCCGTATGTTATAGGGGACAGCCCCTAATCACCAGTGTTTGATGTTTCTTCTCTACATCCAGTATGTTGAAAGCCTGTTTCCATATTAGTAGAATGCTCAGTTAGAAAATAAAACCAAACTTTAGAGGAAACAAAACATTTAAATCTAATCCAGATACTGAATAATCTAAATAAATATGCTGACATGAATATTGTGTTTTGCAAATTTTGGAGCTACAAATCATACTTTCTATCTCCAAGCTAATAAAGTATACAAGCATATAGTATGAGAAGTTACCATTCTAGTTCAAAAGAATACATGTAAGCTTATTTCATGTCCTGTGTGATTCTGCCATGTTTTCTCTGTATGAGGCATCAACTTTGTTGGGAGGTGGCACTGGTCCTAGGGAAAGATTTATGGCACAAACTAAAATGCTGATGCAATGACGTGATTATGGCTTCATTGAAATATCCAAATACATGAAATACATCACACAGAAGTTTAGAGCTTAGTTTAGATTTTTTTTTTTTTTGATTAATATCAAGCTCTGCCAGCCATTCTTCAGTTTACTCTTTTCTGAAAAAAGAAAAGATCTGCAATATCATCGTTATGTTTGGAGAAGAGATTGCATGTGTCTCTCTCCATCAGCCATTATTAAATAGTCCTGGAGTTTGTGTTTGCACAGCACACTTTCAGTCTGTGCCATATTTCAGTATATCTGTTGCTGCAAAGCAATTCAGCAGCTTCCACAATCCACTTCTGTTCTGTCCAGTAACTTTACTGTTTACCAAGTTAAAACTGCAGTTTTAGACTGAGAATCAGAGTCATGTATGGGTGAATATTGGCTTATTAATTTAAAAACAGTGTCTCCATTACATAGTTTATTCTCCAAGATGTTTGGAGTATCTTGAAACATTGCACAAATGTACCACAGAGAATTAGTGCCTTTTTAGAGGTGGTCATACCAAAAATTGATTATCCAAAAATATTGATTATGTAGAAAAAAATCACACTCACATTGAAAAATCTATCTTCATTTAACAACATATGAGCAACCACATATCAAAGATTATTTAATTCTAAATATTTCAAAGTAGATTTTATGGATGGTGAAACTTTTTCAGACTTTGAGTCTGTTCCCTGAAGATTATCCAACACACTCTTCAATTGCTGCACAGACGCTTTTTGTAAGGAAGCTTTCATAGAAGCTGAGAAGCCACCAATTAAAGAGACAAAGGAAGATGTGAGTGTTATTTGTTTGGGTGGGATGTCTCTGCAAATCAAAGTGTCCAGCATTACCACACTTTGTGTGTACAACAGCTGAAACTCTGACAGAGAAAAGATGTTTTTTGTTCTTTTGAAAGTTCCCAAATGACAAATCAGCATTGCTAATAGATTTTCCACCTAGCAGTTCAAGGCAGCCTCCTGCTGAGCCTAACGTACCATGGTCAACAGTCCCTGCAGTCTGTCCACCACACTCCCTCCTGAGACTGGCAAATTGCCTTATGCTGCATTACACAGGAGTTTTCTGAGAGAAAGAGTATCCTTTTTACTATTCTTTGTAAATCAGGGGTTTGTTCCAAACATAAGTACACAGTAATCCCTCAAAATAGACAAACACGGTTGAACCAGATGATTTATTGCCTTCTGGGTTGCAGGCAGCTGAGAGACTGAAGAATTAAATAGTGGGAGAAATTGCACCTAGACAAGTAGAGGTGTTGTATTTTCCCGGTGAGTGACAATAATATGATTATGATAATCTACAACTTTATCATTTGAATCATTTTCCATATTGATGCTATGTTGTTTCATAGCAAAAAGATTCTAGCTTTAACCAGTTAACCAAAACCTGTGGTTTTGCCGTTCTAAACTGGATTCTCAGAAATCTACATTTTAAGTCGTTTGTGGCTAAATCTAACAGAGGTGACGGATTAGAAAACTGTCACTAATAAAATTTTGCTTTAGTTCTGGGAGACACTGAGAAACAATGTCTTCCTGGCAATATTGTTACAGATGGTAAATGGATTGCACTTATAGAGTGCTTTTCCAGTCACACAGACCACCCAAAGTGTATTACACCACACGTCACATTCACCCATTTACACACACATTCATCCAGCACTTGTTCTACATGTAAAGTGCTCTAACACACACACACACACACACACACACAGGATTCAGGGTGGACTGATACTGAAATTGGGACATAGTTGCAGTGTCTGGTGTCTTTGGGAAAAATCCAACACCAAACACAAAACAGTGTTGTGTTTCAGATGGGAAAAATGATGGTATTGTATAAATTGTAAAAACAGATTTACCTTTATCTTTATAAAAGAGACCATCTGAGCCAAAAGTTAACAGCTATATTGCTGCCCCAAGCATGAATAGTCAAAGCAATACATTTTGGGGAGCTCCTGATGGTCATTACTCTATAAGCCTTTCAGTTCAACACATTCATATGCACAGGCCTCTCACTCAATAACATCAGCTTCATAAAAGCCTCTGTCATCTCTCTGTCAGTTGCTGTGGATTTACAAAGACCACACAAAGGCAAACACAGTCAATTAGCTTTCCAGCAAATTAATATGTGCAATCATCCTGGCTTACATTGTGTTTACCTAACGTGATATGCCACTTAGCACAATATTTACAAGAAAAAAAACTGATTAGACAGCTTTGCACTATGTCTCATACGTGGACCAGGATTTTCAGTGTGAGAGCGATGGGGACAGCAATCTCTTTGTCTCTCCAGTGTTTGAGGAAGCAGTCCTCTTGGATGCATATTAAAATATTTGACAAGAGGAACAGCTTGGAAATGACAATGCCAAGTGCATGTTCCATAATACCCATGCCTTCAGTAGCCTTGAGATAATAACTAGAAAAATGTACATGTTCCCTTGTTAAAAAATAAATAAATACATTTTACAAAACAGCATATATAAAACGCATATAGACTATTGATTGAGATTAATGCTCAGGCGTATGGGAAAGAACTCTAAAACAATAACCCATTACACTGGGTAATTGATCATTTGAAAAATCTGTAGCAGTCCTTTCCCCAGGCAAGAATTAATGTCTCTGTGGACCATAATTCATTAACTGCTTGGCAAACTAGTTGGCATTTGTTCAAGACTGAGGAGTTAAAATGCAAGAAGACCTGTTATATAAAGTCACTGGACTTTTTCTGCTGTTTCTAAATGACATTCTGTGTAACCAGCTTTCCTAATCTATTGGACAATGATGTCAGGGTAAATCATTGCTAAATTGTGCATTATAGTGTATTCAGAATGTGATAAAGTGTGGTTATGAAGTAGAAGATTCAAATTACAAGAATATAATTTTAGTAATAACCACATATTAATATAATTTTTCTTGATTAAACTCTGCAGGAAATACATTTCAGACATCATGAACCTTATTCAGGTTGTAATCTTCCCTATAATTAAAGTGTAATGATAGTATGCACAATTTCAATCAGTGTCAGAGTGAAGGAAACCTGAAATAATATCTTGTCAGTGGTCAGGTTCAAACTATTTTGTCATGGACTTGGATGACCTGTATAATGACTAGCAGTTCAGGCTAATTTAACTCACCCAGATTTTGTGTTCTCAAGGCAGCGATCACATTTCAAATGTGGGGCACATCCTTTGAGGGTGCTGGAAAACATGCTGATGGCCAAGTCAATGATATTAGACTGTCACAAAAATATTGGTCATCTCAGACCCTGTGTTGATGGAAGTTCAAAAGTTCAAAGACTTAAATGTTCTGTATGTTCTATTGTTCCTTTTATATATATTTACTCATATTTAAGCTAATTTACAAAGGGAACAGCAGAGTCAAGGATCAAAGGCTGAGCTGAGTTAAGTGGCCTCATCTGGCAAGTGGCAGGCTGGAATTTCATAGACCTCTGCAGGCAGCAGCATTGGTATATCCAGGATGGCAACACACCCTGCAGGGACAAAGACCTTCTAGCTTCTGAAATCTGAAAGCAGGCTAGACATTTTAATCACAGAGGGGAGATAAACAAATGTAGGCTCTATACTATAAGTGGCTAATTACTGGCTGTCAGTTAACCAAAATTTCAACTCTGCATCTCACTGATTTGATGACTATCTGAGGTTCTCACAGAGGTGCTTGTTGGAAGAAATTGTTGTCTTATCCTTATTGCTGTTGTGTGTGTGTGTGTGTGTGTGTGTGAATGTGTGGGCAAAGAGGCTTTGTCAGTCTCCTTCTGAGGCACAGAGACAGCTGAGACTGACATGATGGATGGAGCAGACTGAGCGACAGAGGAAAAACTAGCCTTGGCAATAGCTCTTGACAACAATGCCACCAGACTGCTGTGTGTTGTGAGAACCATGTGCTGGTGCTTTATGTAGGACCCAAGCAAACAACATCCAAACCAATTTGCTGGCCAAGTCTGAGGTGCCGAATTGCAAATCAACTGAACTCAACTAGTGCTTTTACAAGAGAACATTTTGGCCAAAATGAGAAGAATAGCAGAAGAGAAATCTAACTTTCAAAATAAAACACTTGCCCCTCACATTTGTTTTGTGTATTATTGTTGAATTGTTTACTATGGTCACATATGGTATTTTTCTTAACGTTCTTTATAGGTTCTATTGTACATCGAAAGCTTTAATGAACACTTTCACTCAGGTATGATGTCAGGTATTTATATACTGTGAGACAGTATGACAAATATGGTAGTATGACAGTAATTTGACACAAATGATTCCATCTATCACTTATCATTTCTACTTCCAGTTCCTGTATGAGGGAAAATTGTTGTTTCTTGGTGTGAGCTCCATATCCTTAATGGATAATCAAATTCAATTCATCTTGTACTTTTTCATATTACCTCATGATGCATGTAATTTAAAGTCAATATGAATTAATATTTTATTTTCTTACTTTCGTATTTTTTCATTATACTTTCAGGTTCTATGAAATGCCGTTGTGATAGACTGCAAATGGAATCTCGCAATACAAATATTATTCAGTTATTAAGAATTTGTATAAATCATCCTGATTGGCTTTTAAACACAGCTCTAATCTGATGTAAGTTAACATAACTGAAGATCACACACCACACAGAGGCCCTGTCAGAACCTACTTTTTTGCTATTCTTCACCATGTCTTTGCTTTTGAAAATTTTTAATTGTTTTAAATATTCATTGAGTGTCCTAAGTCAACCCTGTCTACTTGAAATTATCTTTCTATACAGCTTAACTGCAACAACAACTATGTTTTGTAAGAAATGTAATCACCAGCTGGAATATGTTTTGATTGAATAAAACACTACATGCATTAACAGCAAACAGCAGACTGTCTCATTTTGGGAACCACACTAATTTGTCTCAGTGCAGAGAATTGGACAAAAAAGACCAATTTTCACTAAGGAGGCACGTAACTTAATATAAAGACTGGAAGCAGGAAATCAGTAAATCTGGCTCCAAACAAAGTACTAAATATATCTACCACACCTCTGAAGCTCAACAATTCACACGATGAATCTTGTAAAAACAATGTAAACAACTGACAAGATGTGCCAGAATTAAGTGAAGGTATTCTTCATTATCATTCTGAGATATCAAGTTGTAGGCTATATAAAATTGAGAACTTATGAAATCATACGTGTTTTACTTCTCTTACAGTGATAATTGTATCAACTCTAGTGAGGTAATTTTTCCATAAATAATTAAACACTTATATGTGCTGTATGTTGGGGCATGACAGTATGACTGGACAATAAGTACAGTAAACAAACATGGACAATACTCTTGCTCTATAAAGGAAACTAAACTTTGTTACACAGTAGTCAAGTCAGGTTGCACTTCTATTCTGATCCCCAGCAACTGGACAGGAGCCTTTGTTACAGTTGGAGTGTGTGAGATTGTAGCTATTTCCTGGAAGTAATACATAGTAGTCCAAGCCCAGTACATACTTAAGTATCACTAGAGAAAAATTGTTCATATTTTTCCAGCACTAGTTTAATACTCCAGTTCTCAGGATGGAAGCAAAAAGCAATTATATTATCCCAAATATTTATTCTTTTAATTTAATCTAAACCAGGGTATTAATACCTTCATGTCACCTCCATGATGTAAAAATTAAAATAATGTGTTAAGTGTTGCAAATCTGGACATTTGTAATCCCACAGTGCTTTTCTTGGTGAGACATCTATAGGAAAACCGCAAGAAAAAGGCAATACAGATTGTTGGTAGAGGATTTTGAATAATGTTGCAGCACTTAATGTTCAAAGTCAAAAGTAGCAAAGGATGACCCAGATGTGGACGTGTATCTACAGAAACAGAGGCTGTATTTGACAAAGTGCCACGAGGTGTCACTTTGAGGTTTCAGTCACGAAAAACACCAAGAGGCCAAGGGCATGTTATCAACAGAAGAAAATGTGCTAAGGAACACATGACAGAAGCAATAAGCATCACCTGTAACGCCAACGTATACAAGTACGCTTAATTTCACAAACCTCACAGCTACCTGATATGGAAGACATGCCACACAAAGAATATATATACAGTCCCAAACACCAAGGATTCTACACTTAACAGGGTTTCTGGTGTTCTGCTTTTTATGTTGGCTGAAACCGACTGCCTCCCTCAGGCCTTGAATAATGTCACATAATCAGTGAAAGTCTGAGAACAGGTGCACAATCTGGATGGGGTTCTCAGTTATTTGCAGAGGTTGTGTTATGGATCCAAACTGCCAGTTCACCTTGAGCACAGAGATGCAGTGAAACCTTTCTTGTCTGTGATAAAAGTTCATTCAAAAAGTCAGTTGTTTGAAGTTGGGGATCATTATAAAAGGAAGACATTATGACTTTAAATTTACTCTTTAAAATATGAAACCATCTAATACCATCACCTTTTAAATCTTTGACAGACTCAACATGCAGCATCACTGAAGCCTTTAATGGCCATTCATCCCACTGATGCACTAGAAATGTGCTTTGAATATAAGGACATCAATCAGAGCATGTGGACACATACTTCAGGGCAGCTGTCTGTCTACCACCTTCAAATATACACATAGACACATCTACGTGAGCACGCTTACACTAATACACACATACCTCTGGGGTGTGATGCATCAGATCTGTTGACAGATAAAATAGATGCAGATGGGCCAACACTTGGCACATTTATATCAGTCTTCCCTTTGCTCCCTCCTTCCATTTTTCTCTCTCTTAAGCAAGTCATCAGTCAACATGGAACATTCACTCAGCTGCGTCAGGTAGACAGCCATGATATTTATTGTATGGAGGCAATACACACACCAGCACTACATCTGCCCCCCCCTCCAGTCCTGCACAGGAACCAAACTGATTTCTGCAGCCCACTTCATTTAAACCACAACAGCAGAACCCCGGTGTGCCAATAAAATCCACACCATATCACCTGCTCCCACTAGAGGAGATGAACAGAGCTGTGAGTTTTTCCCATAAGCCTTTCCTCATGGTGGGCAGGAAGAAATAAACTGCAGGATGTGAAAATCAAAACTGGTAAATGCCTTATCTTTTTCTTTAAGAAAGAAAAAAATCTACCAGGCACCATTTGGGCTTTTGTTATTTGTACAATATGCCAGTGGGGTTTGCCATTGTGTGCTGGAAACACTGAAACAAGATGGATGATCTGTAAGAGATGCCAAGATTGGCAAACTGGGCACCGGGAAACAACAACACTTGCTGTAATGACACCAAATATTTATTATTACCATCAACCTGTTTTATGAGGCCTTCGCTGTGGTTTTGGAAATAATTAGTTGTTATAAATTCAAGACACACTGAATTAAACCTTAAAGGCAGCTGACAAAAAGCACTATACACAAACAGAGGATAGGATAATGTGAAAACTGAGAAAAAGATGTGTGAAAATTACTTTATTAATCCAACACTTTGACTGCAAGTCAAAGATGAGGAGGACCTAAGAGAAGAGACTCAAAACCTCAGGATGTATTGAAGATTTCATTCAATAATGAAGTGAGCACGATATTACACAGGAGAATTGTGCTGAAAATAAACAAAGGTAACTCATAATAACTGAAAATTACTTCAAACACAAAGATAGGTACATCATCTTCAGTACACTGATGCTGTCTTGTGCATTTTTTTTCAGCACATAGTCAAGGGGTTTTGACATTGCTAATAAATAAATATTGAGCAGAATGAGTGAGAGTTTGTAGTCTGGTAAGGTAATACTGTCAAAACACACCACCAGAACAGTGACTCCATATTCAAACACAAGATGCATCAAGAAAACACTGTTGGCATTGGCTGAGTGCTCTAATCCACAAGTCATAGTTGTACAATAGGAAATACATTAAATTTACTCTTGTAATTTGTTAGCTATACAGGCCTCAGTTGAATTGAAAAGGAGACTGAGTCAGTGTTTGTGTGCTAGTGTGACTGCACCTTTAGCCTGGGGATTGGTTGTGGTGATACCTGTGCTGCATTTCAATAGCACTTTAACAAGCCCCCATTTACTTCCCCTTGAAGGAATCCAAATCATGTTATGTGACGCTCCAGTACTGTGAAAACCTGAGTGGACGTCTGTGTCATCAACTGCCAAGACTGCCAAGAGGGCAAATGAATAATGATATAGGCTTACACTGTTACCCAGCGTGCATTGTGTCGTTGTGAAAACCAGCATTAGTTGACACTACCAAACTTAAGTTTACGTTGTATTTTTGTGTGTGTGTGTTCAAAACTAAAAATTCTGTCTCCTCATTGTCACAAATAGGTACCTGTGAAAGGGGACTACAGACTCTCAGTCACACCAAAGTCACTTGCCTACAGCACTTGCAAGAGGTATGGTGTCATGGGTTTTGACATGGCTCATGAATAAATATTGAGCAGAATGAGTGTAGACTGTAAAAGTTGAACAAGAACAGTTTATAGTCTGAGTAATATTGTCAAAACGCAGTGATAGCACTCCACCGGAACAAGGACTCCATTTCCAAAAGCTGCATCAAGAAAACAGTGTTTGTATGCGCTGACTGTGCTAATTCACAGGTCATAATTGAACAGAAATGAACTATGACCTACAAGTATGCTGGAACAGGAAATTCACTTCCTACACACTATTCATCACTGAAGAGCATGTATGGAATCTGCAGATAAGATTAAACAAATTAAACTGTGTACTCCCCTTGGATCCTACCTTCACTTGCTAAGTTAACACCTCTGTGATGTATGGTGCTATGTATCAAGTTCAAGGACAGATGAAAGAGAGCATGGCAAATGATTACAGAAATGTAACACTTGTTACCCACCAGCAGTATTGCAAGCCAGAATGCCTATGGGCCTGGTTGTTGTAGGAAAGAATGAGTACATTAGACAACATGTTGTAATGTTGTCTCATGGTGTCAGAAGGCAAAAGTGTTCAGAGCTGTTTGGAATGGGCATACTTAAACGCATAATGAAATGCATGTCATCACAGAAAAGGGCAAGTCGTAGTGGTTATTGCCACACTCCCTGAAGGCATTCATTCATTTGTACACACAAAGAGAAGAATTACCAGTGTAATGAATGATAAAAGGGAGCTGAAATACAGGTTCAAACCATGGCTCCCCTCTCACCTCCACACAGCTGACCTGTCACTGCACAGAGTAAGCATTAATGTTGAAATGTCAGTCTGAAAAGTTACAGAAATATTGAAACTCAGCCAGCTAATTCCAGCATTAGGAAGGTGTGGGGGGGGGGGGGGGGTTTCCAAAGCTGTGTGACAATACAAACAAGCACTTCTGATGAAGTATACTTTTCACTTAAAAGACTGCTTCACCAATTTAGCTTGCACTCCTGTAAAATGATCATATCTATACATTCTTCTTCCATGTCAAAACCTGGCATTTACCTTACCCACAGTGCAACTCAACAACTGACATTTTTGACTGAGATTTGGATGTGATGTAGCCTGGAGCCTCTAGCCTTGAGCAGAGATGAGGAGCGGACTACAGAGGTCTGAAAAAAAGCTCACTTCACAGCCCTGAATTTTTGTCATTTTCAGACCCAGTCAAACTGACTCAACTGACATCACTTATCAGATTTTGCATTGCTCCCTTTGGAGACACAAGGTTTACACTTTTTTTTCATCATGTGACAAACCAAAGCAGCAGCCAGTTTACCAGTGACACACAGCAACTAGCAACTGTTTTCCTATGAACCCACCATAGCTTCTTTCTCTGCCAATGGCCTTCTTGGCAACAACTTGAAATGATGAATACAAGAGAATGTTTTTCAGAAAGATGTTTGACACAGGAAATCAGTGATTGGTTTTGAGTTTGTAAAAGGCACAAACAGACCAGTGTGTTTTCAATCAGTCCACTGTGAATTCTCTCATAAATTGCTTATGCTGTCTCCTACTGATCCTACTGGACAGCACAACTAATTAGGTTTGCAGCTACAAGGCAGAGGTCAAACTGTTTCCAACTGTTCAACTCATGCAAATGTAATTGAGCCTTTGAAAATCATCTGTCATCAAACTGAACAGATCCGACACATTCTCCGGCTCATGAGGAGCTGCATAATGATGTACGTGATTCAACATGAACACTTTCACCACCAACACAAAGACATAACAGGACTGATGTGAAAAATTTGCTGTTTTTGTTGTTGCTGTTGTTGTGTCTTTAACAGTCTTATTCTGTATGTGTGATGTATTAGACACTTTTGATGTCAGCATTGTAAGTCTTCATCTGTTACGTGAAATTTGGCACACATACTATACATATATTTGTCTTTACACTAAAAATCTGACTCAACTTCCCTCAACCCCACATCAAATCATTGTTTAACAGCTTTCCCCTGAGGGCATTTCATGGTGTTTTTTGAACTTTCAACACCAAACTTTGTGCATTGTCTTAGGAGATACTCCACATACCATAATATCATTTAGACACACTGGCAAGAGTAGTTATGTTGGAGGTAGCAAGGGTCAGTGTTTACTGCTTAATTGCACTTGCTTCACACTGACAAATGGAACTGAGAAGTGTGTGTAGTGCATAAAAAATGAATTACTAATAAAAATAAATTGTATTACTGTTGCCAAGAAGGTTATGTTTTCAGTCATCAGTTAGTTTGTGGAGTGTCTGTTGGCAGGAAATGTCAAGAAACTAAGAACAGATTTCCAGTAAAATCTGGTGCACAGATTGGGCTGATTGATTAGATTTTGGTTGTCATCTGGACATGGGATTTTCACCATTTAGAAAATTATCATTTCCGAGCCATAATTATGAAACTGACAGAAGTAGGCTTGATTCCAAATCCGAAGAATATGTTTGCAGAGTCCAAATAATTAGCTCAAGTTAAAAGATAAGTGATAGGAATAAAGGGAATGAGTGCAACAACAAGCTGGAGAGTTGTTCGGTGTTGGCAGAGGTTTGATCTTTTCTGTGCTTTTTAGTTTAAAATGCATTTTGTACAGATGTCTTGATTAAGATAAATGTAAAAATAAAAATGAATGTATTAAGACTAATGTAAAATAATCATCCCACTACTGAAGGTAAACCTATTTTTAAAAAAAGAAAATCAGCAGCAGCAACACGCAGACATTAAATAACAACAGGATTCAATTTGCTTTTGTCTGTGTGTGCATCTTGTCTCGGCACTTGCAGTTGAAATGTGATGTCAGTTCTTTTTTCAAACAACCAGCCTATTATTTTGGAACATGTAGTGTAAATGACTGAATGAGTAATAAGCTGACATGATACACCAGTACTTGCTCAATGCTCTGCATAGGTGGAGAGAAGAGATGTATCTCTACCTCTCACGACATTATCAGTGTCAGGAGTTGACAGCACTGACTGAAATACAATGTCAGCTCTCTTTTTCTGTGTCATCCCACATTCACACCTGCTGACAGCTGTACTTGACATTGACACCTGAGGTAAGAAGCTTGTCGGCACTATGAGTCAGGGTGGATTGGAGTCACACTGGAGGTCAGACTTGCCGTGGTGTCCTGTAAATGCAGTATGAATTACACAAAGGTTTGAAGGGAGGTGTCTACTGTCTGCTGGAGATGATGATAGCAGCTTAGACTCAACCAGAAAGTAAATGTGTGACAGGAAATAATAATAATTTATTTATATATATATATATATATATATATATATATATATATATATATATATATATATATATATATATATATGAGGGTGACAAAAATAGGAAGTGAGGAGGACATGTCCACCCTTGTCCACCCATCCCCAATGGAAATTGTGCAATTGACATTGTCAGTAAAGATTCATGTGAGTGTAAGTGTATGGTTGTTTGGATTTAGGACCAAAGGTGTCCTTCAAGAATCCACAGAGGGTGAATTATCCTCTGAGACAGACCTGATGTAGGTCCATCTGTGCTCAGCTTGTGATTCCCTTTCCAACTGTCCTGACCTTTGTAGGCATGGAGACAAGGTTTGTACTCCTAGGCAATTTGTTTAACTTGTTTAGCATTGCATGGGTTTATGAGAAACAGTATTCAACCTCTGCTCCTCCTGAGTTACATTGAACATAAATGCTGTATAATCAGGATTATTCATCTTGTGCTTGATAGGTCTTCTTAATTTATTCACTCACAGATGGGTCTAAGATCATCATAAATGTTTGCTCCTGCATTTGTTTTATGAGTAAAGTTAAGCTTCATCAAGTGGGAGGACTTATAGATATTTTACACAAATGACAGAGATTTTGAGGAATATCTCCCTAATACCCCAGCACAGCAGTACATACACATGTGATTTATGCTACAGTACAGGCAGTTCATGAAAATCACACAGCAGGTGTTAGGTGGGTGTTTTCATGAATGCCACTGTTAGACATTTCCTGCAGCAGTGACAGTGCTTTGTTTAAAGAGGAAGGACTACTTAGAGCTGACAGTGTTAGCCAAGATGGCTAAACAAAGAAAAGATGTGCACTCAATTCAAACTTGATGAATCGAAAACCTCTGGAATAAAGACACAGAGTAGTCCGTCAGAGGAAGGGAAGCATACTTAAAAGCAAACCTGTGAGTCAAATGTAGAGTGAGCATTCACCCTCTGAAGATGAAGAGCTCTCCATGCTGAGAGGGGTCAATGAGGACTGCTGCAGATTTGGCTCTTTTTTTTTTTTGGACAAGTCTCTCTAATTAACCGCAGACTACAATGAGCCACTGTATTATTGACTGCAGTTGTAAGAGCACTGAAACAATGACCGCTTAACTTATTGATGTTGCCAAAAGTCCTCATAAATTGAATTTTGTGATTACATCTTATTTTTTGTAAATGGAGATATTTTGGGTTGTTGGATTTTTTTTTTTTTTTTTTTGATATTTTATGAAATATATCTTTATAGCTGTTGATTTTATAATCTCATATGTCCCACTGTAATTGTATCCTTCCTTGAGAGACAGTCATGGTCTTCCAAGGCCTCTCCAATGACTGTGGCAACAGCAGAAAACTGCCTGAGTGTGTGTTTTCTGCTCAGTGCGGCTATCACTTTTAATTTAAGGTTCTGTCTTTATTACATGGCCATCTGAAGAAGGAGGTGAGCTGCAGTGGATCAATTATGTCATGAACTGAAGGTCACCTCAACTGTGCTTACAGGTTTACTTTCAACTCCTGTTTTAAATGCTATCACCATGTGAAACTCACTTGAAATTCCTCATGAAACTGATCTATAAGCATCTGACCTTGACTCCTTTACAGCTAGCTGTCTAAATGACAAAACAGTGCATTCGTAAAACCACAACAGAAAAGGGTGGTTGTGTCTCAGGTAGCTATTATTGGATGGCAGCCTTATCACAACAAAAAATATATCACCATTTTCCTTACCAGTTCTAATTAGATGGTAGTGTGGCCAGTTTTAGAGCAATCCAATCCTCTACACCTACGGCCTTTCTCTCACACCAGACTCTAGTACATAGATAATTGCCGTATACAGTGGAAACAAACATGTTGAGAGCAAAGTAATTTGATGTGTCTATCCATTTAGATTCCTCATGCAGAGTTGAGTGAAAAGGTTTGGGCTCAGAGTTGTCAGACTGCATAACAGCACAAACTCAATCACTTGGATCCGGCATTGAGCTTGCTGCTGTGCTGCAAGCTGTATAAGAGTTATGTAAACCCTGTGATGATATCGCCTCAGTATTGTTTGGATGCAACAGAGTCATCACTATTATCCAGGCAGGCAGGGCTGACAGCGTGGAGCAGGCTAAGGATGCTTTTGATCTCTCATTTCACTCAATCATATCCTGCTTTAAAGCATAAGCATTATGCTCAACATTTTGGGAAACACAGTGTGGAAACAGTGGTAGTTGGTGTCCAGCCTGCTGACATAGCTGAACTCAATGAAGATTGCCAGCAGTTTCTTGATTCCAAAAGGCAGTGCTCCAATCAAAGCAACACCAGCCTCCTCACACATACTGACTCTGGGAAATTGGCTGCAGCACAGAAGCTTTTACAGACTCTGGCAGAGGAGTCTGGACCTGGTGAACGCCTGATAAGGCTGATTTGAATGAGACTGCATTCTCTTTTGTTTTGATTACAGGAATTATAAATATCAACAGTGACCCCACTCGTGATGCAGCACTAAATTAATATATTGCTATCAAAACAATGCAGGCAGTCTAGTTTCTGCATGACTCAATAATGCCCTCAAGTGGCCTGAGTCAGCCAGCTGCAGCCAAGACAACAACAACATCACAGAGAGTAGATATTCATGTTTCTGCCTTTGTGTTAAGCTCAGAATTAAGTTTGCTCCCATATTTGTAGCAATGTGTAGTTAAGAACTATCATTATCACCATCTGTCTTCCTTTTCTTGCTGTGTGCCAGATGGACGATGGAGGATGGGATTTTAAACGCATGGCCAGAACCATCAGATATTCTTTAAAATTTTACAGCACCATAGAAAAACCTAACCATTATTTTGGCACAGAGAATATCTGAAAACTGAAACGTCTTGACTATAAAGTGCTACACAGCCCATGACTTCCTGTTTCAATAATAAAACATAGGTCATTAAATTTTTGCAATGACATGAAATTCTGCAAAACACACATACACACATCCTTTGTAACTGAACTTCCAAAGGGTTCATTATAAGTCTCAGATCTACATTGCATTCCTGTTGTACACCAGTTGCCACTATTACCCACCAGGAAACCAGCTTGCCTTTGTGTCTTTGACTACATCAAAATAATTGCATGCTTTATTCTACACTGCTGCACAGCAGTAATTCTTGGCTCATTCAGTGGAATAGTCACACATGGTGACACAAGCGGAACCGTTTGCTGCATTTATTTTTTCCTGAGGCTGGTTCATGTAAAGGAGGCTGTGTGTCTCCACTTTGTGTCCAGCAAGGTCTCTCCTCAGATGGCTTCTGGTCGCTCAGGAACACACAATTAATGTATATAATGTATATATGCCACATGTTTACTGCCTATTGGCTGGTTGCTGTATCATCTGGTTGATTAACAGTTACATTTGAATTACAAAGACTTTGGCCAGAAACAACTCACAGTCCTCTAATAGCTGTGCCAAAATACTTAATACCTTTATACCTTGTGCATGCCTCATGACTGTAATCATACAGACATGCCTGTAAATACAAATGTAATGTCAACTCATACAGTCATGAAAACAATGTGCAGTAACCTACCAACTTACAAAATGTCAAGTCTTTTAAAGTCATTAACTATGGCCTTAATGTTGTAGACAAGTATGTGACATTTCTGCACAGAAACAGTGCTTAGTCTGCCCAGCTCTGAAATCACATGTACTAAAAATAAAAGCACTAAACGGACAAGTGGCTCTTTGCTGTCCTTAAATGGGTAGTTCAGTTTGACTTTCTGATGTATTTCATTAAAAGCCTGTAAATTATTCATCTGGAGAAATGTAAACTCCCAAGATTTAATAATGAGAGAAAAACAAGTAGTTACACCAACATTTATTCAGAATTATGTAGAATACACCGCTTAGAATTCACAGAAAAGCAAAACTCATCTTATTTGCTGATAATGTAAATAACAATAGAAGGAAGCAAAAAAAGAAAGCAAGTACATAAATTACAATATTCAGTCACTTTACTTCTTATTAAATTAATATGATGTAAGTCACATGTTACAAAATGTTACTCTCAAATGACATGTACAGTTCTGTATACGTACTTTAAGAACACCTTTTCTCACAAATACACAATCCAACCACGTCATGACGACATATAGTTTTTGTTGTACTGTATGGTCATTCTGAGTTGACTTTGTGCTCTCGCTCCATAATCATAGTAACCACTTTCACTTGCAAGCTTCCTTTTGAGTACCAGCCACCCCTGGCTTCTTAAAAATAAATGGGACCAGACTAAGACGGAGGGAAAGTCTGTGGCAGCTACAGATGCTCAGCTGCTGAAAACTGACAAATCCAAATCCATTGACATTTCCAGCCAGAACAATTTGCCCTGTAATTCTAAAAGAGGCTTTTTTTGGTCTTCAGACTGCAGAAACCCTTGATTGGTGTCCACAGTCTTTGTGGGTACAGTACTCTTGAAAATCTACTGTAGAGTGGCCCAACCCCCCATTGTTATCACATTGATTCAGTCCATAGGAAGCCTAGTAATGACTAAATGGTGCTGTCTCCTTCAACTCATGGTACCCCTGGTGGTTTGGCTCTGTGAAGAGACAGAGAGGGCAGTTAGGGCTCAGAAGTACCACAAATCTATCTCTTCTATATTAACCAGTGATTTTAAAAGACTCTTTTAGAAATATAGGCAATTCAGTTTAGTATCAAATAGAAAGAACAAAAGCAATACAGTTACAAACAATACAGAGAAACTAGTTTACCAAACAATTTTATTTGAATTCACTGCCTACAGTTGCAAATGTTCTCAAACTGCCTCCTTAGGTCCATTTGGAAATGACCTTATTTTGTATTCAGTTATATTTAAATCACTTGCTATTCATTTTCAAAGCCTGTGTCTGTAGTGTAGAGTTCACTTAATAATTTTTTGTACATCCCAAATTATGTAGACAAAAATAGCCACTAGCAGAATGCGTTTGAGTGTGTAGATAAGTGTTCTGGTACCCAGACTCATATTCTCCTCCACTAGAGGCCTCTTCTCACTGCAGTTTACCACTCTTCCCTGTGCTGCTCCCAGAATAGTCATGATATCCACTAAGTTGAGCTTCCCTTCCTCCTTGGCTTCCTCCACCTCTTCTGCCAACTCCATCGCAGCCTCTTCACGCTCTTCTATCTCTTCTTGGGTCAGCATTGCGTTCAAGTCATGCCCTGTGGTGTTGCCAACCTGTGGCGGCGCCAGTGAGCACAATGCTCTCACTTGTCCATAGGACTTCAAGTGTGCTACATTGGCACGTAAGAACAGCAGAAGGACGTTGAGGTCATTCAGTGGGCAGCCTAGCTTGCGGCGGTTGATGAGATCCAGAGCTGGGAGGACCTCATAGACAGAGACAAAGGTGGTGTCCCAAACAAAGAGTCGAATCAGGCTGAAGAGAACAATGGGAGCCAATAGGACATAGATTGCACCATTGGCCACACTTATCACCTGAAAGACCAACTGGCCAATCATTTTACATTGAATCAACTCAGGAACCCAGTTCTGATCACGCAGCATGCCTGTGCGGACGAAGCAGCTGAACTCATCCTGCAGGAAGGCTGAGAGGTGGAAGTAGGCCAAGTAGAGACAGGCAGCAGTCATGAAGGTCAGGAGGAGGAAGCCACGTAAGAAAAGCATGCTAACAAGGAAGTAGGAGTTTTGTTTGCACTGCATGTATCTCTCCAGTAGAGGGTACTCAAAGTATCGCTTCTTCTTGGCCCTGCAATTGGACAAGAAGAGCAAACTCAGCACCATGTTCTCCTTCATGTTCATACAGCTACACATATGGGAGCCTCCCATCCCAACCACAATTTTCTACTTTTAGCCACAGGGAGCTGCCCACAACACCCATAACAATCCTCCTCTGAGACTCTTGGATTTTAAAACCTTTCTCAAGGGTATATAAGTGGTAGTTGTTTCATTTAATAAGACAAAGTTTCATTGAACAAGGCATATTCTTGTTTGGACACAAATCAGCAATCACAGGATTGGGTTATTCAAAACATTAACACATTAACATAAAACCTGTACCTGCCAACAGTCACTGGCCTCTTACCTCTGCAGTTCAGCCTGAAATGTGAGGGGGTTCTTTGTGTTTTGGCGCATATCTAAAATGCTCTGAGCCAGTCGGATCGAGCGGTTGTACGACTTGTCAAGTTCGTCAATTATGAAGAGCAGGTCTGAGCCCAGTGTGGGCATGACGAGCTGGCGCCAGATCAGAGCTGGCAGGTACATCAGCACCGCCATGGCCAGAAGAGAGTATGGGAACATCTGGATGGACAGAGAGAGAGAAAAAGGGAAAGAAAAGACAAAGTAGTAGAAAAGATGAGTCACATAAATGATGGCCTCACCAACTTGTATTACAACTGAATAAGCACAAGCCCTGATTTAGAACAACTTTCCTGTTTGTGTCTGGGCATTAAATGTCAGCTGTGCAGGGTTTGAATAAAATGGTTTTATAACAAATTATTTTAGCAACAGATCAGTTACTCTGCTTCTTGTTAAAGGGGTACTGACATCATCAACTAAAGTCTTGCAAATTACAATAAGGATAAAAAGGTTTCAGTATTTCTCCGCCACATTATCAACCACTCTGGGTGGGAGCAACAAGTCAAGCAAGGCTCATCAAAATCTCTCAACTTACTTTGTGTACCCAGAGAGAGCGCTCCTCAAAGTTCCCATCGCTGTCAAACTCATGATGCATGAGAGAGTCCCAGCAGTATGTGTCTACATAGCTGGCCTGCTTGATGGTGAAATTGCTGGGAGGGAAACAGCTGATCTGAGGCCCTGAAGAATAAACAAATGTTGATCTGTAACATTATCAGCTCATATAGGGAAGTGATTTCTGCAGCCTCCCTTGATCTGCTTTATCAATTTGCCTGTAAGCAATCTCTAAGCTCTTCATTTCTCAGCACACACACACACACACACACACACACACACACACATACGTACGCACACACAGTGCTTAGTACTGGAGGTCTACAACCAGACACGTACATGTGAGCTTCTGCATGCCCTTTTCCTTTCAGTGCTACAGATTTTCACTGGAGAAATCATATGTTTCCAAATGGCAACCTGGCATTTAAAAACCCTGGGTGACTCCATTCCAAAACTGGGTTCCTCCACCTTATATTTAGTTCACCTTGATATTACCACAAATAGTCCAACCACTTGAATCCATGCACTGCACTCATCTGTCATTTCCCTAGGGTGCTCCACCCTTAAACATAGAGCTTGGGAGAGAACACACCAAGGGTGTGCCCCACCTACTACACAGCCTTACAAGAGAAACATGGAGTTTCTATTTTTTACAAGCACCCTCCACATCTGTCCAGCTCTCTGTAAGTAGAAACATACTGCCACCAATTTACTGTCAGGATGGAATTTCTTGTGCCAGTCCACCTCATTATAGGCATTGAATTTGAAACTAAAAACTAATACTGAACTGTATACCGAACATTCAAAGTGTAATACATTTAGGGGCAATTTGTAATCATGTCTATTGAAACCCTTTTCTGAGATAAAAAGTTGATTTTATTAAAGGCCAGCATGGTGATGCTAATGGTGATGACAGATGACAGATACAAATGGACAAAACGGTGATAGTCATCATCATCCATTACCAGCAGCCATAAAATGTGTTACAGTATATCATTTCTATAAATGGTTTTGTCAACCTGTCTATCGCATTATCTGTCTTCAAAGCTGTTTCTTCACAAACCCCTGAAGGCATCACAGTGGAGCAATTCATATAAGTTGCTTCCAATTTTGAAAACATGTTCATATTAAATAGAATTTGTGAGTTATTAAATGATTATATGATTATCTTCCCAAGAGTATAATGGTTCATTTGGCTGTACACTATAATAAGAGGAACTACACTGGTGCTTGCTAGTGTTTAAGCTATGGTGGGTGCTGTAGTTATAATAATAACTGACACTGCTGTATGTTCTCATGTAGCTTACTATGGTAATCTATTTTTCCAGTTTGCTTGTGAGAGCATGTGTGGGCGCATGCGTTAACAAGTCATCTTAAATAAAAAACGACAGCACATGCCTTCTCATGAAATCTTGTAAAATATTCTCCCCCTCAGCTGACAACCCCTGTGAGCTATTTGGCAAAGCGAAGGGCCTAAATTTCTGCCACTGCTCCTATCTCCTACTCCCACTCCCCAATTAACACTGGCAGATCATCCCCACATTTGTGCTTCGTACAAGAATTCTTGGCTGAGAGTCCAGGTGCAAGTAAACCAGACTCCAGACAGCAGCGCAATCAAGCACTGTTGTGAAACTGACAACCCAGCAGATAGGCAGCCAAGATCCATCAGTTGAGCCGCATAGCTCAGCACCATGTCATGTTCTACGCCCCCCCTCTGGTTAATCAACATATCCTCTCATTTGACTGAAATAGAGGGGAGCCGCCACAGAAGAACTTCGCCTTGTAATTACAGTGTGCCAGCGTTAGTGAACACTGCTCTCAATCATCCCCCATGGCAATTAGCATCAGGAGCATCAGACTGATTGCAGACCAGCTCTGGAGAGTTGACGTTCAGTTTAAAGTCAGGGAGTCAGCCTCCTCAGCAATAGACTTGTGCTGAGGACTTGCCACGTATCCTTTGGTTGTCAGTTGTGCTTTTTGTGAAATTTGAACAACTGTGGACAGACAGGGTGCAGGCTTGTTTTGTGTGAAATAACACCACATCCCATTCAAAACATGTATTTTATCATAGTCTAAATGAGTTCAGGCAGTAAAATAGTAACAGCAACACACTCAGTAAACTGATGAATGGAGTTTCAAGCCCATTGTGATTTTGTTTTGTCAGTAATTTTGTGTTGTCATATTATTATTATTATTATTGCTACTCTGCTATCTGCTGTGGTGAAGAGGTCTTAATGGAGCCAGCAGTCAATGTCTTCTTGTTATGGTGGGTGTTGTTTAAGTGTTTTCCTCCCCTTGCTTCACAGCACCCTAATTTTGTTAAGGAAAGTGCCATGTAATTATAGCTCTCATTGTTATTGCTCTTAATACTACTAGAAGTTTTAGGGGATGAACTGTATCTGAGTGCAAAGATAAAAACCTGCTGTGATAGAGCAGAGATATGCACACTTGTTATGTTTCAGGACTTTTAACTCAACTCTGAAATAAAACACATTGGTGTGTTCCAGTTACCTGAAGTAGCTTTGCAGCAGAGTTCTCCTCCTTTGTTACATGAAAAGTTTTGTCAAGGCCTTTGATTTAGTTTTGAATTAGCTACAATGTTCCACAGGAATGATAATAATGTATAATATTAGCATGTATGATATTCATTCTTATTACAAGTTAAACTAAAAGCAGTTTAGCAAGTAAATAGCAAGTGATTCAAGGACAAACAGTACACGATTACTATACAGAGGACACTGCAACAGTGTTGTTGAAACACAGACTGACCACAAAGCCAAAATGCAGGCAAGGAATAAAAAACAAGCACTCATGAATATAGGGTATAATTAGGGGCAAAAGCAAATGGAAAAAAAAACAAAGGTCCTAAAATGGTTTTAAAAAAAAAAGACAGAGAGTTGCTCACCCAGGGAGATCTCGCGGGCGAACGCCATGCTCACCAGCATCAGTGGAAGCCCAACAGACACAAATTTGATGACCTTGTCCAAAGGAAGCTCCAGCTCCAGGTGGTGAATCCGGTTTATCCCGTAGCCGTCCTGCAGCAGGGCATCAGATAGCATGGCCTTGGCCGCCGCCTGGGCGATGGACATTTTGAATGCCTACCCCATGATAAGAAAAAGGTTTATTTTTTGACACAGTCAAGTAGAAACAGAAGATAACGTGTGCTCTCAGTGCTGTAAGTACAAATCAGACTCATGACCTTTGTCACATGTCACTGCTTGCCTTTCTTATCTTCCCTGTCAGTTTTCACTATAAGTGATATAATAAAGCAGAAATGCCCAATATTCTACAGCACAGTACATCTAGAATAGTGACTTGGTGTTCAAATTTGATCAGAAATGCTATTATCATCACATGTTGAAATATCTGCAACATATGAAATCTGTAACCACCTTACCTTAAGTCTTCCAGCTTTCTCTGGGGATACAGTTAGAAAATATGCTCCAGAACCAAGCGTTCCTGTGAAGGCCTGCACGGTGTTGGAAAGCTCCTTAAGTATTCAGGGAGGGCCGCGGTAAATGAGAGGTTGGATCTGGGCTGGACCAGGCCGAGCCGGGTCTGGCTGTAATTACAGAGAAGACATCTGGGATCATGTAGGTGCCCAGATGGCACTGACTGCAGCAGACCTCCAGTGCTCAACACTAGGCCATACAGTTATGGGTGTGTATATACATGTGTGTGTTTCTCTTGTGTATCCATGCTGTGAAGCACAGTGGCTGTGGCCCACTTCAAACAAGTGAACCATCGCCAGTGGCTTTTTCAGCCTCTGTCATTCTGAAACTATTTTTACTTCCATCCAGCCCCAGAGCTACTGCTAAATACTGTACTGTGCAACATGTTTCTGACCCTTGCAATGAATGTGTTTGAGAGAACAACAAGAAATCTGACATAGGACTGACTGGGAGCGCTGGGTTGTGGAGTTTTACATTATTTAGCATTTGGGAAGTGAATGGAATCCAACGTAATTATATTTAATGGTATAAATACACTTCTTACAAATAATCTGTATAGATAATGGATGGTATACATGAGCTACAGAGGTACAGTATGGCATTGTGTTTACGGTTTGTTGAATTGGGTCTTTGCACCAGTCACACAGATCTGTTTTCATCAGGAAAATGAAAGCATTTGTTTCTTCCAATGTTTAAAAAATCTTCAGTTCACATTTTCATGACCAATGACCTCTTGTGGTTCCACAAAAATGAACTGCTCTCTCTCAGAATCAAAGTTAGATGTAGTAAGACATTGCTATAATGCTGCATAACCTCTTTGAGATGAGATGCTGGAGGGTGACTGGCCAGAGAGCACAATTGTTTCCTTTTCCCTGTCACTTTCACCCATGACTGTCATCAGCACCGTCCTTAACCACGTGGTTTTAGTGACCTTAAATTTACCAAATCTGTACACTATGTATCATATTGGCATACAATGGCCCTTTTACACCCATACATAGTGCTGTGTGTTCTTCCTGAACAATTCAACTTTAGTTTTGTCAGTCTACAAAACATTTTCATACCAGCACTGTGCGGTGTGAGACTGCTCTTTGGTAAACTTCATCTGTGCATTGATGTCTGCGGTGTCCTCCTATGGACACCATGCACCATAATTTGTGTAAAATCAGAGATGTTAACCAGCACCAATGATTCCTTTAAGCCTATAGCTGTCTCTCTCTGCAGGTATTTCTGCCTCTGTAGAACTGTAGAGTCTGATCTGTTATGACAAGTCTCCTGCTGCTCCTACAACTCCACTCAACACCTGCTGCTAGAATTAGAAATTACTTATACTGCTATTAGTTTTATTGGTACGTTAGCTGTTAATACTTTAATTATCACTACTATCATTACTATTACTGTGTTATTGGCATCACCTTACATTTTTTACATGGAACCCATGTTATGCTATGTTCTTCTCTCACTATTCTCTACCCCCACCCCGCCCCTTCTCAACCGAACCGATTGAGGCAGATGGCCGCCCACCCTGAGTCTGGTTCTGCTCGAGGTTTCTGCCTCTTAAAAGGAAGTTCTTCCTTGCCACTGTCGCCTAGTGCTGCTCATGGTGGGAACTGCTGAGGCTCTCTCTGTAAATACCTATTTTAAAGAGTGTGGTCTAGACCTGCTCTATATGAAAAGTGCCTTGAGATGACTTCTGTTGTGATTTGGTGCTACATAAATAAAATTGAATTGAATTGAATTGAATCCTGGGCTTCTTTTTTACCTCACTGCCAGCCCTGTGATTGACTGGTGACCTTTCCAGGGTGTGTAACTGATAAATAGGGTCACGATAGTTATCGCATATCATATTATCACTTATTGGTATGAAAAGAATTACTGTAGCTGACTATCCTTGCAATATATCAAATTGTATTCACTGAACCTTGAACCCTGCTGGCTGAAGTGACCAGTATACAGCAGCAATCTGACTCTCTATTAGTAAAAGAAATACGCTGGTAAATGATTTATGACCTGCCCTCCTGCTGTAGCTAATACCATCCATTGATAAATTAAAACACCCACCAGTTACTTTGATAGATTATTATATTTTCATTTTATCCCACTGCCTCTCCAACTGGTGTTCATAGTGTTCAGATGGGGCCACTGGCTACTCTGCCCATCTGACCTACTGTACAGAAAGTCCTGTGAGGAATAATTAGAGAAGAAATGTTGTGATGCCCTTAGTCTCAAACAGGTTTTTTATTAGACCACTTTTGTAAATATGGGTGACTTCCTTCCCACGTATGAGAACTTGTGAGCAGTGCTTCCTCACTGTAATATCAAGTCCCTACAACAATGTAAAACAATGCAATGTGGTTTGTGCAGCAAACATCCACAACAGTGATTAGCATTTATTCTGAGGGAGCAGAATCCATATTTCAAAAAGTTGAAACCCTGTGGTCAAAAGCTCTGTTGGGATCTTTTGTGGTAGTCGGCTGAAAAGGTGGGAGAGCGTTTGGGTGGGCGTCTTCCAGCAAGTTAAATCACAGGATAGAGCAATAACCAGTGGGTGGGAGGCTACCCATGTGACAGGAAAATGTGGGACGTTAAGCCAATATTTAGACTACTAACTCTGTAATCTGGAAATATGTTACAATGAAGCAGGGCCTGAGAGGGTTTTCACATACACACACACACACACACAAACACACATGCGTCTTTGCTCTATGGAGATACTGGCTTAGCTTCTGTATGTGTAGCTGAGAAAAAAGCTTGAGTGAATTGTTTGTTGAATGGTGTTTTGTTCTGTGCATCGCTTTCTTTTCTAAATATTCTCATGAATCAAACTGCCAACTTGCTGTGTGTGAATTTATGGCCCCAGATGTTTGTTCAGCTTAAACATATGCAGAACTTTCAGATCACCAAGTCAAAATCAGTACCTTTACATGTTTAATTATTAAAATTGGTCTATTGAAACACAATAGATTATGACAACAAAGTGTACAAATGAAATAGAAATATTTCCTATTGTCTGTCACTTGCTCTGGAAGATCCATTTAAAAAAGCAATCCAAAAAAGAATATTAATGAGCAACATACTTCACAATGAACAATCAGAACATTCAATATAACATGTTTTCTTTTTCTAGACATCTTCACATTAGAAACGAGTGACTCCATTTGTGTGTTTTAGTACAAAACAGAGAGCTGAAATAGTTTCACAGTTTCTTCAAAATCCTTCACATAAAATTGAAAGAGGTGTTACTGAGTTTTTCTATTTCTCTTTCTCGTTTTCCTCAAAATTGTCTTCTTCCTTGAAAAAGTCTGTCTGTAAGTGACACTGGCTCCGTCGGTCAGGGATTCCGAAGTCACTGGCCATCTTTGTGTGATTTTCTCTTGACGCTGAGATGTGGGTGAGACAGTCTGTGGCGACTGGCAGGGCTTGTCATGCTCTTATTTTGTGACAGAATCACGTTCACAAAAATACACAAGCAATTTTCTAAGAGTTGATGGTTGAAGTCAAGTATGTGCATGGCCACCAGCTATTTCAACAGCTGTATTCAAAAAGTTTGCAAAACCTACAGTATATGCAGAAGCAACTGTCATTGTCACATGGTTCCTTTAGCTACCCTCTGAGGCCACGCAAAACAAACAAAGAAACAAAGAAACAAACAAAAAAACAAACAAACAAAAAAACAGAATAAATATGCAAACCTTCAACACCAGAATGCAAACATATGAAAAATCCAATATACATACTATATGTGCAGTCAGTATACACTGGTTTACTACAGATTTCTATTTTTTTTCTTTCTTTTCTTTTCTTTTCTTTTTTTTTTTTTGCTCATGGTAGAAGAAAAAAATAAAGATTGTTTCAAAAGTCATGCTCAAAAAGATTTGCTGCAGCAATGAGTCAAGTGTTTCCCTCATGAGGGAGAAACACATCGAATGAGTGTTGTTCAACCTGAGAACCTATGAGTCAGTCAAAAGGCGTAAATGATGGCCCAGCAGTGGAAGCAAACACATATACCTCACCTCTGCAGATATTTGCACAGGTTTACACCTTTTTGATTTTTCCTTTCTTTTGGTGCCTCACTTTTATTTTAGGAAGTGAAATGACACATGAACTGCAAAGTGAAATTGTGCACTATCAGTTGAAAATGTACTTTAAGTCATATGAAATGAGCGGTTTAAAAAAGCGGCAGCCCTTCCTGTGACTCTGTAACTGACTTCATGGTGCCAAAACATTTTGGACAGATTACATTCAGTGAAGTAGTTGTTAACACATACAGTCAACAATTCTAATTGTGCAAAGATTTTTTAGTTTTTTGATGCATGTGCAGTTATTCCAGAATCTTCATTCTCCTATCAATAATTTTCTCAAAATGTCACGGCTCTCTAAAAGCATCAAACTTTTTAACTGTGACAGTAAAATGGGTAAAAATGTCTTCAATTTAAAACTGACAGTAAGCTTTCAACCTTTTAGTTTCTGTGCCATTTCGTTTCATAAATAACAGGAGCTATAGAGTAAAAAATGTGCTACTATCCAAATATTCCCGGGGCTCTCTGCATGAGAACAAACTGTCATAAAATGAAACAACACATATTCATCATTAAACTAATACTCATTCTCTATAATCATGATGGTCATTGTGTCTGATTGGGCTCTGCAGAAGAGTCTCTGATGAATGTGGAGAAAATATAATACGCCCTTAAAAGCTCTCTAGAGTCACTTATCATTAGAGCTGTCCTAGTTTGAGTTTGAATGAGGCCGTATTAAGTGGACAACTGTGGTCAAAGTTCATATAGTCTTTCCCCCTGTTCGACTACTCCAATTCCTCTCTGTGCTCCATGCTCAGATCTCTCCGCCCTCCTCCTCCGCTGGACATTTGCCTCCCCCTGTCGTTCTCGTCCCCATCCTCCTCCTCCTCTTCCTCCTCCATTCCTTCCTCCTCCTCCTCTTCCTCCTCCTCTTCTTCGTCCTCCTCGGTGCCGTCCATGGAGTCGTCGGCTCCCAGCATGGCTTGCTGCATGGCCAGGGTGGCTGAGTCTGAGGACAGTGACTGGAGGCTGTCCATACTCAGCGGGTCTGAGGAGAGGCAGGGAAACAGAGGAAGAGTTAAGACATGGCACACAATTAGAAAGTCTAAAAAAATCCATTGCAGTCCAGACTTCTCCATTCAGATTGTCCGTGGAGGTTTTCAATTTTTCTGTTTACATGCAATCATAGTACAGTAGAATTCATGTGCACATGGAAGTGAACCCAGACATGTCTGATAAATATACTCATAAACTGGTTCAGTTAAAGCTATGATACTGAAGTCATTTGGTTTTGAGAAAGCTTTCCTTCACCATATTGTTCTGTCTTTACCTACAACTGCTGCAGTACAGAGATAGCAGATAATAAATTACACCCAGCAACTAAAATCTATAATCTACTCTGGGCCTTGACATGAAAAACTAGACAGTTGCCATGGGTGATGGTAGTTACCAGAATTTCTTTTTATAACTCAAGAGGGTTGGAATCCACACTGTTTTAAATACCTTCTCAGATCTCACTTATGATTCCTGTAGGACAAATACTATGTTTTTTCGATTTGATATTCTTTATTCTTGCTTCTTGCCTTCATGTCTTCTCATAAAAATAACAGGGAAGTGTCAACAGTGGCACCTAGTGGTTAAACTTTAAACAGTCTGGGTTAAATTGTATTCTTAATCTTTCATGCATGTGTTTAAGGCAACACACAATTAAGGATCCTGGGGAAAAAATTGGGAAATTTGGGGAAATTTTAGTAATGACATACTGTCTGAGTTGTTTCCTGTTTGAGATCTGTGCGTCTGCAGAACTCCAGCTACGATGGAGTCGGGCCAGAAGCGTTGTGTGGGACGGTGCTGGGACTTCATCTTCTTTGCTTTAGGAGCTGGGTCTGGGTTACTGGCATCCAGCATAGGCTGGAGGATACGGCGACGAGCGTTGATGAACCTGGATTATAGATTTTTGTAGATTATCATTAAAGGGCTTTGTGGGTAAAATATGTTGGAAAAGGAAAGGACAGAACTCCAGAAGACATATGTTCTTAGTTATCTTGTTTTCATCAGATTGTTGTCTAAGACTGGTTCTGGTTTCCTTACACACAGTCCATTCATCAGTCAAATGACACAGACTGCTGCAGATACAGTGTTAAGTTTACAAAAACAACATCTTTTTTATTTCCTGCCACAAAATACAATATTTACTTTTGTAAATACCGAACAGCTTTCCAGAAGGAAAGGAAGGAAGCAAATTATACTCTTCCAATCTATATCCAAAAAACACTGAAATCTCTTCTATCATTTCTTGAAAACAAATATGAAAAGAGGGGTGCATGACAGTATGGGAGGCACTATGTGGTCTATGGTGTACTGCAGATATATGACCAGGAGATGGCGCCACAGTGTTAACAGTGCGCTGAGCAGTCCCAGTATATTCAAGTTCAGTTCAGGAGCTTCCACTCATATTTCTGCTACAAAATATAAAGTGGTGTCTTTCTGTCTACATGTGCATACAAATACTTAATGGCTATAATGACACTGTATTCAGCATCTTACCAATTGTTCACTTGCAAAAGGGTTAGACTCGTTTGTGCAGCAATCTGCCTTTTTTCATCTTCGGTTGGGTACGGGTGCTGAAAGAATGAAGAGACAACATCTGAGTTTTCAAGTTGTTTTCTGTAATTAATAGCATTAGTGTGCTTCTTTTTTATTGGTTCTGACTTCTCATGTTAAACACTGAAATTTCTTACTCTCTCACTGTTCAGTAAACCTCCTCATTAAACTAGTTAACTCTCCATATACATCTCATTCATTATATCTGCTTCCAAAGCCACCACTTCATAACACTTTGTTGAAAAGGCAAACAAACACGATCATTTCAGATTAATGCACACACACACACACACACACACACACACACACACAAATACAAACATACACTCACACCATGTCTCTGTCTCACCATGAGATGCTGAAAGAGCCAGGACCGCATGATGTTGGTGGCATGTTTGGGCAGGACCCCCCTCTTATTCTTGGACTTCTTGTCTTCACTGTCCAACAGGGATGACAGGTCCACATTTACCTTTACAACAGACAGCAGGAAGGGAAGAGGAGAAAGGAAGAAAGAAAAGGAGCGGATGGAAGAGCTTAGTTATTGTTGCCACGGAAACAAAGGGAGCCTACCAATTACCTATCTTTTTTTCTGTGGCAGGGGCAGAAACACCACCTCAAGTGTCACCATGGTAACTGAGTTTGAGTAATGATACTTAAAATATAAAAAAGCAGCACCCTTCACTATGTGGAAAGACAAGAGGGTCAGTAGTCTGTTTGGTGCTTCAATGACTTTAAAGACTGGAGGGTCAGACAAGCCTTTGGTCAAAAGTTTGGATTTCACAGTTTGGTGCTAAATTAGTGAGGTGCTGCTAAGTGTGACTGTGTTTGGCTTAGTTTTCATTTGTATTGACCTAAGCCCATATCTGTGATCAATGAGAAATCATTATTCAGATGTTATTGTTTGGAGTGCGAGTGCTGAAGGACAAGATGATCTCAGAGTATTGACATTCTTTGACAGCCTGCAGTGTACATGTGGTTGTGTGTGTGCATGTATGTGTGCTAGTGCATGAGCTTTGTCTGGCTGAACAGTACAGTTTTCCTATTGTTACAGCTGAGGTTAAGTTAAGGTTAGGAAAGAACTTGGATGTTCTTGGATACTTATTAGACAAAGGTACACCAAGGCTGCAACAATTAGTAAAGGATAAGTCCAGTGATATTCTTTTTTCCCCTAATTATCAACAAATCCCATATAAAGACCCAAACCAACTATGAGTTGATCCAGATAACAGATACTGTGTATCTATCTAAAACCTAATATTCCCCCATGCAATAGAGCTCCACTGTTGTCCGCAAACTATTAAAAACACATCAGTGAGCCACACTGTTGCACTGGGTAGCACGTTCCTTCATTATGTGAAAACACACACTGTTTTGACTCAGCCCCACATACACTGTCATGCTGCCAGATATACTCACTAGGGCATCAAATGTGGTTTAATCCAGCCCAAAGTATATCAGTGTCTGGGTCTGGTTTGACACAGGAAGTCAAAAAAGTATTTAAAGTTAGACTAACATACTGTTGGTTTGGGTCTTTTTTAAAAATGGGATTCCTAGCACACAGGTGGCACTGTGGTGCAGTGGTTAGCACTGTTGCCTCACAGCAAGAAGGTTCCAGGTTTAAGCCCAGGTATGCCCAGGGTGTGGAGTTTGCATGTTCTCCCTGTTCTCCCTGTTGCCTGTAGGTTTGTTTGTCTATATGTATTGGCCCTGCGGTGGACTGGCGATCTGTACAGGGTGTACCCCACCTCTTGCCCAATGTCAGCTGGGATTGCTTCCAGCCCCCCGGCGACCCTTAACGGATAGGCGGTATAGACAGTGGATGAAGGGATTTGTTGAAAAATAGTAAAAAAATACTGAAAATACTGAATTTCTCAAACCTCGTGACAGTTTATGTGATCTTCCCAAAGATCCCCTGATATGTGAATTTGAAAATAGCACAGTGAAGCACAAACATCCAAGCAGCAAAAAGAAAAAAAACACATTTAATGTACTTTTTCTTGAGTGGCGAGGGACTAACTTCAGCAATATAGCCTCATGCGTTCAGTAAAATGTTTTCACAGAAGATTTAAGACTTGATTTTTGTTCATCTTAGGGTAAGTCTTAGGTTAGGGTTTAAGGGTTTAAGGTTATGGGAAGGCAAAGATTAGAGTAGAGTTTATCCAAACAAATAAAGAAAGAATGTAAGTCAATGCAATGCCATCCTAAGTGAAAAAAGTGTGTGTGCAGCTGTCTGTGTGTTTATTTCATTGTAGAGATAAAAGTGCATGTGGGCTCTGAGGCAGATAATATGAAACACAATGGCCCCTTTAAGCAACCATTAGCAAACCCTGTTTGACACCACCTGCAAAGAACTATACTACATAAAAACACATACTATACAAAAATGTACATACACACACACACACACACACACACACACACACTGTCTTTCAATGTCTGCATATTCATAAATATGTAATAAATATATCATATATCTAAATATATAATTTATAATATAAATGTATAATATGAACCAATTATTTAAATCTGTCATTGTCATTGTACCAGGCAGTACCAGTGGCTTTAAGGTTTTTTTTTTTTTTTTTGAATGAGGTATCTATTTGTGAAGGCTAAGCATAGCCTACTGTGTGAAAATTTCATATGCATAATCATGCAGGACAAAATGCATGAATAAGTAAAAACTGCAATAAATAACAGACAAACCTATATGCACTCACACCCCCTAAGACTCCCCATACAAAACAGGACTCATTACAGTTGCAGCTGGGTGTCACGTGGACAACCCTCCTCTTATCCCCCCTCAGCCATGGGAGCGTGTGTGTTCTGGGGGAAAGCAAGGATGAATTAATTGGCGGCACCAAGCTCAAGAGTGTGATTACTCTGGGCTTGTCGGCAAAGTAGTGACGAGGCTGTGTTCAACTCCCAGCTCACATGTAACACTCTGCCTCGGCTGGGTCGCGGTTATTCACAGAGGCCCCCTCTAACTGTCAAGAACAGAATTACCCACCTGAAACTGAGCCGCTCTCCAGGCCAGGACTGCTGTACATAGAGCACTGCTCCCACATTTTATTCATATCTATAGGCAAGTTTCAAGGCCAGACAAGTACTGGCCTCACCACTGATACATTAAATCTACCTAGCCTGCTGCTTTTGTGGGTAATGGATACACTATGTTTGAAATGTATAGAAAAAGAAATACAAGCCAGTGATTGTAAAATAGAATCCTAGAATAGAAATTCATTGTAGAATAAATTTGAACTAAATTTATTCTATAATGCTGAATTCTAATTTTCTTTCAAAATATATGAGTACATTTTCTATCTAGTGCCACACAGACTTCCAATTTAAAGAGCAGTATTACATTTAAAAGGAAAACTGGTTCCAACAAATTCATTACCTTGCGTTGCATATTTTAATAGTGCATTGCACATCAATAAAACCCTGGTCTTTTATATTCAAAATCTGTGCTCTTAATAACACAGACCCTGCAGTCTGCAGACAATCATCCAAGTTAATCAGGCCACCATTACATATAACTTAATGGTCCTTTATGTTTGCAATAAAAAAACTGTAAAAAAATAAAAATAAAAACAAAAAGCTGTTATTTGTTATTTGTAACTACTGTATATTAAAAACACGGCCAATGCTACTGCCAATGTCAGACATTTTACTTGCCAGTGGATCTCTTGTGCATTTTTATGTTCAACCAACTTTCACACAGAATATTTTGTCTGCTCAACATTTGTTGGTCAATTATCTTGCCTTCGCGGGGGTGTCTCAGTCCTGTGTTGTGACTGTCTTTTAATGAGTCAGCACCAATTATCCAGGTCAGATTCCTTGTGCTTCCGTTGTGCACAGCAAAACAAAGACATTCTGACTCTGAAAAGATCCTGTGTCCGGTGAGCAGACATAACAGGGGCTCAAGTGCCTGATGTTCTCTACTTTTAGAAGAGGGTCTCTACCCTTGATACTCTCTTTCCCACCAGGGAAAGGTCTGTGTACAATGGAGGGAAAGACATAATGGTTTTGGATGCCAACAGTCCTCTTCTTCTTAGATTAACCTTTAACAAAAACAGAAATAGCTTTCTGATGGCTGACCACTTGCTTTAAAAACATGAAGGCAACAAACAGCACAGCTAAATTACAGAATGAATAAAGTTATGACAGACTGTCCTGTTGTCCCAGCATGACCCAAAAGTTTTTAATATGTTATGGTTGCAGTTTATTTTCAACTCAGTTTAAATTCATTTTGTGATATGTTTAGGATGAAGCTGGACTAAATAAACAAGTGTCTTATCAAGTCATCATAGAGAGATAACCCAGAGTTAATGACTTTAAAAAATTGAAAATGTACTGTCTTGGGATATGAGGCTAAATACAACGTAGTTGTTCTGTAACTTGACTGTTTGTCTTACAGCAGCGAAGTATAAACACAACTTCAGGAGGGAACGTTTTTTAATCAAAAACTGTTTTTGTTAACTAAATGTAATCCATTACTCTGGCCAGCTTAATTAAGCTATAGATAGATAGATAGATAGATAGATAGATAGATAGATAGATAGATAGATAGATAGATAGATAATTAATTTCATTGATCAGTAGGAGACTCATTCATCTCCACAACAATCTAACATTCAAAGAGAAAAGATACAGTGAGTGTAAAAACTGAACTAGAATGAAAGGAAATATTAAAACCACAAATGTGTCATAAAAAATCCAATTCCAGGCATTCATGTGGGGTCGACTGTTCTAAAGCCTTTCATGAGGAGGAGATAAAATATTTGTGGCCATAATATTTCCTGTCCATAATAATTTCCACAATATTTCCTCTTTCTCAAAAGGCGGGCGAAAAATAAGATACAAAATGTTGGATTGAGAATATTCTGTAGCAACTTTGAGTTTTATGTCTCTCATGTGTAAATCACATCATCGAAAAAAACTTGAT